>NC_142441.1:130561111-130890833 GCF_059453495.1 Arachis ipaensis
TTTGCATAATAAAAATAGTCATTATATATTTATGTATAAATATATATAATTTAATTTATTTTTAATATATATTTTATAAAAAATATAAATGAAAAAGTGAAAAATACATATTTCTTATGAAATGTATATATGTATAAAATGAATTAAAATTATAGATGTATTTATACATAAATATACAATAAAATCACTACAAAAATTTTCGATTAAAACAATGATTTTTTAAGTAATTATGACGATTTTAACCCTCATTATTTTCAATAAGTACTTTCAAGAAACATTACAATCTCAAGGGGTTGATTTTTTAAAGATTGCCACAATTACCATATTTAAAACGGCAGTTTTTTATTCATTGAAAATGACAATTAAAAATCATTATTTTTACCGAATAAAATGATAATATTTTGAGTTGTATAAAATGAATTTTCACTGAATAAAATAACAGTTTTTTAATTATATGAAATGGCATTTTTATTAGATTATAATGACAATTTTTATTATTTAAAATTGAAAAGTCGTTTTTACTATATTAAAATAACAATTTTATATCATTTAAAATAACAGTTAAAATTATTGTTTTTTTATCGAATTAAAATAGTAATATTTAATCATTTAAATAATAGTTGAAATCGTCAATTTTACTATATTAAAACATCAACTTTCTTGTTTGAAACATCATTTTTGAAACTATCATGTGTTACCAAAATTTTAAAATTTTGAAATGAACAAAAATCATAAACCAAAAACAAATCATCAAATATAACATGAATTTTAATTCGTATATCTCGACGGAAAGAAAAAATTATAATCTATAAAAAAATATCAAACATAACGTAATTTTTTAATTATACGTATTTTGATATATGATTCTTAAATTTTAATCTATAAATTCTTTATTACGAAAGATTACGTTTTTTTTTTTTTTGCTTGTTTTAGAATATTTATTTTTTAAGTCTTTTGGCGATTAGAACCTAATAATTCTCTTAATTCAATGGAGAGTACTAGGGGAACAATGAAAATTTTAAACAACATGAACAACCACCAATCAAATGAAAATACACTACATCATAATTTAATGCTACTAATTAAATTTATTTTTTTAATTCTATTAATTCACATTGTTTACACATTGTTCAAAAATCTTGTTGGTTACCTATACTTTTCCTAATTGAATTCTTGAAAAAGAAAATTATAATTTGTGAGCACAATAAAACTATAAATTTTACTTGGTCATATTGATTATGTCCTAATTAAGGAAAGCTTATAACCTAATGAATAATAATGCTAGCATGACATGCATGATACATTATTTTAATTAAAATAATTGAATAAATTGAAGTTATAATTAACACCTTTTTAGTAGAGCCATAAGTGCATGATTTAACAATTCAATAAAAATCAAAATTAACATAAATCGATGACGCACATATCTACTCAATTAATACGATGAGGTATCTTTTAAATTTATTTTTTAAACAGTTTTTTATTATATTAATTTAAAAGAATTAAAACAAACATATTTAAATAGATTTAATATTTTTTAATTTAAAATACAAATTCAAAAAACAGTTTAAATAAAACTAAAATTCAACAATTTAATTTTAAACTTTTTAAACCCTAACACATTTTAAATAATCCTTAAATATATCAATAATTTTCACTCCATTAAACTTTTCACACTTATAAAAATTTAGATCTGCAACGTTTCACACTCTTCTTCCATCTGCTCTTCTGTGCCTTGTTCTTATCATAGCTAAATAAACATAACAACTCTTATCTTTATGCTTGATAGTATACATCTTTAAATAATTTTTTATAGTTTTCGATGTGTTTATAAAATAATATTTGATTTGTTATTTGTTATTTTAGATGTATTTATTTAATTTACCAAAAAAATTATATTATATATATATTTTTAGATGTGTTTTAAAATGATTTTATTATTATTTATTAATTTGGAAGTGTTTTAAATATAGTTAAAAAATTCAGAAAAGTTCTGCATACAAGCCATTAGGGCTTGTATGCTTTACAAGTTCATTATTAAGGAATAAACCCAAAAAACGCGCTGCTACACATACGTCCAATACACGCGCTATATAAGATCTCGCGTATATATAACTACCAAATTTAAAAGATTTGTTTCCTTCTTCGTTCTCCTTATTTTCAGATTTGCTCGTTCTTCTTCTCGCGCGTCTTCCCTCCTTCTTCATGATCGTTCTTTTCCCCTCCTTTCTCACTGGTATGTTCTTCGTCATTTTCGTTAGTTCCTCTCTCTGCAACTCCAGCTTCGTTTTCTATTTGATTTGTTGTTTTCTGAAATCAAAGTTTGAACTCGTTTTGAAGATTATGGATGATTCAACCTCAGATTGTCAGCTGAATTAGGGCGAAGTGGATTATGAATTTGAATCTAACGAAGTTCCTGAGGTTTGATTTACATACGATTACTCTGAATTTTGTTGCAGTCATTTGAATAGCATTGTGTGGCTGAATAATTCGTGAACATTGACTGTGAAACTAACACGTTAACATGAATATGTGGATTGAATGTAATGTATTAGTTTTGGTTAATTATCTGGAATTTATAGCAGACGCTCGGGTGTAGATCAGAACTTTTTTGGGTGTATTTTTGCGAGAAGTGTGGGTATATTTACATTTTATGGCTTTTTTTGTTATGTTAGCTGAGTTGTTGTCGTTCGGGTGTATTATATCAGACATGATTGGGTGTGTTTTTAGTTTTTGACATGGTGTGTAATACCCTAAGTTATATCCTATCTTTGAGGGTCTTTAAATAAGGTGGTACACTCGATAGAGAAAGAGACTGAACTTAATCGTTACGCAAGGAAGGGAGGAAGTACGTGTGAAAAGGAAAACAAGTAGTACTAAAACGATGATAAATATGAAATAATAAACTTATCCATGAGTACGGTTCAAAATAAAATGCTTAGAAGTAATTAAACAAAGAAAGGAAACTAATACCTCCTAACTAATTTCATTGGAGAGGCTCCCATACTTGTGTCCTATCCTATCCTTGGTCAGGACCCTTCAGTTATTCACATATCGAGGTATCAGTGGTTTTTCTCCAAAACCTTTTCGCGCAATGAAGATCTGGTTCCGTTGTGTGGGATGAACTAGGACTCGATAGGCAGCTGGGATTCTCCTTCCATGAACTCTCGACCTAAGTAGATAGTTTGGAGCACGGTAGTAGTGGTCGTAACTATCCACGCGTGCTTCGAGGGGTCATACTCAGAAGTAGTTACCTTCGGGGGCACTGCATCGTCTCTATCCGCTGTGCCATGTTCCTCTGGAGATAGTATGGGAAAAGAAAAAAGGATGAGAACCTAACGTCTCAGTAGGAGTGCTATGCAACACCTCCATATCTATCTCCAGCCCACGTGCGGAATTTTAAAAGAAAGTCATACGATATGGCATGTAATATGAACCTCTTGTAAAGCGTAAAACATATAGGTAAAAAGGAAAGAACATAGAAAGAGAATAGAAGGATAACATCTTAAGTAACATCAACATAGTCATAAATATATCTAAAAAAAAACATAATCAAACTTTTCATTCATGCTTTCTCCTTTCTTAACTTATAACTTTTATGGAAGGTATTGAGCTCAAACCGGTATAAAAGGTGGGAGTCTCCTTCCCTTACCGAAGGTTCTTATCCCAAACATTTTGGCGATCACCTTCCCTTACCGAAGGTTCATCTCGATCGATCACCTTCCCTTACCGAAGGATCATATCGATATCTTGTCTTTGAGGGTCACCTTCCCTTACCGAAGGATCATTCCCTCAGTTTAATTTACAATTAGGTTTTGTTTAACCATACACGAGAGGAAAATCATATAAGAAGAGATCATGCAAGAAAAGGGACAATTATGATGATAAAGGGATATATGAAAAACATGAGACTCTGGCATATGTATGAATTTTCTAATTAAAAGATCTTGGTAGTATAATAGCATGGATTGAAAGATGTCATATCAAAGTACAGGAAATAGGGCATTTTAAATAATTGCACAAAATATTAAAGAAGTTATGTATGCTCGATCCTAAGGGAATAATATAATGGTGCAAACGATCATATACATAATAAGAATATGGTATATTAAATATTTGAATAACATATTGAGAAAGCATGTACTCTTGACTTTAAAGGAGTATTAATAACATAATGATATAAAAGGTCACATAGATGCACATAATAGAATAGGATATATTAAATATTTGAATAAAATATTGAAAAAGCATGTACTCTTGATTTTAAAGGAGTAATAATAACATAATGATATAAGAGATCACATATATGGATATAATAGAATATGGTATGTTGAACAAGATATTATAAGAAGGCATGTACTCTCGGCCCTAAGGGAATATTAATAATATAATAATATAAGAGTGCATATAATAAAATGGCGTATATTAAATAGCTGAATAAGCATTATAAGAAGGCATGTACTCTCGACCCTAAGGGAATATTATTAATATAATAATATAAGAGAGCACATAATAAAATGATGTATATTAAATAGCTGAATAAGCATTATAAGAAGGCATGTGCTCTCGACCCTAAGGGAATATTAACAATATAATCATATGAAAGAGCACAAAAATGGGTATAGTAAATAATTGAATGAACATCATAAGGAGACATGTACTAATGATTTAAGAAGACATGAATAACATGATGGACAGACATGATCAACATGGATAAAGGATGAGCGAAAAATAATTAATGCTATGATAACATTAGTGAATGGAAGAAAATAAAAATGGAACATAACATATGCCAAGCATTAAAAAAAACATAATTCCCTACTCTTTTTTTTTTCTAACGCTTCTTTAAGCTTGCCTCTTGTATTTGCACACAGAATATATTTTGTAGAGAGAAAAGGGAGAGGTTTTGGTATTTGAGAGAAGTGGTTTTCTACCTATACGTGCACCCCTATTTATATACATTTGGGGATAGGGTGGTTGGGATAATTTTAATTTCAAATCGAGGGTGGTTACTAGATTCCTATCCATAAATTTAAAATTCTAAGCCTATCTCCTAACTGATTTTCAAATTTCAAATTTAATTTTGTTTCTAGAAGGGTGGTTGTTACATTATCACCCCCATAAAAAAAAGAATTTGTCCCCAAATTCTACATCCTAATTTGGTCGATAAAGGTCATTAGTAGGATGCATAGTGATTTGGACATGGGTTAGCTAATCTTACTAGTAGCGGAGAGAGATATGAACGAAAGAGAAGCACCAGTATCATCTAGGATGGTTAAAGGATTCCATTAATTGTGCATTTACACTCGATTCGATCTTCTGACTCGTGGACTTCCTCGCTGCTGAGGGCAAAGACTCGCCCTTGACGCTGTGGTGGATTGGCAGGGGGTGGGAGAACTGCTGGGCATTCCCTGGCGATATGCCCCGGCTGAAAACACCGAAAGCAGACATTTTGTCCGGCAAGGCACCTACCCCTATGTTGCTTCCCACATGAAGCACACTCCTTGAGTTAGGTGGTCTTTGGTGAGGCATCAGTGGGAGGTTCCTGGCGATCCGTGCCCTGTTGAGGTTGCCTTCCTGTAGGTTTTTCAAGAAAGGCCTTCTTCTGCAGCGGCTGCTGAGATGATTCTTGATTCAGTTGCCTTTTCTTGAAAGCCTCGCTTCTTTCCGACGCTAGTTTTTTGGTGCATTCTTCGATCACCTGGCACTTGCTAACGAGGGAGGAGAACTCCCGGATTTCCAGTGGGGCTATAGCGGTTAGGACTTCTGCCCTGAGCCCTCCTTGATACTTCATACACTTCCACTTTTCATCTAGATTAGCCTTATACATGGCGAAAAATTTGCAGAGTCTCTCGAACTTTTCTATGTACTCTACAATACTAATCCTATCTTGCCTCAGCTGAAGAAACTCCATCTCCTTGGACTCTCAAACAGAAAGGGGAAAGTACTTCTTGTAGAAAGCTTCTTTGAAGGTGGCCCAACTGATACCTGTTCCCGCATCCTCCAACAACCGTCTTGCTCCATCCCACCAGAACTCGGTATCAGCTTTGAGCATGAAGGTAGCGTAGCTCACTTGCTGCTCCTCAGTGCACGGAAAATTGTAAATACCTTTTCCATTTCAGTCAGCCATTCTTCTGCCATATCAGGGTCGAGGGCTCCACGGAATTCAGGCGGACCAATCTTCTTAAAGTCAGCAAAAGTTGTACGGGTCTGTCCCACCTTCAGCCTGGGAATATTGGGATCCTTGTCCCCAGTGGACAGTTGTTGGGCCATCAGAGTGGTGGCTTGGGCCTGCTCCTTCATTGCCTTGGCCATCTCCTTCATGTGCTTTGCTAGGTTTGAGGAGCTCGAGCTCGAGCCACGTGGGCGTCCACGGCTTGCCATAGGTCCCCTGTTTATGGATAACCATAGGAAAAAGTTTTATTAGCCATACCTCCTGAGACAGAATCCCTAGGATCGACTTTGCTCTGATACCATTAATTTTAACACCCTAAGTTATATCATATCTTTGAGGGTCTTTAAATAAGGTGGCACACTCGATAGAGAAAGAGACTGAACTTAATCGTTACGCAAGGAAGGGAGGAAGTACGTGTGAAAAGGAAAACAAGTAGTACTAAAACGATGATAAATATGAAATAATAAACTTATCCATGAGTACGGTTCAAAATAAAATGCTTAGAGGTAATTAAACAAAGAAAGGAAACAAATACGTCCTAACTAATTTCGTTGGAGAGGCTCCCATACTTGTGTCCTATCCTATCCTTGGTCAGGATCCTTCAGTTATTCACATATCGAGGTATTAGTGGTTTTCCTCCAAAACCTTTTTGCGCAGCGAAGATCTGGTTCCGTTGTGTGGGATGAACTAGGACTCGATAGGCAGCTGGGATTCTCCTTCCACGAACTCTCGACCTAAGTAGATAGTTTGGAGCACGGTAGTAGTGGTCGTAACTACCCACGCGTGCTTCGAGGGGTCATACTCAGAAGTAGTTATCTTCGGGGGCACTGCGTCGTCTCTATCCGCTGTGCCATGTTCCTCTGGAGACAGTATGGGAAAAAAAAAAAGGGATGAGAACCTAACGTCTCAGTAGGAGTGCTATGCAACACCTCCATATCTATCTCCAGCCCACGTGCGGGATTTTAAAAGAAAGTCGTATGATATGGCATGTAATATGAACCTCTTGTAAAGCATAAAACATATAGGTAAAAAGGAAAGAACATAGAAAGAGAATAGAAGGATAACATCTTAAGTAACATCAACATAGTCATAAATATATCTTAAAAAAAAATAATCAAACTTTTCATTCATGCTTTCTCCTTTCTTAACTTATAACTTTTATGGAAGGTAATGAGCTCAAACCGGTATAAAAGGTGGGAGTCCCCTTCCCTTACCGAAGGTTCTTATCCCAAACGTTTTGGCGATCACCTTCCCTTACCGAAGGTTCATCTCGATCGATCACCTTCTCTTACCGAAGGATCATATCAATATCTTGTCTTTGGGGGTCACCTTCCCTTACCGAAGGATCATTCCCTCAGTTTAATTTACAATTAGGTTTTATTTAACCATACACGAGAGGAAAATCATATAAGAAGAGATCATGCAAGAAAAGGGACAATTATGATAATAAAGGGATATATGAAAAACATGAGACTCTGGCATATGTATGAATTTTCTAATTAAAAGATCTTGGTAGTATAATAGCATGGATTGAAAGATGTCATATCAAAGTACAGGAAATAGGGCATTTTAAATAATTGCACAAAATATTAAAGAAGTTATGTATTCTCGATCCTAAGGGAATAATATAATGGTGCAAACGATCATATACATAATAAGAATATGGTATATTAAATATTTGAATAACATATTGAGAAAGCATGTACTCTTGACTTTAAAGGAGTATTAATAACATAATGATATAAGAGGTCACATAGATGCACATAATAGAATAGGATATATTAAATATTTGAATAAAATATTGAAAAAGCATGTACTCTTGATTTTAAAGGAGTAATAATAACATAATGATATAAGAGATCACATATATGGATATAATAGAATATGGTATGTTGAACAAGACCTTATAAGAAGGCATGTACTCTCGGCCCTAAGGAAATATTAATAATATAATAATATAAGAGAGCACATAATAAAATGGCGTATATTAAATAGCTGAATAAGCATTATAAGAAGGCATGTACTCTCGACCCTAAGGGAATATTATTAATATAATAATATAAGAGAGCACATAATAAAATGATGTATATTAAATAGCTGAATAAGCATTATAAGAAGGCATGTGCTCTCGACCCTAAGGGAATATTAACAATATAATCATATGAAAGAGCACAAAAATGGGTATAGTAAATAATTGAATGAACATCATAAGGAGACATGTACTAATGATTTAAGAAGACATGAATAACATGATGGACAGACATGATCAACATGGATAAAGGATGAGCGAAAAATAATTAATGCTATGATAACATTGGTGAATGGAAGAAAATAAAAATGGAACATAACACATGCCAAGCATTAAAAAAAAACATAATTCCCTACTCTCTTTTTTTTCTAACGCTTCTTTGAGCTTGCCTCTTGTATTTGCACACAGAATATATTTTGTAGAGAGAAAAGGGAGAGGTTTTGGTATTTGAGAGAAGTGATTTTCTACCTATAGGTGCACCCCTATTTATATACATTTGGGGATAGGGTGGTTGGGATAATTTTAATTTCAAACCGAGGGTGGTTACTAGATTTTCTATCCATAAATTTAAAGCCTATCTCCTAACTGATTTTCAAATTTCAAATTTAATTTTGTTTCTAGAAGGGTGGTTGTTACATGGTGTATTCTGCAGCCTGTGTATTTACAGTTTATGGTTTTTTTTTGTTATTTTAGTTGAGTTGTTGCGGTTCGGGTGTATTATATCATCAATGATTTGGTGTATTTTTAGTTTTTGACATGGTGTATTCTGCAGCCTCTCTCTGTTGTTGATGACCAGTTTGTTCCGAAGGTTGGAATGACCTTTACCACCCTTGAAGAGTTTGGAAAATTTTACAGAAACTACGCCAATGCTGCAGGTTTTTCTACAAGAGTTCAGAGCACAAATAGGAAGGGAAACGAGATTAAGAATCAATTGATTACATGTAGCAGGGAGAGAAAATAGAAATTTAAAATATCTCCGACCGAGAAGACCAATCCGACAGCCGGTTTAAACTGTCCTGCAAGAATTTATATACACACATTGAAGGATGTTGGTGCTTGGATCATTTCAAAGGTTGTGCTGGATCATTCACACCCTTGCTGTCCAAGTAAAGCAGAGATGCTCAAACAGCACAGGGAACTAAGCATGTCCATTCGTCGTACAATAGAGAATAACGAGGAGGCCGGTATTAGACCAAGCAAAACCTACCAATCATTTGTTGCGGGCTTGGGGTCACCGTGAGTTAAATTTTATCGAAAAGGATGTCAGGAATTACATTACGAGAGAAGTGCGGAATGTTTCCGAACAAGAAGATGCAAAGGAATTCGGGAAATATTTGTTAAGAATGAAAGAGAAGAATCAGAATTTCTTTTTTGAGCTTGAACTCGAGGAGGATCAATCGATTAAGCTGGCTTTTTGGGCCAATGCAAGAAGTAGAGCTGCCCTTGAGTATTTCGAAGATGTTATTTCATTTGACACCACCTACAATACAAACAGGTAACAAACTGTCCCTGTTTATGATGCTAATTAATGTATTTTTATGAATCCGCGGCAGAGGTGTATATTGGGTGTTTTTGGGTGTATAGAAAGCATTTGTTAGGTGTATTTAATGATTTTCCATTCTGCACTATTTTAATTTGTTTCAGGTATAATTTGGTTTGTGGTTCTTTTGTCAGGGTGAATCACCACGGTCAGTCAACACTTCTCGGATGCTCTTTGATGAAAAATGAAGAAATTGAATCATTCAAATGGTTATTTGAATGTTGGCTTCGTTGCATGGGAGGAAATGCTCCGAAAGGGTTTCTCACCGATCAATGCGCATCAATGAAAAGGGCTTTAGAGGCCTGTATGCCAACAACAATTCACCGTTGGTGTATTTGGTACATCATGAAGAAGATTCCAAGCAAATTAAACGGGTACAAGGGACATGAGAAATCAAACAATAAATGAGCCAAGTTGTTTGGAACTCTCATAGCAAAGACTCATTTGATAGGAATTGGAATGATTTTCTGCTGAATTTTGGTCTTGTGGACAACAAGTGGCTTTCAGGTAATGTTTGTTTAAAATATGCAGCAGAGGTGTAAATTGCATGTTTTTTCGGGTGTATTCATAGTGTATGTTTGGGTGTATTCTGCAGATCTCTATGAAGACCGTCATATATGGGTTCCAATTTATCTGGATCACCATTCTGGGCAGGGATGAGAAGGACACAAAGGAGCGAGAGCATTTATTCATTTTTTAACAAGTTTATTACCCGGAACAGCTCTCTTATTCAATTTGTCAAACAATACGATAATTGCCTCGGAAGCAGGGAGCAAGTAGAGAGAGAATCAGATGCTGCAGATTTTCATACGGTCATACCGTGTGCAACCAAATCCTCCATTGAAGCTCAGTTTCAAGATGTGTACACTCATCAAAAGTTTAGGGAAGTGCAAGCACAATTCAGAGGAAAGGCGAATTGCATCACTAGATTAACGAATTCCGCTCTAGGCTATTCAGTATACGAAGTCGGAGAACAAGTTTCCAGCTCAATATTCAACAAGTTTGTGGTTACTTACGACTCAGTAGCAGCCGAGGTAAAATGCCAATGCTTATTATTCGAGTCGAGAGGGATACTGTGCCGTCACGTACTAAACGTGTTAAGCTTTGAACGAGTAAGCCAAGTGTCACCGAGATATATACTGGAACGATGGAGCAAGAAGGTAAAGAGGCGACACACACACATCAAGAGCAGCCACGACGAGCCACTGTTGGAGCCAAGAAGCAAGAGGTTTGACCAATTGGTTTTTCATTCGCAAAATATTTACGAATTTGCATCCGAATCTGAGGAGCTGACTGCAATTCTGCACCATGCGTACGATAACGTCATGGTTGAGATGGAATCATTGAAAGCCAAAAGGAAGGGCACATCTTCTTTATCTCACGAAGACGCCAACTTGGAATCCGTTAACGAGCTTCAAAGCCCTCCAAGGATTCGAACAAGAGGACGTCCAAAAAATAGGCTAGGTTCAAAGTTGGACAAACAGATTGCAAATGCCACAAAGAAGAAGAAAACGAAGGCTTTAAACGAGGTAAAAGTGATGTTCTTTAAATACGTGGTGATTGAGTTTAATTTTCTCATTAATAGTTTAGCTAATATGTGAGTTTCTTATATTCAGTTGAACCTCTTTGACGCTGCATCAGTGGTGCATTCAAATTCCAGCCAATATCAAGCACGTGTTATGAATTATCAGTTCAAGGTACCAGCAGCAGCGGATAACTCTTTGGGTGTATAGTTACAGAATATGGATGTAAAAGTACTGTTTGTTTGGGTGTATTTCTGAATTTTCTTGTATTTCACATTTTACATATATATACATATATATACTTCAGAACCTTATTTTTATGTTATAAAATACTGTTTGTTTTTTTTTACAACGTTTTATGGGTTTTATGTTATAAAATACAGTTTGCATATGGATGGTATTAAGTGTTTAGGGTTTAGGGTTTTAGGGATAAAGTATCAGGGGTGATAGATTTTTGGGTGTATATTCAACTTTCTTTGGGTGTAAAAAATAGCAGGTTATGGGTGTATATTTTGGTTTGATGTTTTTCTTCATATTATAGTACCTGTAATTCATACATTTTAAATACAGCAGACAGAGTTTAATTATTGAAAGAAATTTCACAATAAACTGCATTATAATTGTCAAATATTTACAACATGTCTTCCATTTGTTACAAACTATATAACATTTACATTAAGTAGTGTCAACATCTTGAGAATCTATCTGACAATATGGACTCAATAACAACGAGGATGGCTTGGACAGTCTGATTGCATTACTTCCCCTAATGGCTTCATCTTTGTCTAGATTCATGTCATGAAATAGAATCCGAGAAGCATATTCTACTCTAAAATGGTCCACCTCGTCCTACAGTAAAAAAGAATATTCTGTTTAATCAACCATGTTAATTGAGTAATGTAATACAGAGTTATTTAGTTTTAAACATATTTACCTGGGTCAAATTGTCCCACTCATACTTCCGCCTCTTAATGTTTGCGGGCTCAAATATCTCAAGTCACCTCAATACATTGATAGCACAGTCATAGCTGAAAACAGAAAAATAAATTATAAATTACATATAGGAAAGTTTAATTTTCAGAGTGAAAGATTGATACCTTGTCTTTTGGCCCGAGATCTTAAGGTATGGTGCTACAATTTCTCTGTCCATGTCCTTTGATTTCAGAGGTGCCCCCCAGCATATACATTAATTCGTGAAATTACGTATCCCTTAAAACACAAAACAGATCAGTAATACATGAATAATTTCAATAAAAGGATACACCCAAAGGAGTTAATAGTTACACCTTATATTAAATAGAAATACACCCAACTATATATATACAGAACACAACCAACTTACAACAAATTTATTCAGCGCAGTTCTCGCATCGGAAGGAGATTTGTTGTGTAATGGGTCGACTATATAAAATTTCCTCTTTCTTGTATCAGCGATCCACAACCAATAATGATGTGAATGGCAAACAGGTGCAAATATCTGAAATATGTTCAGATTGAACACTGTTTTAGTTTATTTTCCATGTAAGTAAAAAATGGTAATAAGTAGTTTTAGAAATGAAAACTTATATAACGATGCGATTTTAATTTTTGAAGGTCCAAGAAGGGTATGAACATTGGGTAGTCTTCCACCTTGAAAGGCTTATCATTTTTAGGCTGTAAGAATACGTCGTCTGGATGATTTGCAAGGGCCATGTTCTGCAAAAATTGTGAACAACCAAATGAATCCAGAAAATACACCGAAATGAATAAACAACTGAAACCCAATTGGACATAGAAAATACACCCAAATGAATAAACAGAATACACCCAATATAAGAAAAAGAATACACCCGAAGGTATGAAGAAAATACACCCAAAATTCGTTGAAGCAACCCTTACCACTATATCAGGGGGGAGACAGTATACTTCTTCTTGAAACCTTTGAATATTTTGTTGGTTTATGATGAAGCACATGGCAGTGACAATCTAGAAAAAAGATGCCGAAATCAATTTTACATCAATCAGGATTGTAGTTAATTTTGGTGATAAAAATATTAAAGTTGTTGTAATATTACCTTAGCTTCTATATGCGATTTAGGCGCGAGTGATACAAGGTGGAATTTTGACAGAGTGTATATATCTTGAGCTTGGAGTCTGCAGATGTTGTCAAACTCATCAGTTAGCCATCTGCGTAGGTCTTCACTCGTATAGCCCAGTGGTAGCATTTCTGTTTCATGTTAGTAGTATTTAAATTCGGCCTGACAGGAGTTTCAAACTTCTCGAAACTCTCTGCCCCACTCTCCTTTGGAATCGGCGGACTTTTTTCTTTTTTTGTCACCCCACCACTTGCAATTTTATGTACCAGATCCTCTAACTGTTCCAGCAGTTTTGGGGTTTCTGGAGTTTTTTCCCTGTGTTCATCTTGCGTTGACGCTCCCTCCTGCATTGTTGTTTCTTCTTGGCTGGAATCAGTGAAGCCAAGGCTGAATGATGGCATCGAATCTGTTTTAGGAATGTACGATGCTGTCCGTGCCATCATCATCAACGCAGCAGCGTCTTCTGGGGCTGGATTACTGCGTGATCATGTATAACATATTATAAGAATAAGAATATACGGATGATAACCAAAACATTGATTTTACTCTAATGAACTTACATTTTAGATGGTGCTGGGGGAAGCGTGGGTGTGCTTTCTTCAAGTTGTTGGGGGGGGGTTCAGGAGTACTGCACGGGACATAAAATTAATCATGACGTAAAAAAAATATTCAGGGGCAATATACATCCAAACTGTAACCCAATATACACCCAAACTGTAAGCCAATATACTCCCATACATTGATTTTACTCTGATGAACTTACGTTTTAGATGGAGTTGGGGGAAGTGTGGGTGTGCTTTCTTCAAGTTGTTGGGGGGTTCAGGAGTGCTGCACGGCACATAAAATTAATCATGACATAAAAAAAACTATTTAGGGGCAATATACACCCAAACTGTAAGCCAATATACACCCAAACTGTAACCCAATATACACCCATACTGTAATAAAATATACACCCAATACTATTTCTTACGTTTTTGTAGTTCCTTCAATTTGTAGCAGAGGGGTTGGTTCATATTCTGTCTCAGGTGTTTCTTAAAATTCTGGCACAGTGGTTGTTTGGGACACTGGTAGACAAACTTGAATCAGAACTCTAAACAAGAAGAAAAATGAAAGGTTAACAATGGCTTTGAAAATAAAAAGGTTATAAGGTTAAAATATCCTTGAAAAACTCACATTGCAAGACCTTCGGACGGTGTCTCTTCCCTCACAACCGTCATATT
Organism: Arachis ipaensis; assembly: GCF_059453495.1. Taxonomy (NCBI): domain Eukaryota; kingdom Viridiplantae; phylum Streptophyta; class Magnoliopsida; order Fabales; family Fabaceae; genus Arachis; species Arachis ipaensis. The sequence goes on from NC_142441.1 coordinate 130,575,677, forward strand.
CGAATCAGCCGGCTCACTGGCTGAGTCTTCAACCAGACTCAACCTAAAATACACCCAAAGAAAGTCAAAAATACAGCCGAACAATTCATAAGAAAGACAGGCTTTGTTTTTTGAGAACTTACATACTTGCAGTTTTTGCTTTTTTTTTCCTGCCTTTTTTTCTCGAATAAAACAATAAAGAGATTTTTTTTCTAAAAAAATATATACAGAATTAGAAGTAGAAGGTAATAAAAGAACAAAAGTAACTGTTATTTGAAACAGAAATTACATGTTCTCTGCTGGTCTGTTTACGCTGCTTTGTTCTGTGAGTCCTTGAGAGGAAGGATCATCACTTCCCAAGTTTACCTCCGGTATTCTAAACAGATTTCATGTTATTCAGACAAAATATCATACAATTAAATCATGATAACAAGATTTTATCAAATAAAGCTTCTTACGTTTCAAAGGGGACATAGTGACCTTACGTCGATCGCAGGTCAGCTTCCTTCTCCCTGCGAAACAAGAAACAATTATTAGCAAAGAAAACACCCTAAAATCTGAAATATACACCCCAACAAGACATACCCCTGTGCAGCAGAATTTTTATTGTTTTCCCTTAACAATTCATCTAGATCTTCACTTCCTATTTCATATCTATCACTACATTCATAAAAGAAGATGTTAACAAAAATAATCTTGATGATAGACGGTAATATAGCTTACAAAGTACTGTACCCATGATAGGATTAATCTTCTTCAGGAGATGAATGCTCAACAACAACATTTTTCTCTTTGGATTGTGTCCTGGGTGGAAAAAACAATTATGAATCAGAAATAAAAAATTAATTTTAACACAAAATATTATCCAAAGAAGTGCTTACTTTTTTTGTGTTCTTTGTGTCTTTTTCTTTTTTTTTTTTGCTTTTTCACCGGTAATGATTCCTCGCTTCTATAAGTTAATAAGAGACACTCTTTTAATACATTAAATCTTGATAATAAAGCCAAAAGAAAGGAGTAATAATTTCAGAACATTACTCATCAGTTGATTCGGATTCGGAATCAGAATCCTCTTGACTCTTCTTTCTTTTTTTGGGGTCCATTTTGGAAGGCAAACAATCATTATTTAAAACATACTAAAGATATAAAATACACCAAAATGAATGCACAAGATACACCCAACATAATAAACAAAATACACCCAACTTAATAAACAAAATAAACCCAACTGGATATACAACATACACCCAACTTGATAAATAAAATACACCCAACTTTATAAAGAAAATACACCTAAGTATGGTACTTACTTTTTTCCTTTTTTGCTGGGTTCTTTTCTTGGTGAATCCTCTGAGTCTTCTTGAGTCTCAGACTCACAGGTAGAACTGTCACTATCAGTTGTTTCTGTCTCCGAAGACGATGTTGAACTTGCCTTCCTTTTTTTTGTTTCTTTTTTTTTCTTTTTTCTCTATTTTTTTCATTTTTTCTCTTGTTTCCGCCATTTTTACAATCCCCTGAAATATTAAAAATTTTAATTAGCAGCATTCAGGTAAAAAAATACACCCAACATATTATGATCACTTACCATATTTTCCTCTATTTCCGCCCTCATTCTTTCGACTAACTGCTCCTTACTCCAGTTGGCAATCCATGGTTTTGGAGGTCTTTCTGCCCTTTTCTTGTCTTTATTTTTAGAAAGATGAAAGTAAATTATCATCAAGGCAAAGAGGTAGCCATCAATTGCCTTTTTATTTTTGTCCTTGTAATCAGTTATGCCCTTGATTATAAAACTCAAAACATGCCCTCCCCAGTTTCGCTCTGTTATGGTGTCCATCTCAAAAATTGGGGTCAGGTGCACATGTGAGATTTTGTTTATTGTCGTTGGTAAAAGGAATGCTATTTGTATATAGAAGATGAAAATCCTCTTGAACATTAGGCGATCCTGTTCGTTACCAACGCCAATATCCATCATCTCATCTGTAAGACTTTTGAGGGTCTTACCCTGGAATCTTCTAAAAAATTTTTTATCATCTTCAAAAAGTTTCTTATAATTGACTTTCTGAGGAAATAGATCTCCTACAAAAAGAAAAACAACATAGTATGAAAATCAGTTCAAATACACCAAAGCATCAATTTAAAAACACCCAAGCATCATTTAATATACACCTATATTTTTTAGCGAGTTACCTGATGCGTTGATGCCAAGCGCATCACCTATTGTTTTTGGTGTTATTTTAAAAGAACCGTATCCGGTTTCCAGTCTGTTCTCCCCTAATTTGAAGTTGTTAGCCAACTTCCTTAATAGTTGGTGATGCACCCTTAGTGGCGGGATGTGCATCAAGCCACCGAATCCCAAATCCCTCACAATCATTTTTTTCTCCTCACTCATGTTTCTGAATTTCTCATTTAACAGATGTATTGCACACTTAAGATCTTTGGTTTGCTGTAAACAAAAACAAAATTATAGTCAGATATATTTGTATTATATAAAACTGATTTCATCTAAGACAAATATTTGTTTTTACATTTTTTCCGGCTTGGTTTCTCGCTGCCATTTTTTCTGAAATGAAAAATACACCCATAGACATCAGTAAGATACACCCATAGATATGAGTCAGTTACACCCATAGATATGAGTTAGATATACTCATAGATATGACTCAGATACACCCATATATATCATTCAGATATCACTCAAACATGCAATAATTTACAAGGTCAAGCAATATTACAAGGTCAAGCAATATACACCCATGGACAAGCAAATATAAGAACAGTTGCAACTGCTGACTATTACAATATAACAGTTCAGAAATATACACCCAATAATTTATGCCATATACACCCAACAAATTACTCCATATACACCCACCAAACTACCGAATATACCCCCCAAAAATCAGTTACCAGTAGAACTAGAACAACAAGAACAGTGATACCTAGAAGAACTATGAAGAACAGTGTAACACAGAACCAAGAATAACAGTAAAACCTAGAACAAGTAGAACATTATTAACTGTAAAATGAGACGTAGAACAAGAAGAACAGTAAAACGTACAACAACGTAGAAGAACAGTAAAACCTAATTCTTCGATTTCGAAATGTGGAATGTATACAGGATGACTAAAATAGTAACGTAACGTACCTTTAGTATTATAACTTCGTTTTTTCTGGAGATTCTCGATCAAGAGTTCTATGTTGTGTTGATGGAATTTTCGAATCTTAGCGACGAGTTGTATATCTTCGCTTTCGAATGTTGCTCGAAAATGGAACTGTTGAGTTTTCTTTGAATGGCTTTGAGAAGTGGAAGAGTGCGCCATTAAAGAGCGGTTTACGCGAAGTGCAACCGTTTGGGTAGAGCGCGTGTAAATGACGCTCCATTCAATGTTATTCACTGCGCGTGTGGAAGGATTGTGGGTTGGTGGCTTGTATTACTTGTAAGGCCTTTTTGCTTGTATGTGTTGTAGGCCCGTAAAAAATTATACCGTAAATCAAATCACTTCTTCAAAAGACACGACTAAAAAATTACAAATAATTATTTATTTTTAAAATAAACATCATTAAAAGAATGAATGTGGCAATGGTAGAATTAATTGTCTGTTTTTTTGTTTTTATTTTATTTTTTTCTTTGCCTTTCAAGCTTTGTTGACTATTAGAATTAGTGTCAATTTAATTGATTTGGGGTGTTTTTTTTTTAAAAAAAAAATTGTGTTTTTAACGTTCTAAAATAAAATAACTAACAAAAATTTAATAGCGTATGAAGTTCGAAAATAAGAAAAAATTAAGGGATATAAATAAACTAAATCTTTATAGATACAGTTTCTTAAAAAATCGAAAAATTAATGATTAAAAATTATTATAATTAAATGAATAAATTTAAAGACGATTTAAAAAATAATATTTTAAAAAATAAATAGCATTTCTCTTGCTCAATATGGTCCTACAATTACTTACAACCCTCGTAAGAAAAAATAATTGCATAATTTTAGAATAGATTTAAATTTAACACATGTTTTAAGAATATCTACCTATAATCATTCATTTTTTTCAGATTTTAAGCATTCCTGTATAAACAAAAATGAATAATTATAGATAACATATTTTCTTATCTTGATAGATTTTTGCAGAAAGAACATCCACCCCAAATTAGAGTAGTGCACACACTTTCAAAGCTCATCCTGGTAAAGGCAAGTTAATACATATAATAAACAAGAGTAATGAAAAACAAATTAAACAAGAGTTGACATTTTTGCCAGAATTTTTTTTTTTAATTAGAGAGAGAAACATTGGTAAAAAAAAGAACTTAGGCATACTAAACTAAATAAAACACAACAAGTCTAAGCTCTTATCTCTGCGCATTAAGAGTGCCCAAACAGAACTCGGAAAACTGAGAAAGAAGGATGCACGAAATGATGCAAATTGTTTAACTTAATATGATCAAATTTTTTACTGACTATTTTCGTTTAGTACGTGCAAATTGTCTTAAACATCTTATCCATTATTCTTTACAAGTATATCTTTTTGCATTTTGCTCAGCATTTTTTAATTTAATTATCCCCAAGCATTTTGCGCGGGGCAATGCACTAGTATATAACAATAATGTGGTAGCAATGTTGACATATTCTCATGGATAATATTGAGATAGTTTTAGATTATTTTTAAAAAAATTATATCAATCCAAAATCACTTAATTTGTTTTTTTTTTTTTTTTTGGTAAAGAAAGGAAAAAGAAAAAGAATAAAAAAAAAGAAACACAATTAAACTAAATCATATTGTATTAGATGCAATACTTGCAGCGGAGATTGTAACCAAGTATATTGGTCAGCCATCTCTTGTTTACCATGTTTTACTAAAAGATCAGCAACCTTGTTAGCCCCACAATGAATAATACTAAATTGAAGAAAAATTTCTCTGCACATCTTAAATTCAAAAATCTTAGAGAGAAGCTTTGATTATTCAGAGTAATCTTGAAGAGGTTCAAGGTGTTAACCAGTGAATATGCATTAATCGAGTCAGTCTCACACACAATATTTCGAACACCAGTCTTTAGTACTAACATTAATCCACACCAAAAAGCTCATAATTCTATGCGGAGCACATTTGAACCACGAATCTTCTTTGCACTTCCTGAAATCCACACACCATCTTTGTCACAAATGACACATCCATATTCGGCTTTTTTAGAGTTAGGAAAAATACTTCTGTCACAATTAATTTTCACAAATCCAATATTCGATCGAGTCCACTTGTATTCAATCGAAAAGCAACTTTGCTGGAAATTCAAAGACGAGGCAAGTCGAAATTTTTTGGCCAAGAATCTAAATTTGAAAGCTATCGAAGCAGGGGTTTGGTTTTCATTATTAAAGATACAAGCATTCCTATCAAGTCATATGCACCACAAAGCAACTGACAAGAGAAACAAATCAGTTCTTCTTAACAACGTTTGCAGCGAAATCGAAAAATCTTGCACCATTAAAGTCGGAGCTTGATTGATTCCAAGGTTGCTCTAGATGCATTAGGCTTTGGCACAATCTCTCAAACAATACAGAATATTTTCCGTAAAAATGTTGTAGCGGTTGCAAGTATTTGAAGATTCAAGGTCACGGTTGAAACGGAATTCACGAGTGGGAAGAGCATTGTGAAGGCATAGCCAGAATAAAAGCCTCACTTTCTCGGAAATATGAAGTTTCCACAACTAAGTCTAATTTACTTAAGTGTTGGCAGGAGTATGCTTATCTAGGAGCCAAAGATAACCATCTTTTGAGGTACATTCACTACCCCTAGAGTCGTACCAAATTCAACCAGGAACATCAGAATATTAGATAGGCTCATAGCTTTGAATAATTAATTTTAGATCCTCAAGAATATTAGAGGCAAAACCTTAAAGATTCCAAGTATTACTAGAAATAAGATCCCCCACACACAAGTCATCAGAGTTCAAAATGTGAACATAATCTAAGAAAAGAACCAGAAAGAATTTGAAAAAGACTTTATGTTCCATATAAATCCATCTTTGAATTTTGAGGATGTCATAACAATAGCTTTTCATATATGAGAAGCACCCTTGCAAGATTGATTAGAAAGAAAAACTCATTTCCTCCCATATTTGTGATGCATGATCATGATCCACAGCTTATTCTTATTTGATAAAAATTGCCAAACCAATTTACTAAAAAGGAAAAAATTGACTAACTTAAAGTCTCTAAAAGCAAGACCACCAGATCTTTTTGGAGCAATAAGTGTCTTTCAAGAGGTGAGATGAAGACTTCTCATGTTTGATTTACCATTCCACACAAATTGTCTAACACATTTGTCAATCTCTAGACACACTATTGTTAGAAAAAGAGATGTTTGCATTCTATAAATAGGAATAGAAGCAAGTACCGATTTTGCAAGACATATGCGCCCAACCTTGTTGAGAAATTGACCCTTCCAAGAAGATAATCTTTGACGGATCTTGTCCATGACATCTTGAAAAGCTGCTCTAGAAGATCTAACATGACAAAAAGGAACCCCCAGATATTTACCCAAAGAGTTGGTAAAGCGAATAAATGATATCCCAGTAAACATATTCTTGCACTATCTAGAGACGTTAGAGGAATAGATAGCTCTGAATTTCTCAAAATTGATCCTCATACCAAACGCTCTACATAACAATTTCATAGCATTTAAAACAAGCTGCACTTGTGATTTATTTGCCTTACAGAATAAAATAAGGTCGTCTGTAAGGTCGTCTACAAACATCAAGTGAGATATTGTTGGCCCACCTCTAGATACTGCAATCATTTTTCAATTTCCATTATACACTAACTGAGAGATATAGCAACTCAAGCGCTCCATACAGAAAACAAATAGATAGAAAAACATGGGATCTCCTTGTCACATGCCTCTTTTGGATTGGAAACTATCAAGTCTATTCCCATTCCATAGAATAATAGAAAGAGATGAAGATCTAACACACGACATAATAAGTTTGATTGATTGGGATGAAAAACTAAATTTATTAAGAGTATGTTCAAGAAAATTCTAATTTATTCTATCATAGGCTTTTTCCAGATCAATCTTGAAAGCAAGAACTCCTTTCTTGGTTTTAGTCTTCTTTATAAAATATAAAGTCTCTTGAACAACAATGATGTTATCAAGTGTTCTTCCGCCAGGAATAAATCCACCCTAAAGGGGGCTAATGAAGTCATGGAGAAAAGGCCTCAAACGGTTGACCATTACTTTAGTCACTACTTTGTATAAAACGTTGCATAAACTGATAGGTTTGAATTTTTTCATATGGCTTAGGTTATCCATCTTAGGGGATCAAAATCACTAAAGTCTCAAAAAATAATGAATCTAATTCTTCACCGTTAAAAGCATTTGTCACCAATCTCCAAACATCATCTCCTGTAATGTTCCAATACTCCTTGAAGAAGGCCTGAAAACCATTCGCTTCTAGAGTTTTAAAAGAATTCATATCCATAACAGCTCTCCATACCTCATCCTTAGATACTGCTTTAGTTAACATATCACAGGCTTCTTGAAAAATTTGCGAAAGGGTGAATTCAGGGACAGACCAGATGCATGAAAAGGGAGGCATTTGCCCCCATTAAATTTTAAAAAATAATAATAATTCTATATAAATATATATATTCGCCCCCAATATAATTATACTTTTTGCCCTCACAAAAATTTACAAAATTTTGTCTTAAAATTTATATTAAAATAATTTTTTATTAAATTTTATATGTAAAAATATTTATTTTATTAAATTTAATTTAATATAAAAATTAAAAATAAATAAATAAATTAACTCAATAAAAAATTAATGAACAATGTTAATATAATTTTTAAAATTAATTAATTAGTTAATTACCAAACTATCTCAGTTTCTAAATATAAGTAAAATTATTAATATCTTTTTTGTCTTAAAAAAATTAGTTAAAATAAAAAAAAATAGTATCTATCTATTAATTAATATTCTTTATTTTAAAATTATATAATACTTTTTAATTTTACCTCTTAAATAATCTTGTTTGTAAGTTGTAACAACTATTTTGGATTAAAAGATATTTTATGTCATAAATATTATAACAAATAAATTTTTTAATTCAATGGTGATAATTAATATTTGAAAATTATAATGAGTAATAGATCAATTGTTTAAAAGAATAGAAGTTAATTTTGATATATTAAAATATGTATATTTTTTAACATAATCATTTAATTACATTTATTCTTTTAGATAATTATTTACGTGATGAATGTAAAAGTTTATTTTTTAATTACAATACATAATTAAATTAAAAAATATATAAAAATTTAATTATTTTAAAAGAAAAAATAAAAATAATTATGAATTATGTTTCTATTATTTTATATAAACATACTTTTTATATATAAGTTTTTTTTTGTATTTATATATAATTCTAATTTCAAATTATAAATACTAATGTATCAATAAGTATTAACGTGCCAACTAATTCACTCTTTCTATTATTAAATATGTATAAAAGTAAATAAAAATAAAATTAGTTAAGATGACAAGTTATTTATAATTAATTAAGATGTTTAAAATTTAAGTTTTAAAAATAAAAAAATATTTTTTTATAAATTATATATAATAAATAATATTTTAAAAATAAAAATGTTTATTAATTTTTTTTAATTTTTATATTTTTATTATATTTTTAGTATAATTAATAATGCTCAATAACATTTATTTTAGTATAAATATTTTCGTCTCCACTCCTAAAATTTTATGGGTCAATCACCGAGTGAATTGTTCCATACCATCCAGCCACACTTCTCGATTATCACAAAAAAAGCTTTTGAAGAACTTCATAGCCTCATGCTCTATATCTTTCTACTCTGTAACCCACATACCATTATCTAACTGAAGACCATGAACCTTGTTATGCTTCCTATGAATCATAGTTTGCATGTGGAAGAATTTAGTATTTTTGTCTCCAAATCGAACCCATCGTTCTCTAATCTCTAGGCTTTTGGAACCAAAAGATCTCTTCCTGAAAAAGCAAAGTTAGAATAATCCCTCTGAAGCTCAACTTCTTGAGTTCCGAGTTCATAGGAATCTACCCTTTTCAACTTCCGTTAAAGACTTGCAATTTTCTTTTCTAGCTCCCATTTTCTTTTGAAAATGTTTTTAAAGATGTCCTTGTTGAAAATAGAAACTTCTTCTTTCACTTTAGCAAGACAACGAATAGGATTAGGCTAACTCTCCCTCTATGCCTTTTGAAAGAAGGATGAAGTGACCAAACTGTTTGTAATTTAAAAAGTCTATTTTCCACGAACTTATCCTCCTTTTGGCACCTCAAAATAATTGGGTAATGATACGAATGCAATCTAGACAGATTTTTAACATACGCCTTAGGAAAAAAAAGATTCCAAGCTATCTATCCAATTTTTTGGCCATGTTTCTATTACCTTCCATGTTCCTATACTATGTGAAGTAGAGTCTTTTGGCTTTTAAGTCTATAAGACCATAATTGGCAATCATTTGAGCAAATCTATCTGTTCTAAAAATTAATCTAATATAATTGCTCGAAATATATATATATATATATATATATATATATATATGAATAATGGTTCTTCAATTTCGAATTTATTGATGTCTGATTTCAATAAAATTTAGTGTAAATAATCTTTATATATTTATTGAAATTTAATATATATAGAGAGTTGATGTATTATTTTGTCTTTCCGCTGGACTCATGGTGAGCACAAACTTTTTTTTTAACCATTTTTGAAATAGAACGAGAAAAATATCGTATTTTCTTTGATAGTTCTTTCCTTTTCCTCCTCTCTCGTTGTCGAGAGGGTAATTAGGTTTGTTTTTTAGGTCACTCGGTGAAGACATGAATAATCGAAAGAATAACACCCAAAACAAAAAAGTCACTTTAAATTGCAAGTGGAACTTAAAAAAAATTAATAATAAAAATAAAAAATAAAATCTTTTCTTGTTTTTGGCAACTTATTGAAAAAAAAAAAAAAATCAAAGCTATGGTCGTGGTCTAGGAACCTTATCTTTGGACGTCTCTAATCTCTCTATTCATTTGATTGTTCAGAGTGACCTTAGACATTGCTCATCATTTATGGGCTGGGCTCAAATCTCTATCCCATTTGACAACAATTAAGTGTGTGTTTGGATTACGGTTTGCAAACGAAATTTTGCATAGAATTGATTTTGCAAACTTGATTTTGATGAAAAGTAAGTTTGTGTTAACGTGATTTATGTCTGGCAATCTTTATGTCAAAATGGATTATAGTAAAATAAATGTTGTTTGGATTATACTATTCAAAATCACTTTTAGATGAAAAATTACTAAAAGAGACATTAATTAAAATAATTTTAAATATTATTCTATTATTTTACTTTAGATATTTGAATAAATCTTTTTAATTTATTTTATAATAATGTTAATACTTATGAATAATTTTTTATTTAATTTGTCTTTTTTAATGGGATCAGTTAATCTATATTATAAAAAAGTTACAATAAAATATAATATATGAGAATTATAATTATAAATTTTACATCGTCGAATAAAAAATAAAAAAGATACTTTACATATTAAACATAAAGAACAGTAAATAATAAAAAAAATTCATATGAACTAAAAAACAATAAGAAATAAAAATATAAAAGGGAGTACTATACATTTTATAATATTAAACAAAAAAATATTTTATAATTTATTTTAGTGTCGTTAGTACTCTTTAATCTAGTGTCATTTTGGATTATAAATTTTTATTATTTATAACTCTTTTGTTACTTATAATTAGTATATAATAAAAACAAAAATAAAGTACAGTAAGAAGTACAATAAAAATAAAAAACAAAAACAAAAAAAAATCATACAAACATAGTATATAATAATCACAACCAACGACATATATTATATGAACAAAAAAATTATAATAAAAAGTAAATAAAATTCATATAAAAAATCAAATAAAAAAATAAAAAATTTTATATACAACATAAATATAGTACAATAAAAGATAGAAAAAAATAATTTATATAAACAAAAAATAATAAAAATATCATAAAAATTAATAAAAATAAAAATTTATATCAACAATAGTTGTCATATAAATAAAAAAAATACAATAAAAATATAACAATAGAAAATTAAAAAAAATAACATCAGAAAAATGATATGAAAAATATTTATTATATAAATAAAAAATACAATTAAAAACATAAAAATCAAAATATGAAAGAAAAAACTAAAAATAATAAAAAAAATTAAAATCTTTACCTTGGCAGTGATGAAAATAAATCTGAAAAAAATTTGGAAAAAAAATTTGTAACCAAGAACATAAAGAGAGTGTGAAATTATGTGGTTATGTGCATCCTTTTTATAGAAGAAATGAAGGGTACAGTTGGTAGATATGGAATAAATTTCTTATCTATTTCCTCCAACGATAATTAACTTTTCCAACGTGAACGCAGAAAATTGAATTTTTAGCTTCACGTGAACGTACGTTCAGAGGTAAAAGCACTTCTGGGTTAGGGGTTCCAAAAGGTTGCCAAACATGACAATGAGACGTTCAAAACGTTTAAACGGACTTTTCTATTTTCCAACGTGAACCCCAAACACACCCTAAGGCTTTCATGTGTACAAGTCCTGAACATGTCGGTGAGGTCAATTTTTGAATACTAATTGTAGTTGCAGCCGAGGCTTGGTGCTAGCGGCAGGATCTTGTGCCTCGCAAGTAGTTGCACCCGGGTTCAAGTCTTGTAAGAGAAAAAATGAACCTCTTAAATGAACTCATGTAGTGTGTGTGAGTGTGTTGTGTGGGTGTGTAATATATGAGTAATACCTAGAATTAAAAGCTGTCTAATTCATCTAACAAAAAAAAAAATACTAATTGTAGTTGATATTCAAAAGATTTATTACCCAAGTGTGAAATAGTATTAATTTAGTTTTCAAAACACTTATAACTTGTTCTCAAAATTTTTTAATTTTTCAAAATTATTATAAGGTGTTCAAAGATCTATTATTGATTTTTTTTTCTAAAATAATTACTTTTATTTATTGAATAATATTGGTCCAAAACTGGACATCACACATAATAATAATGACTCACATGAAAAAATTCAACCAATCAATTATACAACTATAGAATCAAGTAATGAAAGAAATTGGTAAAGTCAACTTCAAGAAGGAGAAATGGAAAGGCAACGGATCGTGCACTCTTCCATGAGCTTTCGAGTAGCGTGAATAACTTCCACAGACAGCTTCCTCTTACTTTTAAAAACTTGTTCATTTCTGAATTTTTAAATCTACCATATTAGGTTAGCTACATGTTCCTTTATCTCCTTCAATTGTCTTCGTCCTTTATTCTGATTTTGCAATTCTTTTCACCACCTTTAAAGTTCATCAGTAATTACTGGGAGATGAATACTCAATAGCCTCCAAACTTTTGCTAAATCTGGACAGACCCACAAATAATATGAAGTCGATTCCTCTGCTGAGTTACACTATGGGCAGATAGGATTAACTTGGGGGGATTCGAGTGTGGAGCTTTAATTTGACTGGTAATCCATTATGCATTAGCTTCCATAAAAAATTCTTTACCTTAGGTTGACTTTTAAGATTCCAATTCGTGATCATATGGATTTTTTTAGCACTGGACAGGAGAAATTTTACTGGAAGATGATAAACCTGAAATGCAAGTTTATAACTAAATAAGACTGAATAGCTTCCCTTCTTCTCCTTCAGTCAGGTAATGTAGTCTTCTCTTTCTACAATTTCTATGTTAATAATTGCCTCTACTATTGTTTGATTGAAATATTCTTTTATTTTGTTTGATTCCATTGTCTATTTAGTAACATTAGTTCTGCAACCCATTGTAGGTGTATTCTGTATTTGCATTAGTTATAGGCATTATGACAGTAAACTCTTTGACCCATGAATCCTGTGTAATATTTATCATGCTGCCTCATCCTATTATCTAGAGAATGCCTTTTTCGAGAATTTTTCGAGCCTCCAACACGCTCTTCCAACCACATGAGGGGTTGGTTCCTATCTCAATTCGTAGAAAACTATAAATCTGTAGTATTTATTTTTATATACCATAGAAATCAGGGAATTAGGTCTAGTCAGAAGTCTCCATCCTTGCTTAGCTAACATAGCAAGGTTGAAGGCTTTTAGATCCTTAAAGTTCAATCCCCTTATTCTTTCGGCCTACAAGTAATTCTCCAACTTATCCACTGCATCTTCCTTTTGCCTCCCTTTTGTCCCCACCTGAATTGCAAAATTGCCCTCTGAATTTCTTCGAGTAGTGTTTACAACTTAAAACAGTTTAAGATATAAAGTGGTACTGTAAGAACCGTAACTAATCAACCGGTTAATTAAGTGATTAATAGCCCAAATTAGATTCTAAAAAGTTAGAGAGAAAATTTGAGGATTTAAAGGTGATTTTTGGACTCAGTGGATTTTTCTGAGTAAGAAAATGTGCTTTCTGCGAAAAACCGCAAAAAACTACGAAGCGGCAGTTGAACCGGTCGAGCCGGTTCAAGTCTGCCCGATACCGCATGAGAAAAAGTAAAAACCGGAAAAAACCTTAGAAAAATGTTAGAAATGGAAAATCGGACGTTAATTTTAAAGGTTTGGCCCGAAGTTGGACCAAACGGGCTAAAAACGCTAACCGGTTGGACCGAACCCAAGTTGGGTCCAAGCCCAACATATATAAGGGTTCATAAGTGAACCCACCAGCCACTAAACACAACAACACACAGCAGAAAATAGAAAGGGGAGAAGGGGAAGGAGAGGCACTATTCACCATCTTCTTCCAAAGCTCATATCTTGAGCTAGAGAGCTCCGATCGCCGCACCGTTTACGGCTACGCGTTCCTCGTGAAGAGCTCTACAAAACCCATATAAGAAACTGGAGAGGTAACCACGAAATTCTTTCCATTCTTCTCTCTAAAATTTCGGTTCTTAGGGTTTGTGATTAAGTGAGTTTTTGTAATTTTGGATGTTTAGGTTTGCTCTAAGCCTTGCTTAGCCTTGGGTTTTGACATCCAAATCTGTTAGAAGAGGTAAGAGTCATTAAACCCTTGTGAATTTATGTATAATTGGAACCCTAGGTTGATTTGAGGTGATTTGTATGCATATAGTTTGATTATTGTGGCTTTGGGAGTTTTTGGAACTTAATTGTGCTTATTGGAGTGGACTTGGATTGTGTTGGAAAGCATAGCTTGTGCTCGTTTGGGTTTTGGTGCATAAAGAGAATTAACCAAGGTATGGTTTCGGTTTCCTCTATATAGTATGTAATATTCATGGACACTTAGGCTAGTGACTCATAGGATAGGTTTGAATTATAATGGTTGATGAGTTGTTTGAAGTATTAATGTATGATGATTTATGATGGTGTGATTATTATTAAGGTGAATGTATGATGATTGATAATGTTAAGATATATGTGAAATTAATGTTAATGATATGATTATGTGGTTTGAAGAGTTGAATGGGGATTAATTGTGGTATTGCATGATTGGTATTGATGGTTGGAGAATGGTGAAATGTGATGAAAAGAAGTGGAAAGTGATGAATTTTTGAACCAAGAGGGTAGTTGTGTTGTAAATGGGAGGTTGATGTTGTTTTGGTTGGAGGTGGTTTGAGAATTGTGAAATTTGGTAAATTGTGGTTTTTGGTAAAATGGGATTTTTTTGTGAACTTTGCTCGATCGTAACTTTTGCCTCAGTTTTCAAAAATGATTGGAATTTATTTAGAATGAAAGATCTTTGAAAACCCTTTAAATCGATATAAAATTTGTGAAATTTGGAATTTTGTAGAGGAAGTTATGATCATTCAAAGTTGGTGTTAAAAATCTGAAATTCTGTAAAGTTGCAGAATTTCATGATTTCTGATATGTGCGGGCGCACACCCTACAAAAATTTTGACCTGTGCGCACGCACAGGTAGGGAAGTGCATTCTATTTGCAGCGCTAGCACAACTTGTGCGCGCACATATCTAAGGAAAAATTTCAACCTATGCGGACGCACACGTTGGGAAGGCCAGTCTGTTGGGGGTGCTGGCACAGGTTGTGCTAGTGAATAGATTCTGTAAGTTTTGCCACCTGTGCGTATGCACACTCCTGTGCATACGCACCCATCTTAAAAATCTCCTGGGCGTGCGCACGCACACACCCCTGTGCGGCCGCACACGTCATGTTTCTTAAATTTTTCTTGTTTTTCAACTATTCTACATTTCCAACAAGGTTGTAAGCTTCTATAACACCATTTAAGACTTTTGGGCCTAGTTTTGAGTATTAGAACATGTGATATAACTTAGGGATTCTAGTACATGATTTTATGACAAATTAGAAAACGGAGGCCTAGGTTTCTGGCGTGCTGAGAATGGTTTGACGTAAGGTGAAGGATGATTGATATATGAGATGAGGAATGATGAACTGTTGATATTTGGAAACTGAGTTATGAATGGGCAGTGGTTGATATGAGTGCAGACTCTGAATGAGATGATAGATCCATGTATATTGAAAATATTTTCTGAAAACCACTAAAATATTGTTTTTATTAAGATTATGAGACGCTATGCGCCCGGCAGGGACGGCGGTTGGATCCTGCCTGTCGAGGTAGCAGCGGCGGCGTAAGGGCGGTGGTTCGTCCCACTAGCGTTGAGATGTGAGGTCTGTGGCAAGAGTATCCCACTCGCATCCCTTCGGATCAATAGAACGTGCAGGCGCCGGTACCTGGACAGTGATCCTGACACTATATCTCGGGGGTTCCCATATGAGAAAATCCGAAGGGCGACGTCTCCATGGAGATGTGTCGGGTTGGCAGTTGAACCGACAATGTGATATCACAGCCAGTAGGGCAGGCATTCATCATATGCATTTTCTATCTGCTTGTTTGCTTTGCCGACTTGTAATTGTATGCCTAATTGAATAACATGCCTATTTGCTTACTTGATCTACTTGCCTTATATGCTTTTATTTTTGAATTACTTGCATTGTTATTAATTGTGCTTTCTACTAGGATTGATGAGGTTCGGAAGGCGGTGGCGATGGGATCGCATGGAGGATAGGTTGGTGAAGGCTGTGGGACAGCGGTGTTTGGTTAGAATAGAAATCCCTTAAGATAGATTACCCGGTTTAATTATGATAAGGTTTATATTATGCTTATATTGTTGTAGAATGCTTTAAGTTTGAATCTTGTGATGGATATGGAGTTTAGGATTGCCTTTGGCGTCCCGGGGTCTTATATCCTACATCACTAGGCACTGTTACCATACTGAGAACCTCCGGTTCTCATACCATATCTTTGTTGTGTTTTTCAGATGCAGGTCGCAACCCACCTCGGTGAGTTACTTTGGATGGTGACAGAAGCGGAGGATCTTGGATTCTTTTGGAGTCTTTTGTTTTATCTTGTTTATACATCTCTCTTTTTGTATTTTGTTTTAGCCTAGAGGCTTGTTTTATGAGAGAAAAACTTGTATAAGCTGTTTTTAAACTGTCAGGTTTCTATATGGTTCTAAATACTTGTATATGGCTAGCCGGCTTAAACTCCGCAAGTCGTGGCTAGTTTCCTATGATATTATATACTTATCTTTTGATATATCTTATCTGTTTCTTGTGCCTCAAGCTAGTAGCTTCGTTAGTACGTTTTGCGCTTTTCAAATCCAAAATTTGAGATATATCTTTTATCGGGCTTCTAGATTATATTATTCTTTCTATATATTATACGTACGAGCTTTAGAACTGTCGTAATCTCTGGTTAACCTTTGCTTTACGACGTGAGGTAAAGCTTAGGTTAATTAGGGTGTTACAGGTACAATAGTTGCAACGACTTTTATTAACACCTCCCTGCCACTTGATGAAAGTAAAGCCCTTTTTTCAGTGTTGAAGCTTTTGCGTAACCTTATCCTTTATTTAATTAAATGTTGCCTTTTAGACCTTTGGATGACTGACGAGAATCCTAAATATTTGTCTTGATTGCCAATATGAGGAACTTGGAGTATGTTAGCTAAAGAATCTCGCATATGCACTGGTGTATTTCTGCTAAAGAACACTGATGATTTATCCAAGTTGACCTTCTGACCACTAATCTCCTCATAACTTTGTAAAATCTGAATTAGTCCCCGACAATCTTCTTCCATAGCCTTATTAAACAGTATTGATTCATCTGCAAAAAATAAGTGATTGATTTTGGGACATCGGTGATTAAGTCTCAATTCAGAAGATTTCTGCCTTTGTTCTCCTCTGTGGAGCAGATGGAAAAATTCCTCCGCACAAAATAGAAAAAGGTAAGGAGAGAGGGAGTCGCCTTGCCGCATCCTTCTACATGGTTTAAAAGAACCATGAAATTGACCATCCACAGAAACAGAATAAAAAACTGTCGTCACACACTCTTTAATCCAGTCCACCCATTTATTACAAAAGCCTAATTTTTTTATTATAGACCATATAAAAGACCATTCCATCCTATCATATGCTTTACTAATATCGATCTTCAAAGCGAAATCATGACTCCCATATTACTAATTTGTTTGAAGTTTTTTAAGTATATATAAGTGGTGTTACAGTAAAGATAATTTACCTGTCCGTTATAATTCGATTATAACTTACTTATAATTCGAACAATAATTAAAAAAAGTAACGGTATAACTCGATCAAGATTTCTTATTTCAATGGCCCCTCTAAAATTGACCAGCAGCTATAATTTTATAACAATTATAAAAGGTCTCATGGCATAAGATATTTTATTGATTTAATCTTAACTTCTTGTAAAAAAATATCAAACACTTATTTAAATGTCAGAATGTCAGAGTATTTTTTGCAAGTATTTATATTTTGTGTGTTTTTTTCAATCGACGTATATCTTATCCATCCAAAAGAATTTCAGTTTATTATATTCTAAGGTGGACAAGTTGTATAAAAAGATTGACCAACTGAACAAGAATAATAACAAATTTCATCTCACATAAAGAATAAAATGAAATCTATGGTAAAAACATGAGGCACTAGAACAGGAAACCAAATAGTTGGTAGGCACACTTTAGTTAGTGTAGTACCTTGATATATTGTGAGGTGAATGAAGGCAGAACAATGGAGTACAATAGTTCTGTGAATAATCTAATTACAAGGGAATTTGTAATTGTATAAATGGAATATAGCAATTAATTGGAAATGGGCGAGTTGCAAACGAGTTCCACGAAAAGCTTCGTACTTGGAACAAGTGTATCAAATGGAATGAGAATAATGTGAAGAAAAATGATAACTTAAAGAGAGAAGAAAAATAATCCTTAATTGATTACTTATTATTTTCAACCTAGCACTTTTTCAGCTTTTCTTACCATTTTATGCTTGAGGTTTATGTGCCATCTTTTTCCCTTACCATATAACAAAATCAATGTTTGAAACACGGCTTTGTGGAAAAGATTTTTGTTGTTCTTTTTCATTCTTTTATTTTTTTTTATAATATATTTTGTTAGAAAATATTAAAATTAATTAATTTTCATTAGAAATATTTAGTATATCTGAATATTTATTATGAAATATTATGTTTTTATCATTTTGATTCTCTTCATTTCAGATAATCTGAATATATACAAATTTTTTTTCTATTGATCTTTTTTATCTATTCTACGTCTACCGCTGCTGGCAATACATACTCTACTCGTGGATATTCAACCCGACCTAACTCATTCGGGTAGGGTAGGCTACCCGACCTACTGTGGGTAAGGTAGAGATCGGTTCAGGTATGCTTGCGGATATGATCGGATAGGGTACAGGTTTAGGATCTACCCTACCCTATTTTACCCGCACCCCATATATAATAGAATTGAACCCACAACTTTTTTCATATAATGACTTACAATAAGTGAGCAACCACTAAACTAGTTAGTTAATTTAGTAATTTAGAGCATTTTTATATTTATAAAGTTAACATAAAATAAAATTAAAACAAAAATAAAAATCATATATCATTGATCATTCAAAAACCTTAATACCTAAGTAAAAGTGCCATTTTTTCTCAAATCAAACCCATTCGGCCATAAGCCATTCCTCCATCTCCGCAAGTCCCAACTCTCCTTCGGTCCTTCCTCCTTCCTCCTTCCTCCATCACCGCAACTCTTCTTCCTCCTCCGTGTTCTCCTCTCCTTGCTATGTTGTGCTTCGTGCCGTCCTCTCCTCACTACGTTGTGCTACGTCGCTGCTCTGTGCTCTCCTTAGTAATTTTTCAGCATGCTTGTTTATTCTGTATTTTTGGCGGTTTATTTTATAATATGTTCTCTAAGATTTATTGATTTTATCTCAATTAATGTTCATTATTTGTTTTACTGATTGATTGTATAGGCAACTAAATTTAGGTTTATTTTGTAATTTTTGTGCTTGTTCTAAATTTTAATGATTTTTCAGCATGCTTGAATTTTTAATGTTCATTATTTATTTTACTGCTTGTGTAGGCAATTAAATTTAGAATGGATAGTAGCAACATGGATGTAGTGGCTCAAGAACAACAAGAAGAAACTCTTGTTGAAGAAACTACTAATTTTATTTCGGATGAGTCTGCCTCGGTTGAAAATAGCAATAAATCTTCATTGAAAAGTATTTATTGGCAATATTTTAGTAGATATATAGAGGGAGAAGGGTGGAAGGCAAAATGCAACCATTGTAAGTCTGTTATTGGTGCCAATCCAAAGAATGAGATTACAAATTTGAAGAAACATGTGCTCCATTATTGTAAGAGAATAAAATTAGCAAACTCAAGACAATCAACAATTGCCGAATGTCTTCAAAGACATGGAAAGAATAATTCAGATGCTTTTCTATTTGATGCATCTCACACAAGAAAATTAATTGTCAAGTCCATTTGTATGTATGAGTATCCTTTGTCATATGTGGATCATGTTGTAATAAGGAAAATGTTTGCTTCAATGCAACCAACGTTTAAGATGCCAAGCCAAAACACAATTAAAAAGGATATCTTTGAAATGTGCGAAGTGGAGAAACTTAACATAAATAAGATGATGGATGCAAATGATAGTCGAGTAGCTATTACAACTGACATGTGAACTTCCAACCAGGAAAAAGGATATATGGTTGTTACAGCACACTACATTGATAGTTCATAGAATTTGCAAATGCGAGTATTGAGGTAATCCCCTTAAACTTTGCTTCTAATATATGATATGCTTTCTAATGCTTGATGTACTTTTTAACAATTTTTAACTTTACTTATGTTCCTGCTTCTCATTCAAGTGAAGTTCTCTCTAATGCATTGATGAAAATTTTGTTTGAGTGGAACTTAGATAGAAAATTATCGATTATTACATTGGATAATTGTTCTACGAATGATGTTATGATTGATGTGTTGTTGGAGCGTCTAGATTCAAATTATTTGTTGCTAGGGGTAAGTTATTGCATATGCGTTGCTGGGCTCATATTTTAAACCTACTTGTGAAGGATGGTTTAAATTTAGTTAAAGAAAGTGTAGAGAAAATTTATAGTAGTGTGGTGTATTGGACTTTAACCAGTAAGGCTGCGTTTGTTTACAGAGACAGGACACTGGGACAGAGACACTGAGACACAAAATCGTGTTTGGCAGAGGAGACATGGACAGAGACGATGTGTCCGAGACACTGAATTAGTGTATTTTGTGTCCATCCTGACAGGAAGGACACGGAGACACTAACAAGGGACACAACTTATTTTTTATTTTTTCTTTCATTATTCTTGTTAATTTTTCATAATTATATTTTTTATTGTTATATTTTTCATCTCAAATTTTTTGAATGAAAAAATGAGAATAAATTAAATTTTCATAATTTGTTCTAGTTTATCATCAAATAGAATACAAGAACACAAAATTTTGTGTCTCTGTCCATCAGTGTCTTGTCCTGTCCTGTTCTCAATGTCTTGTCCTGTCCTATTCTTAGAAACAAACGCAGTCTAAAAGACATGAAATCTTTGTGAGTTGGTGTAGTAAGTCAGGTGTTTCTTTTACAAAAAAATTATCTCTGAATTGTATGGCTAGATGAAATTTTACTTATGTGATATTAGAAACTGTATAGTTGTACAGATATATCTTTGCTCGACTAAAATAAAAAGACTCCAATTATAAAAGTGTGCCAAGTAATAAGGAATGCGAACTTGCAAAAAAATTTTGTGGTAAATTAAAAAATTTTTATGATGTGACCCAGTTGTTTTCTAAAACTTAAGTTCCAACTGCCAATATTTACTTTAATAAAGTATGTGATATACATGTTAGATTGGAAAAATGGGCTCTTTCTCCAAATATAACCCAGTAGCATGGCATGTATAATGAAGAGAAAGTTTGATAAGTATTGGAAAGAAATTCATTGTATTATGAGTGTTGCTGTAATTTTAGATCATAGGTAGTATAAGATTGATGGACTTGAATATAAGTTTGCTAGGTTATGTGAAGATCCTAATGAATTCACAAAGAAAATTGAGAGAATCAAGCAGGCATGCTATGAGCTACTTTGTAACGTCCCGTCCAGCAAAATACCTTACTTAAGTAAGGGTATTTCTACTAGAAGGAACATTACGTAACCTTTTCTAATATTAACTACCTAATTATCGAGCATTTGTATCGAGTCCGCGTTTCAGCTTTAAGAAAATGCCAAAAAATTTTGTTTTTATTCATTAAAGTCATTATTCAAATATTTACAAGTAATAATAATCACATAAATATTATTTATAAATAATCACATAAATAATAATATTTATGTGATTATTATTACTTGTAAATATTTGAATAATGACTTTAATGAATAAAAACAAAATTTTCTGGCATTTTCTTAAAGCTGAAATGCGGACTCGATACAAAGGCTCGATAATTAGGTAGTTAATACTAGAAAAGGTTACGTAATGTTTCTTCTAGTAGAAATATCCCGACTTAAGCAAAGTATTTTGCTGGACGGGACGTTACAATATGGTATCAGAGCAGTCCTTCCTGTAGAGTCTTGGGAGTGGACTGACTATGCTTCATTACATACTCTGAGTGTCTGTCATGCCTTAAGACTTGTCTTAGTGACAAGAGTTTGTGTTTTATATGCATGACTGTCTGATGATTAACATTATTAGTTTACTGACAAACCCCAATTTGACGGTTTGTTTTGTATTGATTTTTGGGGATTTTATCACCTTTTACCCATATTTATTCAAGAAATAGCATGGTTTTGTATATTCTCCTTTAATTGTGCTTGAATGTGAAAACATGCTTTTTAGGACTCAAAATAGCTAAATTTAATTCACCTTGATTCTATTAGATGCCTTGATATGTTTGTTAAGTGATTTAAGGTTTAGGAGGCAAAGATTGGATCAAGGAAATGAAGAAAGAAAGCATGAAAAGTTGGAGAACTCATGAAGAAATGGAGGAACCGGAAAGCTGTCAAGCCGACCTCTTTGCACTTAATCGGCCATAACTTGAGCTACAGAGGTCCAAATGATGCGGTTCCAGTTGGGTTGGAAAGCTAACATCCGGGGCTTCGAAACGATATAAGATTTGCTATGGTTGAACCACGTATGGTGGCGCGCACGTGCAAAGTACGCGCACGCGCCGTTGCTGCCACCTAGTTCACTTAAAGCAAAACGTGGCCAACGAATTCTAAAGCCTTGTGGGCCCAATCCAACTCATTTCTGATGCTATTTAACCCAAGGAGTGAAGAGGGAAACGTGTGTTAGTTACCAATTAGTTTAGTTTAGCTTTGTAGTTAGTTTCTAGAGAGAGAAGCTCTCACTTCTCTCTAGAATTAGGATTAGGTTTAGTTCAATAATCTTAGATCTAGGTTTTAATCTTTGCTTTCTTCTACTTCTACCTTTCAATTCTTTGTTGTTACATTGCAATTTCCTTTATGTTATTCTTATGTTTTGTTGTAGATCTACTTTTGCTCCTTCTATTTTCTTTCAATTCAATTAGAGGTAATTCATAATAGTTGTGTTCCTTTTGATTGTTGTTGTTAATTCATTGCCATAATTGTTGTTAGATTCTATTTTTGTTATCAATTTACTTTGCTTTTCTTTTATGCCTTCCAAGTGTTTGATGAAATGCTTGGTTGGATTTTAGTATAGATTTTGTTCCTCTTGGCTATGGTAGAGTAATTAGTGACGCTTGAGTTATCTAATGTCTTTGTTGATTGATAATTAGAAGTTGCTAATTGATTTAGATACCACTAAAGCTAGTCTCTCCCTTGGGAGTTGGCTAGGACTTGTGGAATCAAGTTGATTCATCCACTTGACTTTCCTCCATTATTAGAGGTTAACTAAGTGGTAGCAATGGACAATTGTGGTCACAATCGAGGAGGATAACTAGGATAGGACTTCTAATTCTCACAACCTTGCCAAGTGCTTTTTAGTTGTTAGTTTATTTTCATTGTCATTTACATTTCATGTCCCTTATCCCAAAACCCCAAAATACAATCCATAACTAATAACAAGACACTTCATTGTAATTCTTAGGGAGAACGACCCGAGGTCCAATACTTCGGTTTATAAATTTTAGGGGTTTGTACTAGTGACAAACAACTTTTTGTATGAAAGGATTATTGCTTGGTTTAGAAACTATACTTTACAACGAGAATTCATTTGTGAAATTCTAAACCGTCAAAAATCCAATTCGTCAAAATGGCGCCGTTGCCGGGGAGTTGCAATGGTGTTATGTTATTGGTTATTGTATATATGTGAATATTGTGAATAGCTTGATTTTTGGATTGCTTGTTAGTTTTGCTTGTTCTAGGACTTTGTTTCATTATTTCTTGTTAGCTTTTGTTTCTTATTTTTACTTTTACTATGAATTCTCACTTTGGCTATGAGTGTGATTACAACTATGTTGTAGGAAATGGGAACTTCAATGAAGATGTGTATCAAGAATGGGATAACCAAAGGTGGGAAGAGCCACATGCACATGATCAATCTTCATGGCAACAACCTCCACCAATACACTATGAAGAAGAGCCATTCTTTGATGCATATCAATCTAATAGCTATGGTGAACTCCCTTGTGACTTTCAAGAACCACCACCATATGCCTATGAGCCATACCCTCAACATAACCCTCAACCATACTCAAAAGCCACTTTTCACCAACCACCTTCATATGACCCTCATCCATATCCACCATTACAACAACCGTATGAGCCATATGAACCACATATAGAGCCACCACCATCTCAACATCACCACTTCCAAGAGCCACCCCCTCCATGTTATTACCAAGATGAACCACCTCAATTGTATGAAAATTTTCAACCACAAATGTATGAAAATTTTCAACCACAAGATGAATACCACTTTCCACCACAACCTCCCATGGAAGAATATTCATGTCCATCAATCCAAGAGCCATATGATCCTAATCATATTATCCAAGAGGAACAAGAGTCAAGGGATCATCTCAAGGAAACATTGGATCAACTTCAAGCAACCATGGAGCGTGTTGTGCAACAAGTGAAAAGAGTGGAAATTATTGAACCACCACAACTCTACCAAGAAGAACCACCTTCCTACTATGAACCCTTCCCCCAAATTGATGAACCCTTCCATCCACCCCAACCTCCAATGGATGACATCCTTGATGTTCTTGTTCAAGGACAAGAGGAAATGAAAAGGGATGTGCAACAATTCACGGCCGCCTTGGATGAGGTAGTAAACCGGTTAGCATCCCAATGCTTGAACTCTCAAGGAACTCCCATGGCTACATGTGGGGAATCAAATGAAGAGCATAACATAAAAGAGAGATTGGTGGAGAATGAGGGAAGTTGCTTTGTATTGGAACAATTGGAGGAAGCTTTAATTGTTGAAGACAAGGAAGAAGTGGTAGAAGACTTAGGAGATGCGGAGCTTCCATGGGAACATAGAGTTGAAGAAAACCCCTCCAAGATGATTGAAATTGATGCTAGGGAGGAAAGTGCACACCTTCCAAGGCATATCCCATATGAAGACTTGGATGGGATAGAGAAAGAATTGAGTTCCCTTGGTGATGAAGATCAAGCATCAAGTCTTAGTGGTGAAGAATCCTTTAAGTATGAAGAACCTTCTCCGGTTGGATTTGAAAGCGTTGAGGAGGTAAATTTTTCTTACCCTCCCGTTTATGACTTGAGTAGGAGAAAAGGTTTATATAAAATTATTGAACAAAGGATGATAATTGAGAAGTCTTGTGAAGAGGTGGAAATCCTTAGAAAAAGGAGGATGGGAATTGAATACGCTTTATCAAAACTCTTGGAGTTGTCTTTGCCTAGGTTGCCATCTACTCCTTCATTTGAGTGGGTGAAATTTATTTCTATTAGCTTTATTATTCCACTTGAATATGGTTTGCTTGAAACGGATGGCCAACTTAGGGAGCTTTGTGGGATGAAGCGTAAACGAAAAAGGTTTTGTGGTTGGCGTTGCAAATCAAGGCTCATTATGGTTGATGCATCAAACATAAGATATAAAGGTTGGAGTAGTGCTCAAATAGATGGGTCTAGGAGAATTGTTGGCCACTATATAGAGAATTCACCTTACTCACCACCCGGTTGGACTAATAATGATGATCAACCTCAAGACGGGTATGAAAACAAAGTGTGGGATCCCGGATTACAAGAAGAGGATCAACTTTGGGAGCCCCAAGCTTGTGAAGAACTCCATCAAGACTTGGCTCAATCCATGAAGAATCTTGGGGCACAATGGAGAACCAAGCATTGGTGGGAGTTCCAAGATGAATACAAGCACAAGCCACCTTGATGAGGAGCTCCCCATAAGTCCAACTTAAGGACAATAAACAAAAGTGCTAGGTGGGAGACAACCCACCATGGTAAAATCCTTTCATTTTCTCTTTTGTATATATTGGTAGAATTAGCTTAATTTCATGTTTTGTTTAGTTAGTTGAGTATGTTTGGTAGTTTAAGTATGTTAAATAAGGTTTTATGGTGTTTTGGTAGCTGCTTGGAGGTTTGGAATTGCTTGGATTGGTGCAAAAACATAGAAAAAAAAATTTTTGAAAAACAGAGCACCATCCACGCGTACGCGTACATGGCGCGTACGCGCACTTCCAGCATTTTCGACCATCCACGCGCACGCGCCATGCGTGCATACGCGCGGATTGAGAAGTTCCAACCTCCATACATTTTCCAGAGAGTTGTGCCTGCGCCGCGCCAACGTTGTGCCTCTGGCACAAACCCCACTTGCGCACACGCGCACATGACGCGTACGCGCCACTCTCAAAATAAGCCAACGACGCGCGCGCGCCATGCGTGCGTACGCGCGGATTTCTTTCTCCCATCCACTTTTCTTTTCTTCTCCTCTTTCCAATTCTTTCCTTCTCCTTTCTTCCTCCTTTCTCCTACCCCTCATCCAACACTTCCACACACCATTGACAACCATTTATTTTAGTCAACAAATTAGTTAGTTAGTTAGTTGATTAGTTAGTTTTAGTTTAGTTTTCACTTTATTTTCTCTCTTTTCATCATAAGTGTTGGAGTATTGACTTTGTTTACTATACATTGCTATATCCCTTATGACTAAATGCTATTTTAGCATGAATGTTTTTAGATAATCTTTGTTGGATTCTATGATTGAGGTTATATTTTGTTACTTGGTTTTGAGTTCTTCATGCTTACCTTTTGAAAAATACCAAGTGATGAGAATTGTCTTCGAGCTTATAACTCTTTTGAATTGCATGTTGTAGCTAGCCACCATGTGATTCGGATCCCTTTCCCTCGATTAGGCAATCTCTTTATGGATAATGTTGAGCATTTACCTTAATGCATTGTATTTCATGATTATATCCATCCATATGTTTGACTTGAATGCTTTCATGCTTCTCTAATGCTTGTCTTACCTTACAAGCTTACTTAAAGCATCTCAAGCACACTAGGATAAGTGAAGTGCATGCTTCTTTTGTGACATAGCTTTTCTGCTAATGTGTATTCTAAATCGCGCAATTTAGAATTCACACACCTAATATTTCTTAATGTCACACTAATTCACTCACCTCATTCTAGTGATTTACCTCATTCCAACAATGTATGCTTCCTTGCTTTTATATCTTCTCATCTTATGGTGTTATATTTTTTTTTTTCATAACAAATGCACCACAAGCAACCATGGAGGCGGAAGAAAGAACACATAGCAATCCGGAGAGTCGCCGTACCCCCTTGCTCATCTTTGAGTGCACCGAGGACGGTGCAAACTTTTAAGTGTGGGGAGGTCGTCCGACCGATCGGCAATCTTGGGTGACAAATTTCTAACTCCAATACTTTTGCATTTCATTTTAGGTTTTTTGGATTTTTGTTGCATTTTCTTATTTTTGCATATATATACACAATAAGCTTAGTCAAAATAATGAAATTTTTCCAAGGATTTCTATCTATAGGGCACCAATTGATTTGAGTGAAAACCTTTCATAGAACTTGCTTGAATTATATATATTGTGGAACATGATTTATGAGCTAAGAACACAAGCAAGTGAGACTTGAGCCTAATGATGTGGTTACATCTTATAACCACTTATTTTTCCTTCTTGTGTGCATTAATCTTTTTCTATGATTGTAATCTTTGATTTGTTTGATTCTTTGTGTCCATTATTTTGTGTATTCATGCATTTATATGATTGAGGTCATCATTTCATTTAGCTCACTTACCCAAATAGCCTACCTTTTACCTTCCATTGTTAGCCAAATTTGAGCCTACGATTAACCCACTTGTTCTTAATTTAGCACATTACAAGCCGTAAAGCGAAAAACAATAAATGTCCTTATTTGGATCTTTGATTAGCTTAGGCTAGTGTGTGTGAGTATCATTCAAGTGTGGGAACCTTGGGACATTGGGTGAATAAAAGGGTAGTTTTGTAATATTATTGGAAATATTGGGAATTGGGTACATACTCATGTATTGATCAAATGTAAAACCTTATGCATTGAGGTTCTTGTATATAAAAAAAATGAAAAAAAAAATATATGAAAAGTATAGAAAAAAATGGAAAAAGAAAGAAAAAGAAAAAGAAAGAAATAATAAGGGGACAAAATGCCCCAAAGTGAAGCTCAATAAGATCAATGCATATGAGTTGTGAAATGAAAAGAAAATGCATGAGTATGTGAAAAAGTGAAAAATGGGTAGTTAGGTTAGAACTTAATTGTATAGGATGTCATAGGTTAGGTGGGAAGTTTAAGCTTATCAAAGATTCAAATTTCAAGCTCACTTGACCAAATATGCATCCTACCTTGACCCTAGCCCCATTACAACCAATGAAAAGACCTCATGATACTTGTATGCATGCATGAAATAAATGTTGATTGTTAGAAGAAAAACAAATCTTGGAAAGCATGAAATAGAGGAGAATTGAGTGAATCAACCCTAAACACTTGAGCGAATAGAGTGCAAACACATCCGGTGAGGGTTCGATGCTCAATTACATGTTTTCACCTATGATCATAATTTTCATGAAAGTTTATAAAAATATTTAATAACTCAATTCAATTGTGGATTAGACTTGCTAGTCCTTAGCCCTTGTGCATATATGTTTCTTGGGAATTGATTTATTTTGACCAAGCACTTGCATTCATTTAGATAGTTGCATATAGGTAGATTGCATTTAGTTAGTTTCCATTGAATAAATGCCATACCCTTACTTCATTCTTGGTTTAAGCATGAGGACATGCTTGGTTTAAGTGTGGGGAGGTTGACAAACCCCAATTTGACGGTTTGTTTTGTATTGATTTTTGGGGATTTTATCACCTTTTACCCATATTTATTCAAGAAATAGCATGGTTTTGTATATTCTCCTTTAATTGTGCTTGAATGTGAAAACATGCTTTTTAGGACTCAAAATAGCTAAATTTAATTCACCTTGATTCTATTAGATGCCTTGATATGTTTGTTAAGTGATTTAAGGTTTAGGAGGCAAAGATTGGATCAAGGGAATGAAGAAAGAAAGCATGAAAAGTTGGAGAACTCATGAAGAAATGGAGGAACCGGAAAGCTGTCAAGCCGACCTCTTCGCACTTAATCGGCCATAACTTGAGCTACAGAGGTCCAAATGATGCGGTTCCAGTTGGGTTGGAAAGCTAACATCCGGGGCTTCAAAACGATATAAGATTTGCTATGGTTGAACCACGTATAGTGGCGCGCACGCGCAAAGTACGCGCACGCGCCGTTGCTGCCACCTAGTTCACTTAAAGCAAAACGTGGCCAACGAATTCTAAAGCCTTGTGGGCCCAATCCAACTCATTTCTGATGCTATTTAACCCAAGGAGTGAAGAGGGAAACGTGTGTTAGTTACCAATTAGTTTATTTTAGCTTTGTAGTTAGTTTCTAGAGAGAGAAGCTCTCACTTCTCTCTAGAATTAGGATTAGGTTTAGTTCAATAATCTTAGATCTAGGTTTTAATCTTTGCTTTCTTCTACTTCTACCTTTCAATTCTTTGTTGTTACATTGCAATTTCCTTTATGTTGTTCTTATGTTTTGTTGTAGATCTACTTTTGCTCCTTCTATTTTCTTTCAATTCAATTAGAGGTAATTCATAATAGTTGTGTTCCTTTTGATTGTTGTTGTTAATTCATTGCCATAATTGTTGTTAGATTCTATTTTTGTTATCAATTTACTTTGCTTTTCTTTTATGCCTTCCAAGTGTTTGATGAAATGCTTGGTTGGATTTTAGTATAGATTTTGTTCCTCTTGGCTATGGTAGAGTAATTAGTGACGCTTGAGTTATCTAATGTCTTTGTTGATTGATAATTAGAAGTTGCTAATTGATTTAGATACCACTAAAGCTAGTCTCTCCCTTGGGAGTTGGCTAGGACTTGTGGAATCAAGTTGATTCATCCACTTGACTTTCCTCCATTATTAGAGGTTAACTAAGTGGTAGCAATGGACAATTGTGGTCACAATCGAGGAGGATAACTAGGATAGGACTTCTAATTCTCACAACCTTGCCAAGTGCTTTTTAGTTGTTAGTTTATTTTCATTGTCATTTACATTTCATGTCCCTTATCCCAAAACCCCAAAATACAATCCATAACTAATAACAAGACACTTCATTGTAATTCCTAGGGAGAACGACCCGAGGTCCAATACTTCGGTTTATAAATTTTAGGGGTTTGTACTAGTGACAAACAACTTTTTGTATGAAAGGATTATTGCTTGGTTTAGAAACTATACTTTACAACGAGAATTCATTTGTGAAATTCTAAACCGTCAAAAATCCAATTCGTCATTTACCATTGCATAACTCATGGTATCAAGTTTGGCCAACTTAATACTAATGATTTATGTATATGGAACACTAATGGGTTATCATAGACGAAATAGAAGTGATAGGTAATGCGAATCACGAGGTTTTGGGAACGTTAGAAACTAAGTTCTAGAGATTAGTTCCGTTTTGACGTATAATCTTTATTCGTGCTTGTTGTTATTTCTTTCTTTATCAATTGTATTGGAATTTCTAGTTTTTGATCTCTTTCTTGCCAACCTTGCATTATCATTCGTGCATGTCCTTGCTTGACTCTGTATTTGGTTGTTGTTTGAATCTTTTGAAATATTTATCCTTACTTTTCAAACTCTATCTTCCTTATTCTGAACTCGGATTTATTTTAGTGCAACATATCATTTCTTGTAATTTCCTTCTTGGGTACTTGTTTCAGATTTTCTTCGAGAAAAAAAAATTCAATTCAAATCTTTACTTACTTGACTATGTCCACAACCCTTGCTTAAATTTTGATGGGATTATTTTTAATTTAGCCTAAACTTTTTTATATAAACTCTGAAACTTCTTTATATAGTTTAATCTTGTTTATTTGTGATATACCACTTATCTTTTATTGATTTATAGAAAAATTTATTCCAGAATTTATTCTTTGAATAGAAGCCGATTTTCTTCCAACTTTACTATAATTTTATGACTATCCTTACCTAATTATGTACTTAGGTATTCCCCAAAATTTTTAAAGAAAATATTTTGCCCTTAACACCAAACAAGCTTTAATTTACAAACTATGCATGATTTGTTTTGATTTAAAATAAATCGGTATAACGTATTATTTATACTAAGTTTAGTACTTTTGAAAAATGTTGGATTTAAATACTTTCTTTTGAAAAAGATAAACTATTTCCCTCTATTTTAAATTGAAGTTGTTCTAAATTGTTGCACTATTTTTTCTAATAATGTTCATATTGAAACTGTTCAATTCATAATTTTTTCCTAAGCTTTGATTAACTCCCTTTATATTCCATTTCATTGCTTATATATATATATATATATATATATATATATATATCTCCTTGTTTGTTGACTATCTCACGTATTCCTTCAAATCCTTGTTGCGAAATACCATCTAGTGCAATTGCAAACTTGAGTATTCTTCTAATTTCTTGCATAAATCTTTCGTACCGTTTATCTTTCTTTTCTCATGTTTCGTATTCCTTATATGCGCTAGTTCTTAGGGATGCGATTTGTGCGTGCGGAAAGTGAATCTAGTCAGTATGCAAAGTTATAAGGAGTTTAATTTTGAGACGACGAGAGGAAATGATCATGCTTTGTTAAAAGTTCTGAATGAATATTGTGCCTATATGATTTTGGATTTTAAAATTTATCTTGTGTTAAGTTATTTTATCAACTCTTGCATTACCTAGTATATTTTCTTCTATGTTTATGTGATATAATTTTTTTGGTATCTTTAAAATATTCAAAAAGGGATGTTACATACTTCATGAATATCAAAAGAATAAATCTAATTTAAGCAATATGTCAATGGAATTTACACAAGAGCTTATGGTTAATACAGATGAAGATGATGATCTTGGTTATCAATTGTATATTAGACAAAAGAAGAAGAAAAATGTTCATTTGTGAAGACGGAGTTTGATCACTATGTAGAGAAAGATGTTCATTCTCTAACTCGTGATTTTGATATATTAGTTTGGTGGAAGATAAATGGAGTTAGGTTTTCAACTTTTCAAAAAATTGCAAGAGACATATTTGCCATTTTCATGTCTACTGTTGCTTCTAAGTCTTCTTTTAACACAAATAGTCGTATAATTGCTATTTATCATGGTAGTCTTCATGAAAATATGGTAGAAGCTCTTATGTACAATTAAAATTGGTTGTAGGTAGCATATCATAAAAGAGGTTATTTATGTTTTTAATTTTTTAATTTGTTTAGAAATTATAATTGTGTTAAAATTATATATAATAAAATTATTGTATTTGATTTTTAGGTGAAAAATCTTATTATTAAACTGTAAATGAAGATGATGATGCATTTTTTGAATTGATGGAAGGGTAATGTTGCAAAAATTTGGAATTAGAAAAAATGTCTGAAGACATTTATCTTTGTTTATGTTATTTTAATTTTATTAAGAACTTGATAATTATGTTATTTGTAATTTTATGTTGAATTTTTTTAAGATTTTATTATTTTTAATTTTAATTTGAACTTAGTTTTTTATTTTTTATTAATATAATAATATGTATGTTTATAATTTTATGTTGAATTTTTTTAAGATTTTATTGTTTTTAATTTTAATTTGAATTTATTTTTTATATTTTATTTTACTAATATGTATGAAATTTGAAATGATTAAATTTTATATTTGTTTTAAAAAAATTTGATATTTCTGCAGGTAGGGTAGGATTTAGAATTTTAGGGTGTGGGTAGGATTAAGGTTGAGAGATTCTCAACCTGTAGGTAAGGTATGGTAGTGTTTTAGTGAAATTTTCAACCTGCGCGTAGGGTCCAAACCCTACCCTACCTTATCGATTGTCAGCTATATCTGCTGCTTACCTATTCTCATGGAGAAACCATATATTTTTCGTCACCTTTCGGTAGTTCATCATGCTCCGACATTTTACCATCTCTTCATAGTTTGCCACCTTTTTGAACAGTTCGTCATCTTTTCGATAGTTTTGTCTTCTCTTTCTTTGTGGTAGCTTTATTTGTACTTTTGTTGCGACAGTTTCATCTGCACTTCCTTGCAACAGCTTTGTCTATACTTTCCTTGTGACAGTTACATCTGCGCTTTCTTCCGATAGTTTCGCCTTCACTTTCTTCCGACAGTTTCATCTGCACTTCTTTTCGATAGCTCCGTCTGCACACGTTCTATCAGTTTATGCTGTTTTTTTTTCTTCTTTATTTCGTTGTTTTAAATAAGTTTCAAATTCAAGTTGCCACTTGAGTTTGAGGGGAGATGTTAGGATATATTAGGATCAATTAATTTTCATTAGAATTATTTAGTATGTCTGTATATTTATTATATAATATTTATTTAGCACATATAAATAACTTTCTATATTATATCATTCTAGACAACTTTTTTTTTGTGACTGAAATAAACTAAACAAAGAAAAATAAAACAAACAAAACAAGGAACTGCTTAAATAGAGGGACAATCTCGTTTAAGACTACTCTTAAACTCCTCCCAAGGTGAAAGAAGCTCCACATGCGAAAGTTGTAACTTCATCGCCATCTTTGCCATAGTATCTGCCACCGTGTTTGCATCTCTCATAATCAAACGAAAGTCAACACGCCAATTCCAATGCATGATATCTCTTATTTTGAGCACCAAAGGATCAATAAACCCAAAACCATCTTGAGTAACAAGATTAAATGCTTCCACACAATCCGTCTCACAAATAACATCTCGTTGACCCACATCCCAAGCTAAGAGATATCCTCTCCAAATGACAAACAATTCTCCTTGAAAAATACTGTTACTCTCAATCATTCCCAAACACCCCTTTTGCCAACTCCCATTACAATCTCTAATAACATAAGCAAAATCAACACTATCACCCGAACCAAAATAACTAGCATCACAATTAATCTTAAAAGTACCAATGGATGGGGGATTCCAAAAACCATTTAGAGTAGAGGAAAGGGACATACGTTGCAATTCAAAAATATTCTTAAGCTCCTTTTCTGAAGTTAATGCCAGGCAAATCACTTTTTCCGAAGGCCAAGTTTCATGAGGATTAAAGATGTCATTATTCCTTGCTCACCATATCCACCAAAGTCCCGAAAAGAACTTGAACGGATGCTCTCTGCTATGATACAAGAACCAGTTCTTCAAATCCAAAGGATGACAAGAAATATCCAACCTATGCCAAACAAGCTATGCTTTTGGACAATCCCGAAACAATGTAAAACCGATTCCTGGCTAGAAAGACATCTTGGACACCTATCCGATGACGACATCCCTCTTCTAAAGCGAAAACTTGCAGTAGGAAGAGTCTCCTTAAGACACAACCAAGCCAAAAATTTATGTTTTTCCGGAACAAGCTGACGCCAAAGCCAAAGCCAATTCTCCCGCTCCTCCTAACCAAATAGCTGCTTACACAACCACAAGTAACCATTGCGTGAGTCATAGACTTTGGCAGAAGACCCACACCAATACCAACCCACTTCTGGAACTGCTTGATCATCTGAATTGTAAGAGAGAATATTACCATTCTAGACAACTTGAATACACACAAATTTTTTTTCTATTACTCTTTCTTATCTATTCTAACATATTTTTTTTAAAGAATAGCATTCTCCTCAAGGTTTGAAATGAGAAAATTGTTACCTCTATGTATCAGATTAAATTTGATAATTAATAAAAATAAACAAAATTTAAAGATTCCATTAATGTATATCTAACCGTGTATTTAATTTCTAAAGTATTTGAAAAATAAATGATGTTATTTATTGCAAATTATAACTGTCTAAGACCTAAGAAGGACGCATTTATTGTGAAAGCATCTCATAATGTATTTTTGAATTACCATTCTTCCTGTTCTCAAACGATGAAAAAAATTTGATTTTAACACCTTAAAAGCAATGAATACGTCAGTATATACAAGACCTCAGAAAAATACTCAAATCACAACTACTTTTTTTGTTACAAAATGTGCGCTTATTAATCAAGTTAGACTTTTTGAAAAAGAAGATTTTTCTTAGAGTAATTATCCAAATCAGTCTCCAAGAATTTTAGAATTGGACATTTTAATCTTTAAGAAAAATTAATACACAGATCAATCTCAAAATTTTACTCCGGCAGACAAATCAGTCCTCAGTTTATTTTTCGGCAAAGTAAGTACCCAGATCAGTCCCTAAAGATTTTAAAAACAGACATTTTAGTCCTCAAGAAAAACTAATGTATAAATCAATCTCCAGCATTTCTCTCTATTAGACATAATAGTCCTCCGTCCAAAAATAAAATAAAATAAAATAATTATTACTAATTACACAATAATATTGTACTATATTTTTTGTATTTTTTGGACAAAAATAATGATAAATTTATTCATTATATATATATAGTCACTTATTAATAATAATAATAATAATAATAATAATAATAATAATAATAATAATAATAATAATAATAATAAAATTATTAGATATTATTTTAGAAAAAATTAAAGGTTAAAACTATTTGATATATATATATATATATATATATATATATATATCACTCAATAATAATAATAATAATAATAATAATAATAATAATAATAATTAATAAAATTATTAGAGATTATTTTATAAGAAATTCAAAATTAAAACTATTTGATATTTTTGTATTTAATATAATTAGAAGATGTACTATTTTAAAAAATATATTTATATTAAAGAATATGTATTTAATATAAATTCAAATTAATTTTTTTTAATACATACTTTTTAATACAAACATATTTTTTTACATAGCACATCTTTTAATTATATTAAATACAAAAATATTAAATAATTTTAATCTTAAATTTTTTGTAGAATAATTTCTAATTATTATTATTATTATTATTATTATTATTATTATTATTATTATTATTGACTGAATATATATATATATATATATATATATATATTATTTTCGTCCAAAAAATGCAAAAAATATAGTACAGTATTATCATACAATAAATAATAATAATAATAATAATAATAATAATAATAATAATAATAATAATAATTTTATTTTATTTTTGGATGGAGGACTGTTATGTCTAACAGAGAAAAACGTTGGGGATTGATTTGTACATTAATTTTTTTTATGGACTAAAATGTTCATTTTAAAAATCTTTGAGGACTAATTTGGGTAATTACTTTGCCGAAAAATGAATTAAAGACTGATTTGTCTGCCAGAATAAAATCTTAAAGATTAATCTGTGTATTAATTTTTTTTGGATACTAAAATATTCAATTTTAGAATCTTAGAAACTGATTTGTGTAATTACTCTTTGTCTTATTTTTCTGATGCAAGTATAAGACATATTTTCATATATGCAAAAGGTACTGTAGCAAGCAAAAATAATGTGTACTTTTTGCATATTTAAGGAATTAAGTACACACTAGTGAAGGAAGAAAAGGGTTGCCAACATCATTATGAATCTCTCACATACATTAGATATAAGTTATAAGCGTCCAAATAGAGAAAAGGACAAATTAATTCTTGACTTTTCTATTTAGAAACAATTTAAATTCTTGAAAATTTAAAAATATATTTAAGTTTTTGAATTTTTCAAAATCTAGACATATCGATCCCTAAGTCTAATTTGTCCAATTTTAAAAATTCTCACGTGTGATTTATATCAACCATGTCGGTACAACGGGAATCATGTTTAATTTTTCTGTTAATTAAGTCTGATACACCTAAGTGAACATAAGGGATCAATATGTCTACGTTTTAAAAATATCAGAAACTTAAATGTATTTTCAAATTCTCGAAAATTTAAATATCTGCAGATCAAAAAGTAAAAAATCAATTTGTCTTTTTTTCCAATGAAATGTTGCTCGGAAGTCTTTTTAAGAGTCGATTCTCAAGTTCTTGCTAAAATAAAATGTAAGGGAAAAAATGAGTTTAGTATATGGGAATGATGGAAAAATATATAAAATAGAATGAAAAAAAAACTAATTAAAAATATTCGACATATAAAGTTAAAATCTACATGCCACCATTACCAAATAGAGAATAATTAATACAATTAATAAGTAATCATTTACTTGTTTTTTTTTTTTCTTTTTTGTGTTTTTATGGTCATATAACAATTTTAAACTTCTAATAATTTCACAACGTGTAAGGAACTTAATGTAATTATTACAAATACCCTTATTTGGATTAAACTTCTCAAGGGGAAGAAATTAGTAAAATAATAAATTAAAATAATATTTTAATTATTTTTGAATCAAGATAGTTGAACTCATTGTGTCAAATTGAGTTTTGATGAATAATAAATATAAATATAAATATATAATTTGATAATTTTATTAATTATTATTTAAATTTGTTCAAGTGTGTAATGTATTAAAGAAATTTTTTCTTAAGTAAATTAGGTAAAATATAAATCTAAAAAATTAAAAATAAAATAACTTTAGCAGCATAAATTTAAGATAGTTCACCTAACTAAAAAAGAGCTAAGAGTAACTCCAATGGCCAGTATGTTGAGGCCCTACTTCTGCTTGTGACAAAAAAGAGATGGGGCCATTGGAGAGGAGAATAAACGAGTTTTTGTACGGATTTCAAGGTGAGGAAGTCCCTCCTAACGAGGGATTTAAATTAACCAATAATAAGCAAGTTATTATAAAAATAAATAATTATATAAAATCTAAAATAATTAAATAATTAAATCATAATTAATTTATTAATAATTTTAATAATTAATTAGAGTTTAATTAAACACGTATGGTAATTTTACTATGCTTGTAAAATTTAATTATATTTTTCTTTGTATTAAGTAATTTTACAAATTAGTGTAATTCTAAATTATATATGGTATATTATTGTTATATATGAATTTATTTAATATTAATATCTTTTAATAGTAAATTATTTTTAAATTTATAAATTTAAATAATATTATTAAAAAAATCAATTACATTAATTTTAA
Source organism: Arachis ipaensis (assembly GCF_059453495.1). Lineage (NCBI taxonomy): Eukaryota > Viridiplantae > Streptophyta > Magnoliopsida > Fabales > Fabaceae > Arachis > Arachis ipaensis. Next base: position 130,613,495 of record NC_142441.1, read on the forward strand.
GTATTTTAATTAATTAATTAAGTGGGACCACAATAGGGACTAAAGTTAGTTCCTTCTAATAGAGAAGAGAGAGATGCTTTGAGTTCCTATTTACTGTTTATGACGCAAAAACTAATGTGGAGTTACTTTTTATGACAGGTGGATCATAAATAGGGACTGAGATGAGTTCTCTACTGGAGATGGTCTAAAGACGTGAAAGTGCCACCTTAGAAATGTGCTAAGTGAAATATGTATTTTGACAAATGATTTATAATGAGTATGTCCAACAAGCTAAACCTTTTTTAAATGAAGAACATAGAAAGTTGAAATGAAGTGTAGTAAAAGTTTTTCTAAGATTTCTTCTTGCTTTTCATATTATTATGTAACTCTTATTTTTTAGAAGAGATCTCGAGATTGTAATTTAGACAATTTATCTTTCATATTTTAGTCTAAATTATACTTATAAATTTGATAATAGTTTGTGTTTATTAGATAATATTATTGAACTAAGAACCAAAATAGATTTTGAAAAAGAGTTGGTAAGCTTCTGAACTTCTCAATGCTTTGTGTAAAAAATGTGAGTATTGTACTTCACATACCATTTCTGTAAACTGATCTAATAGTGATCTCTAATTCAGATATAGTATAAAGAAATAATAATTAAAGTTTTAAATTGGTGGGATATCTAATTTAAATTTTGCTTAAAAAAATATGTAGAATATCTAAAATTTTTAGATTGATATGGTATCTAATTTGAGTCACTACTTAATTCAAAAAAGACATAAGAAAAGAATATCTAAGATTCGTAGGTAAATAAAAAATTAATGTGAGTCACGTCATAAACATGAGAAGGTTTGCAAAAATAATATCGATAGAGTATTTAACTTGAATCTTTCCTAAAAAGGTCAAAAAAATATATAAGATTCTTAAGTTAGGTTGGTCCAATCTAAGTCAAAATTTAACCTAAGAAGACTAGAAGAAAAAATATCATTTATACACTTATTCTAATAGTAGAATTCTTAGATTTGCTTGAAGACTAAACATAAGCATTTTAGGAGGTCCTTTATCTCTTTGATTTAAGATTTTACTATTTATATTATGTTCGGAAGTCCGTTTCTCACGTTTTAGCTTTGTATAAGATACCTCGGTAAATGTTTCAAAAGCGATCTAAAATCTGTTGAGATCTCACAAGGTGTTTATTAAATCTAGGTATATCTCACAATCTATTTTAAAAAAAGTTAAACAAAGCTTTCGAACTTACATGCTAATGTATTCCACTGCATATAAGTCTTAGAACTTGGAAACCTTCTAAGTTCCTATATCAGATTTTAAAAAAGAATTAAAGCACGATTCAACTCTTTCTCATGCATTTTTACCAATTTGACTCGCATATAATAAAAATTATAAATTTAAGGGTGATTTAAGTATTACTTTATTACTAAGGGTGTTTACGGGTTTAAATAACCCGATTATCCGTTTAAATTTGAACCGATAATATAAGAAAAATGTTGAATACTGTTGGATTTATCGGTACTATCGATGTCAAATTCGTAAGGTTAACTAATTACCAGCGAATTTTGCTTTTCGACGGTAAATCCGACGGTGATATTTGGAGAAAAATAAATTAAATTGGCGCGTATTTTACCGTCGGGTTTACTGTCGAAAAATCCGATAACTTCAACTAGTGAAATGCTGCGTTTTAGTGTCCCGCAATGGGTTACTATCGGAATTTTTCGACAGTAAAAAGGCGTAAATTCAAATCACGAACCCTCTTCCCCCTCATTCGAAACCATTACCACCATCCCCCTCTCTCTCAATCTCTCTCCTTCCAGTGTCGTCATCCCCACCATCTGCCACCACGGTTGAGATCACCAATGTCGGCACCCCTTCTCCGTTGCTGTCAACCCACCGCCGACCCTTCCTTCTTCTTCTTCTTCTTCTTCTTCTTCTTCTTCTTCTTCTTCTTCTTCTTCTTCTTCTTCTCTCTCTCTCTCTCTCTCTCTCTCTCTCTCCCCTTCCAGTGTCGCCCACCACCGACCCCTCCTTCTCTTTCTTTCCCTCTGCTTGATTGAAGTATTTTTCACACTTAATATCTGATTTAGATCCAATAATGCACATTATGGTTGATTTGGTTGTATTCTAAGATAGGTTCTATTCAGATCATCAAATGTTGAACTTAATATTGTGGTATTAGTTATAGGAATTACCTAGGTATTGTTATAATTTATTGTTGATTTGTTGTGTTGAATTTCTGTTAATTAGTACGTTATTTGCAGACATGACGACAGGTAGAGGTGCTGCAAATCAAGTTGATGGTCGTGGTTGTAGCCGTGGTCGGAACTTCTGAATCCTCTCCCTCCACTCCGACCACCCCGGTGACGCCACAGGTTACGGATTTAGCAGACCATCTGTTCATCATGCTTCATAACCCCAACTACGTGCCTCCGTCTACGGCAACACCGTCGCCTTCTACCGCTCAGCAGCATGCATCCACGGTGACGCCGCCTCCAGCGACGGATGCCATGGCTCCGGAGTCCAGCCACGGAAGTGAGGTAGCTAATGCTGCTCCACCACCTCCCATCGTACACATGAGAATTTGGCCTGATGGGGGCACGGGGTAAGTATCACTTTTAGTTTCATGTATTTCCTGTTTATGGTTATTGTTGAAAGTTCCTGAAAATTGATTCCTGCTCGGTAGATTTAGGTTTATTTGGTTACTTAGTTATTGTTTCCTATTTACTGATTATGGTTATTTTTGAAAGTTCATGAAAATTGGTGCGTGTTAGTGTATTTAGGTTTAGTTGGTTGCCTGGTTATTGTTTTCCATTTACTGATTATGGTTATTATTGAAAGTTCATGAAAATTGATTCCTGTTTAGTGGATGTAGGTTTAGTTAGTTGCCTAATTCTAGAATTGTCATATTATTTTGTTTATACGTTGTTGTTAGGTTTGCGCCGAACAATAACGCGTGTACTCAGGAGATGACCAATGTCATCAAACTGATGTACGACCATCCTTGGCCCAACTACAAGAAGCTCCCCGTTGAGACCAAATAGCGATGGTTTGAGAAATGGGCGGTAATCACTTTTTCTTTTTTTCAGTTTCAAACCTTTTTATCTAGTTTATATCCTCTATCTTGCTTAACTAATTTTGAAGTTTCTTTGTTGCAGCTTCACTTTATATGGGACGCTGAGCAAGATCTGACCATCCGGAAGATATTCGCCCATAGAATGGGTCAGCGGCTCCAGCAGATGCTGGATGATGTTCGTTAGAGGCAGAACCACCTGATGACCTGGCTCCGACCAAAAATAAAGAAGGCTATGTTAGTTCATTAGAAAATCGGTGAGGGATTCAGGCATCAGCGTCTCACCAATAGAGCTAAACATAACATTGGCCAGGTCGTCCAACTATATCGGTAGCTCAGCAACTTTCATGAATACTAAGGCCAAGTTCGTATGTAGTGACTTTAATTTTATTAATAACTTAATCATATTCTTTTTCATACCATTACTAAGCATCCTAATAATTTTGTATTTCGTAGTCAAACTCATTGGATCGCGAGGCGATATTGGCGGAGACGTTCAAGTACACCCACACGCTGAAGGAGAACAAAGAGAGATTTGCTTATCAGCGGTCTCAGGACCATTATATGAGTAAACATACATTTTATTATCTTTTGCTATAAGATTTTTAGAGAGTAACTGTATATCTATTATACTAATTGGTGCGGTATTTATAACCCACAAACTAACCGGCAAGTGCACCAGGTCGTACCAAGTAATACCTTACGTGAGTAAGGGTCGATCCCACGAGGATTGATGGATTAAGCAACAATAGTGTTTGATAGGCTTAGTTAGACAAACAGAAAATAGTGTTTGGAAGTTTAAAAGCATTAACAGTAAATTTAGAATATTAAAGATAGGCAGATAAATAAGTTGGGAATAAAATATTGAGAAAGCAGTTAAGACTTTAGAGTTATTTATTTTTCCGAATTTATTTTTCTTACTAACTATTTTAATTTTGTAGGATTTAATTTATGGCAAACTATATGTGACTAGACCCTAATTCCTTAGACCTTTCTAGTCTCCTCTAAAATTCATTAACTGCCAACTCCTTGGTCAATTAATTCCAATTAGAAGCTACATGATCAAATTCCAGTTTATTTGCCACAAAACTCTAATTACCCAAAAATAAAAGGATTATATGTCACATATCTCATTAAATCCAGATAATTAAAATTTAGGAGAATATGTTTTCAAGCTGTTGTTCAAGTAAAGAGCTTTTCCAAGTTATACAAGAACTCAAATAGAAAGAGGGTCATACTTCCGTTCCACCCAAATTCATAAGATAAAGAGTGAAAACAATTCTTAAATTATAAATCCATACATGAATTAAAATAGATAAAGTAATAAAATCAATCCATACAAATAGACAGAGCTCCTAACCTTAACAATGGAGGATTAGTTGCTCATGGTTAAGAGTAGAAAATAAGGATTCTAATAAAATGTATTTTGGTAGTCTGGGATCGAATAATGTTGAGGTGGTATCCCCATATTTATATCTAATTCTAATTAATTTAAAATCTATCTTTAAAACTAAAATAATATCTTTTTCTTTTTTAAAATTTGAATTTAAATTAGAATTAATTATAGCAATCAGCAAATCTTCAATTGATGGATGGGGACCACTTAGCTTCCTTAGGATCCACGCCTAACTTGGCAGCATGAATTGGAGTTTAGTTGAGTGAAACTGCGCCTAACTTGGGCTTTAGTGCACCTAACTTGGGCTTTAATGCGCCTAACTTGAAGTGGGCAGGACCAATCTCGCGTATCGTTGTTGTGTCTTGCGCCTAACTTGAGAAATCTCAAGTTAGGCGCAGCCTTGGCAGCGAGTTCGGAAAAGAAGTATGGACTATTATATATTGTTGGAAAACTCTGGAAGTTAGCTTTCCAACGCCACTAGAATCACGTCCATTGGACCTCTGTAACTTGAGTAATTTAGGTTTGAGTGCAGAGAGGTCAGGGTTGACAGCATCATTCGCCTTCATCTCTTCTTTTGCAGAAACTCCATCAAATCCAGCTGAATGCTACCTAAAATAAATAGAATTGCACAAGATTCAAAGTAGCATCCATATTGGCTAAAAGATAATTAATTCTTTATTAAACTCAACAATTTAGATACAAATTTACTAGAAAAAGATAGGAAAGATGCTCACGCATCAAAACACCAAACTTGAACTGTTGCTTGTCCTCAAGCAACCAGAACTAATATAAGCTTAGGATGTGAATTTGCATGAGAATGAGAGTTCGATTAAGCTCATGTCTCTTCTTATAGTGGGATTTACAACTGCAATCCTGAATAGTTTTGGCATCTCACTTTATCCTTTGAAGTTCAGAATGATTGGCATCCATAGGAACTCAGAATTCAGATAGTGTTATTGATTCTCCTAGTTCAATATGTTGATTCTTGAACACAGCTACTTTATGAGTCTTGGCCATGACCCTAAGCATTTTATTTTCCAATATTACCATTGGATACATAAATGCCACAGACACATAACTGAGTGAACCTTTTCAGATTGTGACTCAGCTTTGCTAGAGTCCCCAGTTAGAGGTGCCCAGAGTTCTTAAGCACACTCCTTTTGCTTTGGACCACGACTTTAACCGCTCAGTCTCAAGCTTTTCACTTGACACCTTCACACCACAAGCACATGGTTAAGGACAGCTTGATTTAGCCGCTTAGGCCAGGATTTTATTCCTTTGGGCCCTTCTATCCATTAATGCTCAAAGCCTTGGATCCTTTTTACCCTTTGCCTTTTAGTTTAAAGAGTTATTAGCTTTTTCTACTTGCTTTTTTTTCTTTTTTTCTTTTTTCTTTTTTTTCGCAAGCTTCGTGTTTTTCACTGCTTTTTCTTGCTTCAAGAATCAATTTTATGATTTTTCATATTATCAATAACATTTCTCTTTTTTCATCATTCTTTCAAGAGCCAACAATTTTAACATTCATAAACTTCACTATAAAAAATATGCACTGTTTAAGCATTCATTCAGAAAATAAAAAGTATTGCCACCACATCTAAGTAAATAAGACTACTCTTAAAATTAACTCAATTTCTCATGCAATACATCACTTCTGTATTTTTTATTTGAATTCAAGCTCAGTGAGTAATACGTGAGACATCTTTTAAAGCAATTAAGAGAAACTAAACTAGACCTAGGATTCTAACTAATAAAGGATCATGCAACAAACAAAGCAAAAATAGCAGAAAACCGGAACATAATATAGAAAAAGAGGGAAGGAATAAAAAATGAAAGGAACTCAACTACCTTAGTTATCCTAGCGGTTGTTTTATTCTTCAGGTTGTGTTCCTCCGTGAAGATGATTCGCCTCCCTTTAGTGCCATTAAAAATAAACAGAAAACTCATAAGCGAAGCGTCAACATCAAACTTAAAGGTTTGCTTGTCCTCAAGCAAAGAAAATCTGAAAACAGGGAGGGACATAAAAAGTGCACGGAGGAAAAACAAAAATTAATACAAAAAAGAAAAATGATAAAAGAATAAAAAAAATTAAAATAAAGAAAAAAAAAATATATATATATATATATATATATTGTAAAAAAAATTTTTTTGAATTTTTATATTGTATTTTTTTTGTTTTTGTTTTTTCTATATATATATATTTTTTAATTATCCAGTTCCTGTTCTGAAATAGCTGCATGATCAGAAAATTAGTAAGAACTCAATCAAAATCAAATAAGGAAGAAAACTACTACTACGAAAAAATAGCTAAGGATACGAAATTATCGGGTTGCCTCCCGACAAGCACTTCTTTAACGTCACTAGCTTGACGGTCAGCTCCTCTAAGGAGGAGGATCATAGGTGCTCAGCTCTTCACCCCTTACTTTGAACTTCTTTCCTGTGTCTCTATAAATTAGCTCAATATGCTCCAAAGAGAGGATTCTGTTTACTGTATAGATCCACACTGGATTCTTAGTCAACACCACCTTCATTTCTGGGGAGAGACTTTCAGTGGGATCTTTTTGTTTCTCCATCCCCTGGGTACTTTTTTCTTTTTGGGAACCTCCTCTTTGGTGGATGATGCATTTCCAACACCAAACTTAGGTTTGATGTCAGGAGGAATTTTATTGATTGTCACTAAAGGAGGTTTGAGCTGCAATTTCTGTTGTGCATCATCAGGGGGTTCTTGAAGGTTTGGATTAATAAGCTCAGTCTGCATGCACCTCTCTTCTTCACCTGTTGAATGTACATCTTTGAAGACATGAAAGACTAGTTGCTCATCATGCACTCTAAGCACTAATTCACCCACTTCTACATCAATCAGAGCTCTTCCAGTGGCTAGGAATGGTCTTCCTAGAATTATAGAGGCATTCTCATCCTCCCCTGTGTCAAGAATCACAAAATCTGCTGGGAGGAAGGACTTACCCACTTTGACCAAAATATTCTCCACCAATCCGTATGCAGGCCTCATGGATTTGTCTACCATCTGTAATGCTATCTTTGTGGGTTGTGCCTCTTGGATTTGCAGCTTTTTCATCACAAATAAGGGCATTAGATTTATGCTTGCCCCCAGATCACATAAGGCTTTCTCAAAGGTTGTGCTCCCAACGGTGCATGGAATTTGAAAGCTCCCTGGATCTGGCATCTTCCTTAGCAAGTTATTCTGAATGATGGCACTGCATTCTTTAGTCAGGACCACTGCCTCAGCTCCCTTTAAAGGTTTCTTCTTTGACAACAGGTCCTTCATGAACTTGACATAGAGAGGCATTTGCTCCAAAACCTCAGCAAAAGGAATATTGATTTGCAACTTTCTGAAGACTTCCAAGAACTTTGAAAACTGCTTGTCCTTGGTCTCCTTTTGAAGTCTCTGAGGGCATTTTAGGCTTGTACTCAGGAGCCTTTGGCAATGTAGGATAAGTGTTAAGAGAGTCTGGGAATGGGTTGTCTGCACGCTTTGCAGGGACATGCTCTACTTCTTCCTTCTTCTCCTCTGGAGCTTCTTTTTCAACGGGCTCCTCACTAACTTGTGATTCCATACTTGCCACTTGTCCATCTATCAAGGTGATAGCCTTGCATTCCTCTCTTGGATTTGGAATTGTGTTACCAGGAAGGCTATTAGTGGTTCTCTGATTAATTTCATTAACTCTTGTGGCTATTTGACCCATCTGAATCTCCAAATTCTTGATTGATGCTCTGGTTTCCTACACAAAACTCTTCATCATCTCCCAATTAGCATCTTCTTGGGATTTAGAGTTTGCCTGCTGAGACTGAAATTGGCGGTTATTGTAATTGTTCTGTTAGAAGCCGCCTTGAGAATTATTGTTGAAGTTTTGAGGTCTCTGAGGTTGGTCTCTCCAACCAAAATTTGGGTGATTTCTCCATCCTTGATTGTAGGTTTGAGAATAGGGATCATTATTGGGATTTTTAGGAGCACTCCCCATGTAATTGACCTGTTCAAAAGGAGATTGAGTATAATCATAATTATTATTTTACACAAAATTACTTACTATGTTATAGGAGGCCTCTTGAGGTGGATTTTGGGTGTTAATAGCTGAGACTTGTATGCCACTCATCTGATGAGTAAGTAGACTTATTTGCTGAGACATAAGCTTGTTCTGAGCAAGAAGAGCATTAACAGCTTCCACTTCCAACACGCCTCTCTTCTGAGAGGTCTCAGAGTTCACAGGATTTCTGTTAGATGAGCATAAATATTGGTTGCTAGCGACCAATTCAATAAGCTCAATAGTCTCCTCTGGTGTCTTCTTCTTGTGCAATGAACCGCCTGCAGAAGTATCTAAGCTCATCTTGGACATCTCACCCAAGCCTTCATAAAAGATATCTAGTTGGGTCCATTTGGAGAACATGTCCGGAGGGCATTGCCTAGTCAGTAGCTTGTATCTCTCCCAAGCTTCATAAAGAGTTTCACCCTCCTTCTGCCTGAAAGTCTGAACCTCCAATCTAAGCTTAGTCAGCTTCTTTGGTGGGAAAAATTTAGTGAGAAACTCTGTAACAACCTTTTCCCAAGTATTCAGACTCTCCTTTGGTTGGGAATCTAGCCATAACTTTGCTTTATCCCTCAGAGCAAACGGAAAGAGCATGAGTCTGTACACCTCAGGATTCACTCCATTTATCTTCACAGTATCACATATCTGCAGAAAATCAGATATAAACTGATTTGGATCTTCATGAGGAAGTCCATGATATTGGCAGTTTTGTTGCACCAAGGTGACCAATTGTGGCTTCAACTCAAAGTTGTTTGCAGCTATAGGAGGCACCACAATACTTTTTCCATAGAGATCTGCAGTAGATGCAGAGTAAGAGCCAAGCACTCTCCTTTGTTGATCATCCCCATTCGGATTAGCCACATTGGCATTAACAGCATTATTATTATCCATAGTGGACTCTGCAGCCTTGTAAAGTCTTGCTTGTTGTAAACGTCGCCTGAAAGTTCTTTCAAGTTCAGGATCAAAGATTAAGAGATGTTCTTTGTCTCTGTTCCTGCGCATAAACAAACAAATGACAAGAAAAGATGGGACTCTACGTCAGAGTGCAGAGAAGTTCCTATGAGGTAACCTGTGTAAAATAATGAAATAAAAGTACTAAATAAAATAAATAAATAAATTTCGAAAATTATAGATAGAATTAAGACAGAAAAATTCGAAAGTAACCAGAAAAATAAACATAAACAATTAAAATAAAAATAAATAAAGGACACCAAACTTAATTTCAAAAATTAAAAAAAATATTAATGTTATTTATTTATTTATTTATTTTATTTTTTTTAAAAATTAAAGACAAAAATAAAACATAACTAATAGAATATATAAAAAAAATAGAAGAAAACAAAAACGAAAATAAAAGAAAATAAAAATAAAAATAAAATAAAATAAAAATGAAATAAAAAAATTAAAACGGATTAAAGTAAAAAAAATTTAAAAGCAAAAAAAGAATTAAACGAAACAGGAGGGGGGGGGAGACGAACGAACTTCACGACAAAAAAGAAACAAAATTTTACGGGAATAAAAATAAACAAAAATAAAAAATAAAAATTAATAATAATAAAATTATCTAATCTAAGAAATCAAATAATGAGTAGTTGTCAATCACAATCAATCCCCGGCAACGGCGCTAAAAATTTGGGGGGTATTTATAACCTATAAACTAACCGGCAAGTGCACCGGGTCGTACCAAGTAATACCTTACGTTAGTAAGAGTCGATCCCACGAGAATTGATGGATTAAGTAACAATAGTGTTTGATAGGCTTAGTTAGACAAACAGAAAATAGTGTTTAGAAGTTTAAAAGTATTAACAGTAAATTTAGAATATTAAAGATAGGCAGATAAATAAGTTGGGAATAAAATATTGAGAAGGCAGTTAAGGTTTCAGAGTTATCTATTTTTCCGAATTTACTTTTCTTACTAACTATTTTAGTTATGTAGGATTTAATTTATGGCAAACTATATGTAACTAGACCCTAATTCCTTAGACCTTTCTAGTCTCCTCTAAAATTCATTAACTGCCAATTTCTCGGTCAATTAATTCCAATTAGAAGCTACATGATTAAATTCCAGTTTATATGCCACAAAAACTCTAATTACCCAAAAATAAAAGGATTATATATCACGTATCCCGTTAAATCCAGATAATTAAAATTTAGGAGAATATGTTTTCAAGCTGTTGTTCAAGTAAAGAGCTTTTCCAAGTTATACAAAAACTCAAATAGAAAGAGGGTCATACTTCCGTTTCACCCAAATTCATAAGATAAAGAGCGAAAATAATTCTTAAATTATAAATTCATACATGAATTAAAATAGATAAAACAATAAAATCAATCCATACAAATAGACAGAGCTCCTAACCTTAATAATGGAGGATTAGTTGCTTATGGTTCAGAGTAGAAAATAAGGATTCTAATAAAATGTATTTTGGTAGTCTAGGATCGAATAATATTGAGGTGGTATCCCCCTATTTATATCTAATTCTAATTAATTTAAAATCTATCTTTAAAACTAAAATAATATCTTTTCCTGTTTTTAAAATTTGAATTTAAATTAGAATTAATTATAGCAATCAGCAAATCTTCAATTGATAGATGGGGACCACTTGGCTTCACTAGGATCCACGCCTAACTTGGGCTTGGCAGCATGAATTGGAGTTTAGTTGAGTGAAGCTGCGCCTAACTTGGGCTTTAGTGCGCCTAACTTGGGCTTTAATGCGCCTAACTTGAAGTGGGCAGGACCAATCTCGCGTATCGTTGTTGTGTCTTGCACCTAACTTGAGAAATCTCAAGTTAGGCGCATCCTTGGCAGCGAGTTCGGAGAAGAAGTATGGACTATTATATATTGTTGGAAAACTCTGGAAGTTAACTTTCCAACGCCACTGGAATCACGTCCATTGGACCTCTGTAGCTTGGGTTATTCAGGTTTGAGTGCAGAGAGGTCAGGGTTGACAGCATCATTCGCCTTCATCTCTTCTTCTGCAGAAACTCCATCAAATCCAGCTGAATACTACCTAAAATAAACAGAATTGCACAAGATTCAAAGTAGCATCCATATTGGCTAAAAGATAATTAATTCTTTATTAAAATCAACAATTTAGATGCAAATTTACTAGGAAAAGATAGGAAAGATGCTCACGCATCACTAATCACAATAACTTACGTTACATAAGAGTCCTACAAACAGAGACTAGAGGCCGCGACTTATCAGTCTCAGCAAAGTTGGGAGGACACCGCCGCCGATGGCTTTACAGTTTCAGTCGTTGATCCCGATGCGGCTTGGTGCGAGACCGCCTCAGTGCCATACAAGAACCGCGTATACGGGTTGGGGTTGTTCTTCACCAACAGTATCCGCACCTCCATGTTAAGGCCATCGTCAGACTCTGCCACCAGTCGAGCTCGAAGAAGGCGTGGATTAGAGGCTGCAGGTGCAGGAGCTCCAACACAGTCTTCACCAGCAGACTCAAGGGTTGAACGATTATTGGGAGAGGTATCGAGAGATCCTCACCGGCATGACGTATGTGGATGAACTCAAGTTAGAGTGGAAGGAGTCGCTGGAGTGGCTTCAACATATGGAGGCTCAAATGGAGGTATGTACCATGCCCAGATGCTCACCGCTGATATCGACCCTGCTGGTGGCTGCGGTCCTGCTGGTAGCACACGGACATTACTATTTTCTGCGCCGCCGAGTCAGGGCCATAGGACCGATGACGACAACGATGATGAGGACTACCTGGATCTGTAGTTATTAGTGTTTCTTTTTACTGTTTGAATGTATTTATTTGATGTACTTGACTTTTAATTTATTTGAACATTGTATTTATTTATTTTAAATAATAGATTTTCATTATTTATGAATTGAACATTAATTGTGTGAAAAATAAATTTAAATTAAAAAATAAAATTGACCATTTATTTCAATTTTTTTTAAAAAAAAATTTACATTATTGTCGGATTTACCGTGGGAATAATCCAACGGCTATAGTGCGCGAAACATTTTTTTGCGCCAACAATACTGTAGGAAAAAATCTGCTGGTAAACAATTGGTTTTCTGAGCTGGTAATCCGTCGTACAATCCGACGGTAGTTACCGTCGGACGAAAAAAATCGAACGATAATCATTTATCGACAAGGTTTATACCGTCTGATTCATTTCGACAATAAATCTGATGGTACATACTCAATATTTTTCTTATAGTGCAAACTGATTAAATTGGTTTTGAAACCAATGGGGTAAGGGTTGTTAATTTTTTTTTTCAACTATTAACTTATAAGAATTTCAAGTTGTTCTTTTTACTTTCTATTAAATATTTTGTTGAAACTTATGTTCGTCACTAATTCTGAGTTCTTGTAAAATGTGTAGAAGTTCTAAGTGATTGATGTCCTGTCATATTTTTTTATTCCTACAAAAACTTTTAAATAATTTTTCAAAAAGTTAAAAGTATCTTTTAAAAACTGTAAAAAATAATATTAATATGACTTTTCATCATTAAAAAAAAAAACTAAAATCATTTTTACCATTTTTCAAACAGGCTCTTAGTTGAATAGTTAGTTAAAAATCTCTTATACACCTAAGACACACGTATGTAATGTGTGATATAAACTTACTTGACACTAATCATCTTACTATAAACATATGTACATTTTAAGAAGAATCATATACTTATATTCTTAGTAGCGGTGCAAAATATATTTGACACAGAACGTATATTAAATACATTCCTCATCACAATGGTAGTCTCTCACTAAAGCAATGACAAATATTTTAGTATCCATCCCAATAATCCTAATGACAAAAAAGCATATACAATAGATTCTTGAACACCAGCAATAATCAACCATAGGCCTAATGTCAAGGGGGTCTACTCAAAGTTGAACTTTGTACTTGTGAGATGCTACATAGTTACTAGGACGACAGCCATATCTCCACATGAAAAAGCATTCTTGATTTCAGGTCCCAGCTAGAATTTTTACACCTCTGATTCTCCATCTAAATGGAAAAATTCTATTATTTTCATGTCACAGACATTATTTTAATTTTGGCTTCCAAAATAAGAAAGGACATTGCAACGATCAATCACATTGCATATTGATATTGATATTTGATATGACTTTAAGCCAATAATCCATTAGGATTTGATAAGATTAGACATGATTAATTAGTTACTACAATAAGATTAATTAATTATTACAATAAGATAGGTTTAGTATTAGAGGCCTGCTACATATACAAGCATTTTTGGCTTACAAGCTATACAAGTTGGCACAAGTCCAAAAAAAAAAATACGCGCACCACTCCTTTAAATTGAGCATCCAACGCAAGCGCCTTACAACATGTTCATTATGTCGCACTCTTCCTCTTCTTCCTCAATCAAAATGCAAACCGTCAAGATTCAAGCGACATTCGAAACAAACTACGATTCTGCAAAGAGTAGAAGAAATCAAGAAGAAAAGATACAAATTTCCATTAAAAATCACCAGAAAAAACGAAGAAACATTATTCAATGTACTGTTTTATTGTTCTTCTAGGTTTTTTTTCTAGATTGTCTCTGCCATGTGCCTCATCCTTAACCAGCAAAACATTAAAAGATTTCAAGAAGAAATATACTGTCTCCCTCCTGATATTGGGTGTATTTCTACATCTTTTGGGTGTATTTCTGTAATCCTTTGGGTGTATTTCTGTAATCATTTGGTTTATTTCTGTAACTGTTTGGGTGTATTTCTAAAGTTCCATTATCTTCAAAACAATTTCAAAACTTGATTTCAGAAACCATGAAAATTGAAAAAAAAAAACAGAAGGAGATCAAAGACAAAGAGAGAACGCACGAAAAAAATTGAACAAATTTGGCTAGAAATTTGAAAAAGGAAACGAAATCTTTTGAAAAATGGAAGTTATATATTTACGCGTTAATTGATTTGGATTGATTTAAAAATTTGTTAAAGAGGCCCGTAACATAAGCAGCGCGTTTATGAGATTTTGTTCTTTTCAAACTTGTAAAGCTTGTAAGCACAAATCACTTGTATATAGAGAAGAGATTAATCCTATACGAACTTTACCTATGGATATTAATTTTTTTTTTTTTTTGGTGACTACCTATGGATATTAATTAGTAATTCATAATGAATATTGAATATTTTATGCGTACTGAATTCTAGTAATTTCTTATGGATTCTTATGCATAATTATCCAGCCCGGGTTATCAGAATATTTCTGTTTGGCATGTGGACTGGATTAGTGAGTGAGTTGAACTATCTTCAAGTCTCAAGGCCCAAAATTTCTCGGTTGTGTAACCGAACTGGAGTTTTTTTTTTTTTTTCCTGCAATATCTTTTAACCCAATAAATCAAGAATTAATTTGTTTACGATTCTGAATTACATATAAGAATTTATCATTAGACGATAGATTATTATTTATACAATGTATAATTCAAACCTCAATATTTAATTAAGTTCACGAATAAACTAACTAGTTAACCATTCCAAATTAATTACTATAATTGTGATTTTAGCATGCCAACATTTTCATAGCAAATATCATTTTGACATTGGTATTTTTAATAATTAATATGATTTTTTTATTAATTAAAAAACAATTTAAATATATAATTAATTAATAATGATTATTTTTATTTAAATGTAAAAAAATGTTACTTATATTAATATATATTTCAGTTAAATTACAATTTATATATTTACTTCATTTATATTTAAACAATGGTTCATCAATTAAACTACTAAGATGTTAACATACTATTTTCACCGAGTTCAATTTTGATAACAATAATCATAGGTCAATTATCAATTCGATTTTAATAACTATGATGGTAGGTAAACTCAAAAACGTTAATAGAATTACTTTTTTTTATGTATATGAGAAATAATAATATTTCGAAAATTTTAACTATTAATTTCAATTATATATTATATTTTATGATTGAGATT
This sequence comes from Arachis ipaensis, assembly GCF_059453495.1. Classification (NCBI taxonomy): domain Eukaryota; kingdom Viridiplantae; phylum Streptophyta; class Magnoliopsida; order Fabales; family Fabaceae; genus Arachis; species Arachis ipaensis. The sequence continues at coordinate 130,628,930 of NC_142441.1, forward strand.
AACCACTAAAACTAATAAAACACCAATATTCCTAATATACTTGAAATTCTTTCAATAAATAGAATTAGCAACCAAAGGTTCTATGTTATATGCCTCGACTGAATTATAACCGTTAATTTGATATGGTTTGAAACCGAAATCAATCGGAAATCGGTAGAACAGGCAACCTTTCTTGTCATAGATTCATAGCTAGGCAGTGGCTACTTTGTTGAATTATAGTTGGCTATGTATGTTCAGTGACTGCAATGTTCCAAGCTAAGAGTCTAGTCAAAAGGAAAAGAAATCATTAAATATAGTAGAACAAAAGCCTTTTTTTTCTCTATCAATCATAGAGCGTAATTGGGGAACAATGGAGGGCTCATCTAGGATTCCGATGAGTCATAAATTGGTGCTTAAAGTAATGCTTACACTTTCAGTTCCATTTAAATACATTTAAGAGCTGTAGTTTTATTGATTAGCATGCTAGGAAGACAAAAAACACAGTCAAAATTTATCTTATTTAGCATTCATTAATTGTCGCAACAATTAATAAATGCTAAATAAGACAAATTATGACTATTTTTGGCTAATTTTCTTTGGTTACCAAACATTTCCGTTTTTTAAATGGATATACCAATATATCATTGATTTCCATTGCTTCATTTTCATACGATAGAAATCCCATTCACACGAAAAAAAATACATAAAAAAAAGATTCTGTAGAAAAAAAAAACAGCATAATTTCTGATTTTATTATATTGAGATAACACGATCTTTTTATTAAAAAATTCATCAAATACTGATAGAAATTAATTTTATTGTGATAGTTTTATTTGTAATTATTTATAGAGACTTTTAATTTTAGCAAACTATTAACAATTTTACTTTTAAATTTTTTTTTTACAAGTAGTGGTCTAACAAAAACAAACCAACCATTGCTAAAAATGACATCACAAGAAAAAAAAATAAGTACAAAACGAAGACTGTTTTTTAAAAAAATGTTATAAAAAATCGGGAAAGAGAATAGTGATATTAATGGCGTTAGTATTGGTGGCACAGTAATAGTGGTAATGGTAAAAGATATAACGATGGTTATAAAATATAATTGCATAATAAAAACAGTACGTAGAAATAAAAATTATATTATAATAAAGAAATGCGGTGGTGGCAATATTGGTGATAATCGAAAATTTTGCTGCATAAATTATTTGGGAATTTAAAACTTACATAAATTACAAATTAAACCTCTATAAAATTGATTTATATTCATATTTGATGGACTTTTTTACGTTGCCTCAAAATAATAATAATATCAGAGAATATATTGTTCCTATTTTTTGTTAAAAATTATGTATTATCTTTTGTATCAATAAATAAAGATTAGATTGGGTCTTCACTCTTCATACTACTTTTCATATCTATCTTTTTGTGAAGAGACAATTTTTGATCGAATTTACTAAGATTAAAATTATCATACTTAGAGCATTGGACTCATCATTATCATATTGGAACTAAACTTCACATTGACATTCACTAGTTAGTCACGTTAAAACTTAGCTTCTTCTAAACTCATCATTACATTGTTAGGATAATGCATGGTTGGTGCTTCACCCTCTTTAGTAGTCAAAATCAATTTTCTTCCAGCGGAATAAGACTCCTAAGACGGGAAATAAAAAAAAAACAATTTAATTTTAAAAGAAAGTAATGTTACGTGACTAATTCTAAATCCTAAATACTAAATTTTAAACTTTAAGTTATAAATTCTAACAGTATAAAAATAAGGTGTTAGTTCAAAATATTAATTAATAGTAATAAAAAACTGTTGCCATCTACCAATTTTCATTTGGAAATTTAATACAGCTATGCAAAGTGATGCAACTGAGTGGAAGCCGAATAATTAACTTACCTGGTGTTGGTACGAAATTAAAGGAGCCAAAATTCCCAAATAAGCAACATCACTTTTGCAACGGTGGAAACAATAACAACAACACATTATGATGAACGTGACCACCACCTATAGCTTTCAATTTCAATCTCAAAAGAGTTTATTTGCAAAAAATGTGAAGAAAGGAGAAAACAGTGACAGTTGAGAAAGTAATTGGTGTAGTACCCCCTTAGGACTTAGGACTCACACACACACACACATGTGCAAGTGCAACAACAACAACTAGGGTAATCTGGTATTCTACGTCACCACCACTCACCAATATAAAGACACGATCTTTTGTGGGGTTCTACTGATTTATACTGTCTGAAAAGTTTTGAATGAAATGGAAAATAAATAGTGTGATTGAGTTTATTTGCTCTGTTGGCTGAGCTGTGTGACACAGAATGGCAAAAGCCTACTGAATCTATATCAGGCTAAACCACTTCAAATAAATAATACTGACACTATAGCCCCGTAGTGCCAGTTTTAAAAGAGACCAACCCAAATCCTCTAAATAATTACTCCTTTCTTTTTTTTATTAAATTATTTTTTTACTATATAAATTATTTTTTATATGGAGTAAATTTTGGTGTATTTTAAGTAGATGAGTTAGTGTGGTAATTTGTCTACTCATAGCGGACGATAAGTTAATCACTGTCTTTCGCCATTCTTCACAAGCTTCTCGCACCTCCTAGGATACGAGAAGATCCAATTATTGTCACGTATTATGTAATAGATTACTTTAATATTTTTTGAAAAAAAGATATAGAAATACTTTTTATTTACACAAAAAAATAAAAAATATATAAAAATATTATTTGCATTTTGTGAAAAACAAAAAAAAATATAAAAATAACTTCTTGTACTTTATGAGAAATTCATTCTCATATTTTTTATTTCACTCAAAATTCTCATTTTAGAGTATTACACTAAAAATTAAGTCATATAGAATTTTTAATATTCTTATTAAAACATTTTGTTTAGTAATTTCTTTTGTATTTTTTATTAATTTTTTAATATTTATCCTTATTTTTTAATTTTGTAATAATTATTTTATAATTTCCTAAAAAATTGTATATTCAAAGTAATGCTTGTAATAATGTTTTTAACAATAATGTCACTTTGATAAATTTTAAATATACCTGCTGAAAGTTTTAGAGACAATTATATTGATCAGTTTGATGGATCAACAGACTCAGAATAATGAGAGGGTACAAAACCATTGAACACAATAATGCTTTGGACGTTGACATTATTGTAATTAAAGATTTTGGTTTACTTGTTTACTGCATTAGTGTATCATACTATATTTATGATATTAATAACATCATTGCGGTATTGTCTTGCTTTCATCAATCTAAGAATCTTTCAAATCAAAAACCAATAATATTTTTTGTTTCCTTTTGGGTTGGCCATGTCACACTCTTCCCATACAAAAGGTGTAAAAAGATGTGCTTATGCGCCAGAAAGAATTACTTTTTCCTAGAAACAGAAGGGAAAATATTTTATAGGGATAACTACCAAAAATGTTCCCGAATTATTCAAATGCTGATAAAAATGTACCCGAATTTTATTATCGATAAAAATGTCTTTAAATAATTTAAAAATACAACAAAAATATCCAACAGTAAATATATATTTTTAAAAAATACCTTAGAGATTGAATTTTGATGCATTTTTTGCAAGAATGATTAGAAAAATGATATATTATTATTCTTAAAATTTGGTAATTTTTTGCTGAATATATATTTTTTGTGAGTTTTTAAAAGTATTATTGGTTGTTAACAAAAAAAAACAAATAAATTATATACTTAACAAAAAATCACCAAATTTTAAGGATAATAATATCTTATTTTTTTAATCATGCTTGCAAAAAATCGCATCAAAATTCAATCTCTAATGTATTTTTTGAGAAATACATATTTAATATTAGATAATCTTGCAAAAAAAATTACATTAAATATTTATTTCTCAAAAAATACATTAGAAATTGAATTTTGATGCGATTTTTTGCAAACATGATTAGAAAAATGAGATATTATTATTCTTAAAATTTGGTGATTTTTTGTTAAGTATATATTTTTTTGTGATTTTTTAAAAGTATTATTGGTTGTTAACAAAAAAATTATAAAAAAATAATATACTTAACGAAAAATCACCAAATTTTAAGAATAATAATATCTCAATTTTATAATTATTCTTGCAAAAAATTGCATCAAAATTCAATCTCTAAGATATTTTTTTAAAATATATATTTACTGTTGGGTATTTTTGTTGTGTTTTTAAATTATTTAAAGGTATTTTTGTCGATAGTAAAATTCGGGTGAATTTTTGTCGGCGTTTGAATAATTCAGGGGCATTTTTGGTGGTTAACCCTATTTTATATTTGCACATAATTATAAAAGTTGTTTTCTTAGAATTAGAGTTAATTAATTTATATAAAAACAATAAATACATAAATACTTTTTGCATATAATTACAATTATGGTCATTAGAAAAATGATTTTATATAACATAGTATATTTTAAAAATTAAAAGAGTTTTTGGTATAAAATAAAATAATGATTATAAACTTTTAATAAAAATATTAACTATGTTATTTTTTTATGATATTTTAGTTAAAAAATATTTTAGTACTATATGCAATATTTTATTGTGAATTACAATTAATGATGATAGAAATTATCCTCAAATTTCACTAAAATTAATTATACATTAAATAAATATATTATTTTAATTTTTAATTATATTATAAATGTATTATATTATTTTGTTGAGATGACATTTTATAGGAGTTTTCTATATGATATAACTTTCAATCTATTGATAGGTTTTACAAATAAAAATGATAAAAGTAAAAATTTATTCAATTGTATAACAATTGTTTAATTTAAAGTTATTCCAATGTTTAAGGGACTAAAATTAATATTATAATTTTTTGAATATCATAAAACAATTATGAATTTTTGAAGAATTATGCTGTAAACTAGTTAACTTCTTGATTATTAAATCCAAATGTACCAAATTAATTTATACAAGAATTAAGAAAATGATTAAAATAAAATATTTTGATTGTTGATAAATTAATATATTTTCTTTATACGATGTGTTTAATGAATAAATAAAACTATGTTTACATAAACTTTTCAAATAAATAATCATCTTATAAAATAATTTAAATAATATTTTTTAATAGAAAGATATTATGGAGAAATTGGATTTAAAAAAGTGTATTTGTAAGTAGGGAGCTCTTATTGGTGGAACCCCTTCTTGAGGCCTCGGCTGCTACAACTCTGAGCAGGTATTGACTTATTGTAATCATCATCACACCCATCATATTAATCTAATGTGATTAAATTGCAATGACATTGACAAAGTCAGACATTATTTTTATACTAGCGGCTCAATAAGTATTATCGTGTCTCTTCAGCTGCTTTTTTATTGTTTTTTTAAAAAATTAATTTTATCTTTTTGTTAATATATTATTAACATTTTAAATTTGTCAGATAAATATTTTTTTTATCATTTTAAATTTAACGTAGTATACTTATATGATAGTTTTATTGAAATTAAAATTACTATAAAAAAAATACTTAAATTGCTAAATTATAAACGCACACATTAAAGATATGTATATATGTTATCGAAAAAAGACATGGTTCATAAAATAACGATAAAAGTGTTATCTTAATTTAAAAAGAGTATATATAAACTAAAATGCATGTTACTTATTTCAAATGGTTAATTATGCATAAATATCATGGATTTTCATGTTTGTCTTCATCCTTTTTAAGTGGTGTTCCGAGGGTTACCTGAAACTGGAGGTCGATCTCGGATGAGATTTCCTGTACTGGTCGAAGATAGCGTGTCCGGCCGGCTGGTGGCGGCCGGAGCTGTTGTGTCCGACTTGTTGGACTTGCTGCACTGCTGATCCTTGGCCATCGGAGGGTGGGGGTACCTGCAAGAGACTTCGATGCTTAAGTTAGCACGGGTATTAGACAGGTTTTATGTAGAATCAGAGTATGAGTTATACATGGGTGCTCCAGTGTATTTATAGTAGTGTGGGCTGACCTTTCTGATAAGATAAGTTAGTTATCTTATCTTATCTTATCCTGTTTTGGATGAAGTCAGCTTATCTTCAAGGGAACCGCCTTTATCTCTGTAGGCTGGGATTGCCTTTGGATTTGGGTCGTGTTCCTCTATTTGGGCCCTTTATTGGGCTTTCCTGTCGATTTGGCCGAGCTCTTTTAGAAGAGGTCGGGTAGTCTGACCTGAAGAGGTCGGTCGCTTTATCGTCAATCATCCCGGGTCAGGTAGCTCGACCCAGGGTATGAACAGTGCCCCTGCTTGAGTTCGGTCTTCTTTTTTGAGGTCGAGTCCTTTTGACTTCGATCTTTAGTGAAACCGAGTTCAAGCATTTTGTCGATTTCTTCTTTTTGTAGACTCTTTTTGAATGTAGAACGTTTTCCTCTAAAGGCGCGCGCTTTTATATCAGCGCTTTTTTGGGAACGCAAGCGGTTTTAATATCCGCATTTAATTGGCGTTTAATTGCCCCATTCTCCCTTGGCTTTTATTTTGAATTTCTCGATCAAAAGACGGTTTCTCTTCTTCGCTTCTTCTTCGTAACTTCTTTCTCACTTTCAACTTTTTCCTTTGATTTTTCTGAAGCCTCCGCCTGTAGCTTTCGCGTTTCAGCCCAGTGACGTTGCTTTGTGACTTTGCTTTTTCGTGGGGAAGGGGTGATTCTGGATTTTTTGCCTTCTGCTTTTCTGCCTTTCTTTGCAGCTTTCTCATTTCCAGGTTTGGTTCTTCTTTCTTTTCTCCCTCTACGCCATTTTGTGTCTATTTTGAGAAAGTTTTTATCTTAGTTGGGAAAAGTTTGGATCTTTCTACTTTTCGCTGTGCCTGATCACTGTGTGTTTTGTAATTTCTTCGTCTTTTGCATGGTCTTTTTCGCTTTTCCTGTTGCTTGGTGCCTTTAGGGTTTTTGCATGTTGTGAAATGCTTTTGATTTTAAAGCTTTGGAATGATAGTTTTGTTTGATTCTAAAAAAAGGTCGCATTGTTGACGATTTTTGCCTGGTATGTTTGCTGTTGTTTCTTGCTGATAGACTGTAGAAAGATGATTTTCTGTTTTGTTTGTGTTTTGCCTTTCTCCTGTGGAAAATGCTTTCTGTTTGAGGTCTTCTATTCTTGTTTGCGAGACGCCGGGACGTAAGTAGATTTTCCTTGATACCTCGCTTTGTTACTGCCTCCAAAGGATGCCCCAGGAGTTTTAGTTTGAGTCTTGGGGTTTCCTTTTCTGTGTATTCCCCCGCCGAGATGTTTTTGAGTAATCTGTTCTTCTTTTCTTTTGTAGGGTTTAGTTGGCCTCATGTCTTCTCGAAATAACGTTGTAGAGATGCCTTCCCGGGTTCCTGAGGGTATAGCCGATTGGGTGGACTCGATGGTTCTTATGTGTGTCTCTTTGGTTGATTATGAGTTTTGTGCACAGCTTAGACAGTTTCATAGTGTTTGTAGTAATTCCAGTGATGAGAAGAACTATGAGCTTGTCCCTCCCTCTTTTGATGAGAGAGTCTGCTTTTCTACTCGGGTTGTTGATGATCGCCCCTTCTTTTATATTTATGATTTTTTCTTCGGTCCGCTGGGTATCACCCTTCCTTTTACTCAATTTGAAACCGACCTGTTATGGTCCTGTAATGTTGCCCCCTCTCAACTTCACCCTAATTCCTGGGGTTTCATAAAAATTTTCCAATTGTTGTGCAAGGGTTTTGGTATTCCTGCTTCCTAATCTCTCTTTTTCTATCTGTTTGTCTTGACTAAGCCCGGCGTGGTAAAAAAGAAGTCAGCTTGGGTCTCCTTCCGTTCCACCCAGGGAAAGAAGGTCTTTTCCATGTTTGACGAGTCGTTCCGTGATTTCAAAAACTACTTTTTCAAAGTCCGAGCTGTTGAAGGAGCTCGCCCCTTTTTTTCTGGATGAAAATGACGAACCTTCTTTTTTCTTGGAATGGCAAAAAGATGTGAGGGTCTCCAGATATGCGTGGGAAATGTTGGATGAGGCTGAACGAGCCTTTGTGACTGTCTTGGAAGAACGATGGGGTCATCCTCCCCACCTCGACACAAAGAAATTTCTAACCAATCCTTCTCTTCTTCAAACTGAATTGGGTATCTTGTGTTTATCTATTTATGTTGCTTGTAGCTGTCTTTCCGACTTATCCGACTTGTAGCTTAATTTCTTTTTTATTTGCAGAGGCAATGAAGAATAATGAAGCTATGAAAGCTTTTAAGAGGGCGCAGAGGGCGACTGCTGCCAGGAATATTGCGGCCAAGGCGGCTGGGGAGGGGTCCTCCCAAATGCGCGAGAAGCCATCCGTGCCGAGTTCTCCTGGGGTGAAGAAGGTGGTCCCTACACCCCGAGTCCGTTTGGTGGATCCTCACCCTACTTCTGCCGCTCCATCTGTTGCTCCTCCCAATAAAAAACAAAAAATAGCCGAGCCCTTTGACCTCGATGCTCCTGATTTTAATGCCATTGAGTTTGTGGATCAGCAAATCGGTCCCTATGGCTCCCTCTCTACGGATGATGTGTCCATCCTCCATCACTTGGAATTTATGGCCCAAAATCACGTAAAGATGGCGTATATGGTGGCTGCCATATATCGGACTGCTCAGAATCTCCCTCTCCATGCCACTAAAGCGTTTATGGAGGAGGCAAAACAAGAGTTTGATCGGATGAGGGAGTTGAAGGAGGAACTTGAGATAAAGGTAGCCAAGCTGGAGAAGGACTTAGAGAATGAGAAGGCGAGTTCTCAATCACTGGCAGCTTCTTTGAGGTTGGCTGAGGACACAGCCATGATGCACAAGGATAGTTACGTTACATCCTATCGGGAGATGTTGCGTCTGAGGGGGAAGCTCGACAATGTCCGGGAAGATTATTCTGAGCTCCAAAGTCATCTCGTTGGCAGCGTGACTGCTGCTTTCGAGAACTTGAAGGAGCAAGTTCGGGTTATTGCTCCCGAGGCCGATCTCACTCCCTTTAGCCTGGACAACATTGTCTGGGATGGCAAGATTTTCCCTGATGATGGGGATGATGATGATGAGGTCGATCCCCTCCCTGTGTCTTCTGCCAAGGTGTCAGCGCCTACTGTTCCTCCTGCCAAGGTCGACCCTCCTACTTCTGATCCTGACTGTCAGATTTTAAACCGGGACGATGGTACTGTGGATGCTGTTCCTCTCCAGGCTCGCCCTCCTTCTCCTCAGACTGATGCTGCTAAGAAGCCTTCTAACCTTTAGCTGATTTATTTTGGATATTTTTGTAGTTGGCCCGGCTTGTGGGCTTTAAAACTCTTTGGTTTATTTTGTTGACACTCTTTCTGGTTGCTTGTTTAGCAACATTATTTAAAAACACAACGAATAGCTTCTGAGCTTTTGGGTCTGACCCTGAGGCTTTTATGTTACACTTGCTTGCGCCTGTCTTAGCTTCTTTGAACTGGTTTGTTGTCGATGTGTGGATCCGATTTAACAATCCATGCCCGACTTCTTTGTCTTTTTCCAAGTAGTTGACCGATGTCAATCTTTTTCAATTATTTAAAGTAATCTCTTTTTTTGGACCTTGGTCAGGTCTCTTTTAGAGATTACTTTTATAACCGGTTTGTGGGAGACCGACTTCTTTATGTCGATTTCTTCTAAGTTACTTCGTAATCCTCTTTCTTGGACCTTTGTCAGGTCTCTTTCAGGGATTACTTTTATAACTTTCCGTTGTAGGAGACCGACTTCTTTATGTCGATCTCTTCTAAGTTACTTCGTAATCCTCTTTCTTGGACCTTTGTCAGGTCTCTTTCAGGGATTACTTTTATAACTTTCCGTATTTAGGAGACCGACTTCGTTAGTCGATCTCTCTCTCTAGGTTATTTTTGTAATCCTCTTTCTTGGACCTTTGTCAGGTCTTTTTCAGGGATTACTTTTATAACCTTTTTAATTTGGGCTGACTTTGTTAGGTCGAGCCCTTCTAAGTTAAAGTAATCCTCTTTAATAGGGTTGGTCAGACCTCTTTCCAGGGTTTACTTATAACTTGGGTTGACTTGGTCCGACTTCTAGACGTCGGCCAGTCTTTAAGTTATTATTTTAGCTATCCGTAAGACCTCGTCAGGTTCTTTTTTGGATTGCTTTCGATAACTTCTTACATTATTCTGTGTTCATCTTTGCCGATTTGTAGAGAGTGGTTGGCATCTTTGGATCGTCCTTTGGGTGAATCGCGCTTTCACCTTTATCGGATGGTTTATTTTTATCGTGGTCGTGCAGTGAAATTGTTTTTCACTTTCTGCCGACCTGTTGCTTTATAATTGGACGATGAATTCTTCAGATTAATGCATCTTGAATTCTTTGTAGAATATCTAAACTTTATTCAAAGTAAAAATGCAAATATATACATGTGGGAATTTTTTCAGTCCCTTTAAGTCGGATAGTGTCTGGGTCTCATCTTGGTGCCTCATTAAAAAACCTTTTCAGGAAAAAGAGTGCATCCAATAATGAGATCTGTTACCTTCCTAACTGTAGTACCTTCTTAGGTTGCAAGCGTGCCATGATCTAGGAAGCTCTCGTCCATCGAGTTCGGACAGTCTGTAGTAGCCCTTCCCAAGTACTTCTACAACTTGGTAGGGTCCTTTCCAGTTTGCTGCCAGCTTTCTTTCTCCTGGTCGAGTTGTTCCGATATCATTTCGGATTAGGATGAGATCGTTTTCTGCGAAACTTCTTGGCACTACCCTTTGATTATATCTAGAAGCCATTCGGCGCTTTAGAGCTTCTTCCCTGATCCGAGCTCTGTCTTGGATTTCATGTAGTAGGTCGAGCTCTTCCCTCTGAAGTTGGGAGTTTGCTCCCTCATTGTAATGAACTACTCTAGGCGATCCTTCCTCAATTTCTACTGGAATCATTGCCTCTATTCCGTATGCTAACCGGAATGGGGATTCCTTCGTGGTGGAGTGTGGCGTCGTTCGATATGCCCATAGGACCTGTGGAAGCTCTTCTGCCCAAGCTCCTTTTGCATCTTGTAATCTCCGTTTTAATCCGGCCACTATGACTTTGTTGGCAGCTTCGGCCTGTCCATTGGCTTGTGGATGTTCCACGGAGGTGTACTGATGCTTTATATTTAAGTCGGCTACTAGTTTTCTAAAGCCTGCATCTGTGAATTAAGTGCCATTGTCTGTGGTTATTGAATATGGAACCCCGAACCTTGTGATGATGTTTCTATATAGAAATTTCCGGCTTCTTTGAGCGGTGGCGTTGGCTAGGGGCTCTGCCTCGATCCACTTTGTAAAATAGTCTACTCCTACTATGAGAAATTTAACTTGTCCTGACCCCTGGGGGAAGGGGCCAAGAAGGTCGAGCCCCCACCTTGCAAAGGGCCAAGGCGAAGTTACGCTGATGAGCTCTTCTGGCGGGACGATGTGAAAGTTGGCATATTTTTGACATGGTGGGCATGTCTTTACAAATTCTGTAGCTTCTTTCTGTAGAGTTGGCCAATAAAATCCCGCCCGGAGTACTTTTTTAGCGAGAGCTCGTGCTCCAAGATGATTGCCACAAATGCCGCCGTGATATTGTGACTTAATGGCCGTCCGAGCTTCATATTAGAGGTCGAACTCTGACAGCTCGACTGCCCATTGTAGAATTCTATCTGCTAAATCTGTTTTCTGCAATATTCCTTTCAAGGGCTGGTTGGTGCGAACTTTGATGGTGTGGGCCTGGAAGTAAGGGCGGAGTCGTCTAGATGTTAGAATGAGAGTATATGCAAATTTTTCTATTTTCTGATAGTTCAGCTCGGATCCCTGTAGTGCTTTACTAATGAAGTAGACGTGTTGTTGTCCGTTTTCGTCTTCTCTGACTAGTGCTGACGCTACTGCCCAGCTTCCTACTGCGAGATATAATATGAGTGGTTCTCCTTTTTGTGGTCGGGAGAGGATAGGTGGCTGTCCTAAGAACTTTTTAAAGTCTTGGAAGGCTTGCTCACATTCTGTCGTCCACTCGAACTTCCTTCCCTTTCTTAAAGAGCATAGAAGGGGAGAGATCTTATCGCGGCTCCTGCTAAGAATCGGGATAGGGCTGCCAATCTCCCGTTGAGTTGCTGTACTTCTTTGACACAGGTTGGGCTCTTCATGTTGAGTATGGCCTGACATTTGTCTGGATTTGCTTCAATTCCTCTTTGTGTGAGCATGAAACCTAAGAATTTGCCTGCTTCTATCGCAAAGGTGCATTTTGCTGGATTGAGTCGCATGTCATGCTTCCTTATGGTGTCGAATACTTGGGCCAGGTCGGACAATAATGTCTCTTCACTTTGTGTTTTTATTAGCATGTCGTCCACGTAGACTTCCATGATCTTTCCGATGTGATCCGAGAAGACTTTATTCATTAGCCTTTGATAAGTAGCTCCTGCGTTCTTGAGACCGAAAGGCATCACAATGTAGCAGTAGTTTACTTTCGGTGTTAGGAACGAGGTCTTTTCTTGATCTGGTGGGTACATGGGGATCTGGTTGTATCCCGAGTATGCATCCATAAACGAGAGATATTTATATCCGGAGGAAGCGTCTACCAGAGCGTCGATATTTGGGAGTGGGTACGGGTCCTTTGGACAAGCCTTGTTGAGATCGGTGTAATCGGTGCACATTCGCCACTTCCCATTTGATTTTTTCACCAAGACAACGTTGGCTAGCCATAGTGGATATTCGACTTCTCTTATGAATCCTGCTTCCAGTAGTGCCTGTACTTGTTCTTCCACAGCCTGGGATCGTTCTGGCCCAAATTTTCTTCGTCTCTGCTGTACCGACCGAGATCCTGGATAGACCGCCAACTTATGACACATCAGCTTAGGGTTTATGCCTGGCATATCTGCGGCTTTCCATGCGAAGAGATCGACGTTATCTCGCAAGAATTGTATTAGTAATTCCTTTGAGTCTCCTTTTAGGATTGTGCCGATATTAGTTATTTTTTCCGAGGTGTCCCCGATGTGAATCTTTTCTATCTCGCCCTCTGGCTGGGGACGAAGTTCTTCTCGTCGTTGAACTCCGCCCAGCTCGATTGTGTGGAACTCTTCTCCTTTGCCTCTAAGGTTTAGGCTTTCGTTGTAACAGCGACGTGTCATTTTTTGATCTGCTTTTATCGTGGCTATCCCCTTTGGTGTTGGGAATTTCATACATAGGTGTGGGGTCGAGACTATCGCGCTGAGTTGGTTGAGTGTTGTCTGACCTATGAGAGCATTGTAAGCTGAACTTACGTCGACTACGATGTAATCTATTTTGAGGGTCCTGGATTGGTTCCCTTTTCCGAAGGTTGTATGTAGTGGTATGTATCCTAGTGGTCGAACCGGCGTGTCTCCTAGTCCAAACAGACTGTTTGGATATGCTTGAAGTTTTTTTTCTTCTAAGCCGAGTTTATCAAAGGCTGTTTTGAATAAGATGTCGGCAGAACTCCCTTGGTCTATTAAGGTGCGGTGTAGGTTGGCGTTTGCTAATATGATGGTGATGACCATGGGATCGTCCTGTCCTGCGATGACGCCGGATGCGTGCTCTTTAGTGAATGTTATTGCCGGGATGTTGAGTGCTTCCTCCTTTCCTTCGACATGATATACTTCTTTGAGATATCTTTTGCAAGAGGATTTGGAGATCCCACCTGCTGTGAATCCTCCATGTATCATGTGGACATGTCTTTCTGGTGTCTGAGGTGATCGTTCTGTTCGTTCAGTATCTTCATCTCTTCGTCTCTTTCTTTGATCATCCTCTCGGGTGGCCAGGAATCGATCTAACTTTCCTTCTCTCACCAATTTTTCTATGATATTTTTTAAGTCAAAACATTTGTTGGTGGAGTGTCCTCGGACTCGATGGTATTCGCAATATTCTTTCCGGTTTCCTCCTCCCTTTTTGCCTTTGAGTGGCCGTGCTGGGGGGATTTTTTCTGTATGGCATACTTCTTTGTATATCTCGACCAAGGATGCCCTGAGAGGAGTGTAATTATGGTACTTTTTTATTTTCTCCCCTTGTCGATCTTCTTTCCTCTTGGATTCCTTGTCTCTATCTCGGTAAGAAGCCCCCGATTTTGAGGTCTCTTCTAACCGAGCGTTTTCTCCATGTTGATGTATTTTTCTGCTCGTTCCTACACTTCATCCAAGGAGGTCGGGTACTTTTTTGATATAGATTGGCTGAAGGGTCCTTCTCGTAGGCCGTTGATGAGTCCCATGATGGCGGCCTCTGTGGGTAAACTTTGTATGTCCATGCATGTTTTGTTGAATCTCTCCATATAGTTGCGGAGGCTCTCCCGATCTCCTTGTTTGATCCCTAGTAAACTGGGGGCGTGCTTGGCTTTATCTTTCTGAATGGAGAATCTGGCTAGGAATTTTTTAGCTAGGTCATCAAAGCTTGAGATGGACTTTGGGGGTAGGTTGTCAAACCATCGAATGGCTGTCTTTGTGAGAGTTGTTGGAAAGGCTTTGCAGCAAACAGCATCTGGGGCGTCAGTGAGGTACATTCTACTTCTGAAGTTACTGAGGTGGTGGTTGGGATCCGTGGTGCCATCATACAGGGTCATATCCGGGAGTTTGAAGTCTTTTGGAATTTTGGTTTTCATGATTTCCCTGGTGAACGGGTCTTGCTCTTTGCGTGAGTTTTCTTCGAGATTGGCCCGAGGGGCTTTTAATTTGAGATCGGCTTCTAATTGCTGTAGTTTTTCTTCCAACTCCCGACGTCGCCGCATCTCTCTTTGTAGATCCCTTCCGATTTCCCGTTGTTGTTGAGTTTCTTTTTCCAGTTGTTTTAGGTGATCTAGGAGCGCTTCTATTGCCCCTGAATTTAGTGAGTCTTTGTCTTTGTTGATTTTCGGAGTGTCTTGTAGTGTGACATCCACGTTCTTGTGCGGCGTTCTCTCTTCCAGACCTGAATCGTGGTCGTTGTTATGGTTGTCCGCCATGGTGATGGGATGACTTCCAGGTTCCCCGGCAACGGCGCCAATGTTCCGAGGGTTACCTGAAACTGGAGGTCGATCTCGGATGAGATTTCCTGTACTGGTCGGAGATAGCGTGTCCGGCCGGCTGGTGGCGGCCGGAGCTGTTGTGTCCGACTTGTTGGACTTGCTGCACTGCTGATCCTTGGCCATCGGAGGGTGGGGGTACCTGCAAGAGACTCCGATGCTTAAGTTAGTACGGGTATTAGACAGGTTTTATGTAGAATCAGAGTATGAGTTATACCTGGGTGCTCCAGTGTATTTATAGTAGTGTGGGCTGACCTTTCTGATAAGATAAGTTAGTTATCTTATCTTATCTTATCCTGTTTTGGATAAAGTCAGCTTATCTTCAAGGGAACCGCCTTTATCTCTGTAGGCTGGGATTGCCTTTGGATTTGGGTCGTGTTCCTCTATTTGGGCCCTTTATTGGGCTTTCCTGTCGATTTGGCCGAGCTCTTTTAGAAGAGGTCGGGTAATCTGACCTGAAGAGGTCGGTCGCTTTATCGTCAATCATTCCGGGTCAGGTAGCTCGACCCAGGGTATGAATAAGTGGTAAGTCAAAATATGATCTGAATGTGAAGAGACATTCATTTTCCTACAAAAAGTTGAAGAATAGAAGAAATGAATATGCTTAGTTTTTTGTGTTTTTAAATATCAAACTATAAGATAATTAATAATAAAAAAGGAGAATATAAAGATGGTATACCTGAAAAAAATCCTTCGTAATTCATCATACATCTCCTTATCAATAATTTCTTGCGTCTTGAAAAACCGTCAGATTTTTTTACCATAAAAATAATTATATAAACGCTTCAGGTATATTCAATTAAATTGATTATTCAATTAAATTGAGTCCTTATTATAGAAAAAGATTCAATTTAAATCTGTAGAATTGAGATATCTTGTTTTGCATTGGATTATCTGAAAGGACAAAAAATGATTATAATTCGTGAGTTATTATTGACAAAATGTAAATTAAATGATATTACATCTGATTTGTTAGGTATTTTTTTTATATCCTGATGAGCTCTTGTGATATCAATTTATCTGTTAAAAATTTTAGTCATTAGTTGTTAAAATTAGTGAACAAAACTATATATTCCAATGTTAATATTGTAATGATAAAATTACATAATGCACGGATTATACTTATAAAAAGGCGGACGTATTTGCTAAGCTGAGGTATAGGTAACAAAATTTTCTTGAACACCACATTCCTTGTGAATTGTCCGCTTTTTTCATTTACTATTCCTTCTTTGACTAAGATGAAAAACACTTTGAGATAGTGCAACGTATAATTAACCATGGCTAAACACATGTTTAGGGAGATAGATCCCTACCTTAGGAATAGTTTGCCCTCGTGATTTATTTATGGATGAATAATGTCTAAAAAAGTTGGATAATAAAATTTTAATATTAACTGTATAACTTCATATATTATTTGATTAGAGAATACACTGCGGTATATGTATAATTTTGTATGTAAAATTAATTAATAATACTCAGATATAAAATAATCCATGTATAGTAATATTAATTTGTTTAATTTTATTACAACATATCAATGATAAAGTACCAACCAATTATGTTATGATGATTTCTGTTACTTGTACTTGTTCTATTGTCATGCGCTTCCATTAATATATGTTTCAAAAATAAAATATAATTATTAAGAACTAATTGAATTCATAACAAAGAAAATTAGTTATCGTACTACCTGTATCAAATTGATGATGGGTAGTAGTTCTGGCCATTTGTCTAATTGTAGTCAATCGAACTACTCTTGTATTTGTAGTTAATCGGTACCTCCACCTGTTTTGACATTGGAGTTGGAATTGGAGTTGTATCAGTTGATATGACAACTTATTTTTCTTGTCGAATCATCTCCCGATAAGTTGCACGTCTTCTAGCTAGGTGTTATTGTTTTTGTTCTTCGGTCATATTCTATCTTCTTCGCCTAGTTAATCGTGAAGTTTTTATTTCTATTTGTCAAAAAGATAGCAAGTTGTAGAGAAGAAAAATATTTGTGAGACCAAAATTAAAAGTGAAAGAGTAATTTAATTTTGTTGGAGGTTAAGTACGACTGAAGGTGGATCAGTTTTTATTGAAAGTGGGTCAGTTGTAACAGTTTTTTTATTGGAAGTAAATCAGTTTTAAAATATGTCGTGCGGTTGAAACTTGAAAGTGAATGATACTATGTGGTGGGATAAATTCTTTTTTTTATAAAAAAAAATGGTTGAAACTTGAGAGTGAACGATAATCTGTGGTGGGATAAATTCTTTTTTTTTGATAAAAAAAAATAAAAAAAAATAGAGAACGTAGTAACAGTTTGTTACATTGAATTCAATGTTTAACCAAAAAAGGTAAAATAAGGAGAAGGAATTGGATATATCAAACTTTCCTATCCCATTATACATTGGTATAGCCCATTATATATTGGTATAGATTTAATTAAGGAGTACGCTTCTATATGTAATTTTTTTTTTAAATATAAACAATAGACATCAGAAAAATATGTAAACCGTATATTGTAATTTAATTAATTGGTATAGATGTAATTACGGAGTACACATTTATATGTAATTTATTTTTTAAGATAAACAATAGACATCAGAAATATGTAAATTGTGTATTGTAATTTAATTAATTTTGTTATAGGATACCAACAAATTATGTTATTACCTGGAATAAAATGAATCAGTTTGAAACTCTATCATGGGTAAAGCCAATTTTTTTAAAAAAAAATTAAAAAGAATTAAATAAGTAGTGACTATTTTTTTTTTATTAAGAGTGAAGTGGGTAAATCTTTTTTTTTTTGAAAAAAAATAGAAATAAGAGTAAAATGAAAAGAAGAAATTGGATATCAAACTTTCATATCTCCATTATATATTGGTATAGATAATAAAAATTTAGAATAAATTAAAATAGTATCATAATAAAAAATTTAAATATTAAATAAAAAGTGTAAATTTTTTAAGTGAACAATTATCAATTATAATACACTGTATTATATCATATGTAACATATTATATTAGAAATAATTGAAAGTTTAATAAGTATGAATTAAATTTTTAAAAAATAATAATTTATATCCATTAACGTTATTACCGTTCCATCTATTACTTGAATTTAGACCAATTCTATTGTTATTATGAGTATCTAAATGTTTAAAAAACAAATATATTATTGGCATGAGATTAATGTATTTTTAAATTCTACCAAAAATGAAGTAATTTCTTATATAAATTATAGCGATTAAAAGTAAAAAATATATATATATATAGTCAAAACATAAATCTAAACTAAAAAATTATTATTTATAATTTATGACAATTAATTTAGATAGAGTATCTCAAATAAAATATTGAAGGTCAATAATTTTAGGTATGTATTTCTTTCTGTTTGTGATATTTTTAAGAAAAGAGAAATTAGATTAAAAACAAATAAAATAATTTTTTTTTATCTATATTCAATAATACTAATAAGAGGTGAGAATGAGATGAGAAGAGAGAAACAGAAAAAAGGTCAAAGATAATCGGTAAAAGTTACGTCAGGGTGACCAAGTGGGGTAAGTGCAAAGTGGCTCTAATAACATGAATATAATAAGGTGCGAGAAATTGGTAGAAGTTTTTTAAAGTTGAATAACTGACGTAAGTGGAGAAATTAATTAAAAAGGGTAATACTTTGTAGGACCAAATGAGTTTTCAATAGACATAGCTAAAGATGATGGCATTGGTATTGTAGGACGCGCAATACCTGGAGCAAAATCTCCTTTAGGATTAGGACAATCTCTCCTAAGATGACCAGATTGGCCACAACCAAAACATGCTCCAGTGGCCTTGAAACATATATCAGAATGGTAACTCCCACACTGCTGGCAATAGGGCTGAGCTGGCATTGTTTGATTTGAACCCTGTGCACTAAATTGAGAGGTGCCCTTAACAAAAGGTTTGGGACTCAAAATACTCATGGGAGCAATTCCAGAAGAAGCAACCCTACCAAAAGATGTTTGAGGACAAGCTCGATAACCCGAATAACCTTGTTGATTAGTCTAACCATGATAAGACTGAAATTCTCCTAAACTAGATCCACCAGAAAATTGTCCCTTCATTTTGGAATTCTTACCAGCATCCTTAAAAGCATTTCTCTCCGCTATTCCAGCTTCAATTCTATAAGCAGAGTTTAAGACGTCCTTAAAAGACATGCGTTTGACTTCAGGCATAAGAGTAGTGAACGTAGATTTTGCCAACCCACGAATGAATTGACGTACTTTCATCTCTTCTGAATTCACCAAGTATGGAGCACTCTTAGAAAGTCTAGTAAACTCCTTAGCATACTCGGTCACTGTCATATTCTCTTGCCTTAATCTTTCAAAGGCGATTGCATCTTCTCCTTGCTTGGTAGCTGGATAAAATCGAGCAAGAAACTCTTCGGTGAACTCTTTCCAAGAGGGAGGAGGAAGTTCAGCAGCTTCTTTACTCTCAAGAAAAGATTCATACCAATATTTTGCTGAACCGCGCAAGTTGTAGGATACTAACTCAATAGCCCATTCTTTGGTGCACTTGAGAGCCCGAATAGCATTCTTTGCATTCTTTAGATATTGTTGTGGATCTTCATCCAAGGAATCTCCATTGAAAGTAGATGAATTCAAATTCAAAAATTTTTCAATTGGCGGCTCTTGATCCCCAAACAATTGATGAACTCTTTGAGGCTAAAAATTTGACACATTAAGAAGTTCTGCTTCACTCCTATTTTGATTTGTTAGGACCTGTAATACTGCATTAAGGGTTTGATTCATTCCCCTTAATTCGGCTGCCAAGTCTGCTTGAGTCACTCCTACTGCAGGATTTTCTTGAGCTCCCTCACGGGGTATTCCTTCTCCGTGCCTATCAGCTATCCTTTGGCTCCTTGGTCTTTGTCGAAGCGCTCCAAGTGGCGGAGAAACTGCCCTATTGGATTCAACAGTATCAGGAGCACGAACAGTTTCACTACGTCTTTTCTTAGGTAGCATCTTCCACCTATTGAGTAAGTAAGGCGTTTAGATCCTAAATGACATATGTATATTAGGTTCAAAGATAATAGGACAGACAGAAAGAATTATGAGAACAAAGGATCGAGGACAACTTCCTATAGGCCTCTAGTAACATCACACTTTGTGAAAATGGGCCAGCTTCCATTTGCACAATTGTGATCTTACTAAAGGACACTTGCTCCATATTACACAAGAAAACCTAAGGCTCTGATACCACTTTGTCATGACCCAAACCAAGCCATGACTGGCGCTCAAGGGACAAGTCCTTCAGCAAGCTAATCGACCAAGTCTTTAGAAAAACGGACAAAGTCTCATCTATTCATAGAACCTTACCAACATGAATATTATCTTCCTGAATCAATAATAAACATCCATTTCCAGAGACAACCACAACAACACATTCCAATTATGTTCGCAAACCAAACATATCAAAAAGCGTGTAATATATATTAAGTTGATAACTAAAGTATATAGTTAAATCCATACTTTACATAACCAAATCATAATTACTAAAAATTCGAGATTAAAAATAACATAACCCACACGTGGACCCTGCCTGTGACATATGGAGCATTGACATAATCTAGATTTTGAGCAAATGTTCCATTACATAATTACTTAGCTCTTGGAAAGAAGAAGGGCTCATTGAAATGACTAAGATCTACTGAGGGGCAGGTGGAATGAAACTTGGAATGACACCTGTATCTGAAAAATATGGGAATATAATAGGGTGAGTTTTGCAACTCAGTGAGCAAACATTATATCTATAACCCACACGAGACAATACAAATTTTATCATAAAAATTATATTTCTTTTTAAAGATGAGGAATTCATATTAATTTATTATGCAAATAAATAGATAAATAATTAAGTGAAATGAACTGAAATAGGAGTTTTCATTCCAGAAGTCAAATCAAATCGAATATTACACACTTAGAGCAACTCCACCTCTAAGGGTAGCCCTTTCCTCTAGTATGCACGTACGGTATAACAGATCAAACGTGTGGCCTACACGTTAGGCTAGCAACGCCCCTGCTAGCTGAGGTCTAAGCCAGATGCATCTAGATTAACGTCATAACCGCCGTTAACTACGGTTTTCTAGTCAGAGTCTCCCAAACCAATCCAAACCAAATCACATATAACCATTTCTAATACTTGTGACATATTACTAAATTTCATAAAAATAGGGTATATATAAGAATGCATATTAAAAATTTAATTAAAGTTTAACAAATACAAATAATAAAAACAAATATGCTTTATAAAATATATAAATACCGTCTCGTGTGTATCTTTATAAAATTATGAATTTTTCAAAAATCGATATCCATTCCAATTATTCCAAAAATCACAACAATCAAATATTTTCAAATGTTAAAAATAATGATTCGATTTAAATATTGATAATAGTATACTTAAAAACAATTATAGATATAATATCCACTTACAACTTGATTCTAAAGAACCAAAAGCAACTCTGAACATGCCACCGACCTACCAAATGATGTCCAATAACTCTACAACTCTAGAAATTTGACCATAATAATATTTGTAAGCTAACAATGTTGTCAATTAATAAAATCTTACTCAATTTGATAGAAGCCCCAAATTTTCTAATCTAATAACCCTAATTTCGGATTTTGCTATACCCACAAGAATAAGGATGACAAAAATTGGAGATATAGCTAATTATTGAGTCAAAGTTCTCAAAGAATTACCTTAAAGCCTCAATAATAACAGGAACTCAAAAGTTGAATGCTTCCTTTACTCATTAAGTTGAAATTCTATGATTTGCGGTTTTGAGAAAATGAGATTTTTGAATAAATAGAGATAAAGTAGAAAAAAAAGAATCAAGATGATGAAGGTGAGTTTGATAATAGTGTGTAATTGCAAGGAGAAGAGATGAAAAGATGGAAGAGATGAATAAGAGGGAAGTGAAGAGGAAGAGGGGGTGGGTTTTTAAATTTTTGTTGTTGGGAAGAATGAAAAAAAGTGAAAGATAGAAAGGGGGAATTGAAGGAGGGGAGAAGAGGGAAAGGAAGATTTAAGTGGAGGCATGTACCCCCATATGCTCTCCTTTTTTTTTTTTTTCTCTCTCGGTTACTTTAAATTAGGATTTAAAAATTAAAAAATTCGACTAAACCAAACTACTTTTGATTCGATTGATGCGAAAACAACAAATTGATCAATTACTAAAGAGAGAGAACCGATCATATCGGTTCGATTAATTTTTGGTCCAAAACTGAATTAAATCGAACTGATAACATCTCTGCTGCATGTTGAAGCACGTATTTTTCGTGTTAGCTCAACACGCTACCTACATGTTGAAATTATTCTTTTTACATCGTTCATCTATCTGTAATTACATCTAATTAGCCTATCTTCAACAAAAATACACCAAAATTTTTCATATTTAAAAATTGAGCATGACAAAAGTGCCCATACAATATTTAAAGAATAATTCTTAAGAGAATCCGTAGAAGTGTTGCAGATGAGAAATAGGAATGTATAAAAGTTATAAACAACATTAGCCGTTACATATTCTTTGCTTTCTCTGTCATAAATATTATTCGCTAGTTTTACTAATATTATTTATATGATAATTCGGATATCGAGATTTGACTTATATGATTGGCCTTTAGCATATACTTTGTGTTTGTATATTTTATCATAATTAACTTGGTTGTCAATTTTTTTAGTTCTTTAATTTATTCCCAATATTATTCTCATAAGTCATAAGTCATAAATTGACATGAGATTAAATGGGACTTGTTTAAGCAATTGTCTACTCAAAAGACAGCCTAACTAATAGTACTTGATGCCAATATATTTTGCTTAGTGGTTTCAGTTTAAGTTTTTGCTAACTAAAAAACACAACCTTCACTTGAGAAAAAAACAACCTAAAAGATTCCTTTTTCATGTTAACAGCTACTTCCTTTGGTTTATAATTTTTTATTTTACATCTTTTGAAAAAAAAAAAAATATACTACTGTTCCTATCTGGATAAGCTCTTCAAAATATAACTCGTCTAGTGTGATATTGGAATGCACTTTCTTTTTCCCGGGAAGATATAACTCAAATAATAAAGAACACAAAATATAGATATTTATAAAAGGTGTTCCGTCTGTGATGACCGAGGTTGATGATCTCCGGCCGAGCACTTGGATGCGTGGCTAGATTATATGTTGTCCTCGAGCAACGACGTGAGTTTAACCTCGGCCTTCTGAAACACGGCAGCGGGAGCACCTGCACAAAGCACTCCGACGCTCAAGTAAGTGGGAGAATAATTAATGAATAAAGAGTAAATAACTAGAAGTGAATGTGGAACCTGCCCCTTTCTGAATCAAGGGGTAAGATTTATAGGCTCCTCGAGTTTGCTGGTGAGCTCCTGTTAGTTCCGATATTCCTGGTCAAGTGCCGTTATGGATATCTTGTGAAGAGACGTGATTGAGTGGCGTATTCTGTTTCGGAGATAATTTATAAAGTTTGTTTGTTCAGTTCTGCTCGGTTCCGATTTTTAAGGTCAGTCTGCCACTGAACCTCCATGCCGATTATGGTGTGGTACGCATCATAGCCCCCCAGGTCGGCTAGCGTTCCGTATAGGTCGGTAGGCGAGCTTTTTGTTTTTCATACGTGGCTAGGTTTTGTTTTGAGAAAATTTGAAAAGGGTTTAACTTGTCTCTTCGCGAATCGTGTCATCTTTTATTGTCCATTATTGCCGTTTCGGTTTCCACGTTTGTTAGTGGGCATGAATTAATTTACCCACTTTGTTAGTGGGCTTGCAATAATAGTTATTTTCATTGTTTTGGAAATTACGCTGTGTTGCTCCTAGTCTTCAAGTCTGCGCTATGTCTTCGAAAGGTAAACGTTTTCTGACTCTTCTTTGACTGTTCGTTTCTGCATACTCTGTCATGGCGGGAGAGAAATTGAAAGAAAAATTGAAGGCTATTGAGGATAGGAAAGACGACCCATATCACTGGGTCCAAGATGATGTGAAGACACGTTCATCTTCCTTCATCAGCGTTGAATCCCTTTCTGATTTGAGGGGCATAGATTTCGTGAGGGGGGGTTCTGGCGTCGTTGTCGAGTTTCAGCCCTGTTCTAGTAGTGATAGGGTTTGTGAGAGGAGGGGTGACTGGGAGTATTTTTATATGTATACTCCATGCATGGTTGAACTTGGAGTGAAGTTTCCCTTTTCTTCTTTTGAGTGTGACGTCCTTACTCAGCTAAACTGTGCTCCGTCACAGTTGCACCCAAATTCTTGGGCGTTCCTTCGCGCATTTCAATGTCTGATGGAATTCCTCTCCTTCCCTTGTTCGCTGTCTTTATTCTTTTCCTTTTTTCAGGCAAAGGGGGTTCGTAAGGGGTTGTGGGTTTGTTTCAGTAGCTTTCCGGGTCGGTCTGTATTCCTTCTTTATAAGTCCTCTTTCAAGAACTTCAAATCTCTTTTTGTGAAAGTCCGCTCGGCCGAGTCTGAGTACCCTTTCTATTTGGATGGTGAGTTGAGCGAGAAATTTCCTCTCTACTGGTGTTCTGAACCGACTCAGATCCTCGAGGCTTCTGAGAGGAGTGAGGAAGAGGAGTTTGTGATGAACTTTATTGTGGAGAGTGTTGCTGCTGGGGAATGCTTGTCCATCCCTGAAATTTTGCGTTTATATGATTTGGGTGATAATGAGGGTCTTAGGGCTTACATAGGTAATGTTTTTTGGTGTTTTGTTATTAAGTATTGGACATTTGCCGAGTTTGTCTGACATTTGGTGGTTTTTTTTTTTAGGTGGCCGAGTTCCCTTGTTGGACCCGAACAAGCTGCAATCTTTCTTGAGTAAGAAAAAGGAGAAAGGGATTGGGAGTGCTGGTGATCGGAAGGATGCGGGCGAGCAGGCTTTCTCGTCTGTTGCGCATCCTGCGTCTTCATTTAAAAGGAAGAGAGACGATACTTCCTTAGAGGTTATTTCCGAAGGTGATCGTGAGGTTGTAGGTGGTGGCGGAGTTGCCTTTGATCGGCAGAAAAAGCTTCATGGCTTCATTGCTGGTTCTAGCTCGCACTCCCTTTGGAACGAACAGTTTAATTTCGCGGAGCTTTCTGATAGGGCCTCGCAGTATCCTGGGGACATGCTTATGACGCGCCGAGCTGGAATGGAAGCGCTCGGTAAATTTGTTCAGGTATGTTTTGTTTTGTGTTTCTTGTTTTTTCAACCTTTTGTATTGTTCTCATGCTACGGGTGCTCGGTAGGTGGTTGCTTCTCGCTTACTCTGCGTTGGTCGGACTGTTGAGTGCGTTGGTGCTGATCAGCAAGAAGCTGTGAACAAGGTCTCTTCCATGGAGAAGTCATATACAGCTCGGATTGCTGATTTGGAGAAGGTTGTAAAGGAAAAGGAAGATGTTGCTACCAGTGCTGTGGCTAAAGCGAAAGAAGCTGAGGATGAGGTGGTTCGTTTAAGAGATCAAATCCGTTTGTTGCAAGCTGAAGTTATGGAGCACGACGTGGCCAAAGGTCGGCTTACTTCCCGTGTGCATGAGCTAGAGGAGGCTGGGATGGAGATGTTCTCTTATGGTTTTGATCGTGCTGTGAGTCAGATTGCCCTGTTAGCCCCTAATTTTGATTGTGATAAGCTCGATATTACAAAGATAGTTGTAGGTGGAAAGTTAGTTGTGGATGGTACTGTGGAGGAGCACGATGAGAATGCTCCTTCTTAGTTTGTTTGTATTTGTGGCTTTTGTTTTGACTGTCTGAGCTCTAGACTGTTAATTTTTTGGGCTTTGTATGGTATTTGGCCGATGTTAGGCCGGTTTGACTATTAGGTGGTGGTATTTGGCCGACGTTTCAGGCCAGTTTGATAATATAATATATTTATAGTAAGTGTTTTTGCTTTGTTATATTTTGTCATTGTCAGGCTTTATTTGAAAAGAATTTATCGCTTTTATTTGGATTCGGGGGGCGTCCGGCCTCATTAAAACCCTCCTTAGGCAAAACCCTTTCGTTGGGAAAAAAGCTCTAAGGGGGAAAAAGAGTACCTTCATTCGCATTTTGTACAAACTATGACATATACATTTTGAGTGATGAGATGTTCCAGTTTCCTGGGATGGCATTGCCTTGTAATGTTTGGAGTTGATATGCCCCCTTGCCGAGTACTTGGGTAACACGGAAGGGGCCTTCCCAATTTGCGGCGAGTTTGCCATGAGCTGGAGGTCTTCTGGCTTCCTCTGTTCGCCTGAGCACAAGGTCACCTTTGTTGAATATCCTCGGAATCACCTTCCTGTTGTATTTTCTTTCCATTATTCTTTTCTGGGCCCTTTGTTTGATAGCGGCGATTTCCCTGTCCTCTTCGGCTAGGTCAAGCTCGGCGCTCCTGGCCCTTTGATTTTGTTGTTCGTCGTACAACTCGGCTCTTAACGTTGGTAATCCGACCTCAATGGGGATCAGTGCTTCTGAGCCATAGACCAACTTGAAGGGTGTTTCGCCTGTAGTGTTATGTATTGTGGTGTTGTAACTCCACAGTACTTCGGGAATGAGCTCGGCCCATTCTCCCTTTGCGTTGTCGAGCTTCTTCTTTATTGCCTGCAACACAACTCGGTTAGCAGCTTCGGCTTGCCCATTAGTTTGTGGGTGTTCTACCGAGCTAAAACGATGTTGAATATTGAAATTTTTTAGAAATAAACCGAGCTTATTGTCTGTGAATTGTCTACCATTGTCTGATATTATTTCTTTTGGTATCCCAAAGCGGCATATTATATTTCTCCAAATAAAAGATCGTACCTTTTCAGCTGTTATCTTTGCTAAAGGTTGCGCTTCTATCCATTTTGAGAAGTAGTCTATGGATACCAAAAGAAATTTTACCTGTCCTGGTGCTGTTGGGAAAGGGCCGAGGATGTCAAGCCCCCATCTGTAGAAAGGCCAGCTTACCTCCATGCTGTGCAGTACTTCGGCTGGCTTGGTTGAGATCGCCTCATGTTTCTGGCATTTGTCGCATGTTTTGACCTTAGCTATGCAATCTCTCTTTATGGTCGGCCAATAATATCCTGTTCGGATTATTTTTGCGGCGAGAGCTCGTCCTCCTATGTGGTTCCCACATACTCCTTCATGGACTTCATTCATTACTTCTTTGGCCTGGTTTTGGTCGAGGCATCTTAATAGTGGTTGTGAGAAACCTCGTCTGTATAGTTCTCCTGATATTTTTGTGTAGAAGCTTGCCTTACGTTTGAACTGTTGAGGATGGAGCTCGTCTCTGGGTAATGTACCTGTACATATGTATTCAAGAAAAGGTTTCCTCCAATCGTGGAGGTGGTTAATGTTTTCAATACATAATAATTCAATGCTCGGTTTTGTGAGTGTGTGCTGTGATAATGTTGATGTTTGTGTGTCCGCTCTGGTGGCGGCGAGTTTAGATAGTATATCTGCCCTGACGTTTTGCTCTCTATGCACATGTAATATGGTGAACGAACTGAAATTTGAAATTAGATCCTTTGCTATGAGCCAGTATTGTTCTAGCAAGGGATCTTTTACCTGGAATTCTCCTCGGATTTGTTGGACCACCAGGAGGGAATCGCAATGTGCCGTTAAGTTCGTTGCTTTGTGGCTTAGGGCGAGCTTTAATCCCGCTATGAGGGCTTCATATTCGGCCTGATTGTTGCTTGCCGAGAAGTGAAATTGGAGGGCTTGCTCGGCTACCACCTTATTTCCCTCCTTTAATATCATTCCGGCCCCGCTTCCTTCTCGACTTGATGCCCCATCTACGTGCAATTCCCATGTTTCAATGTGATCGTGTGGGGTCGTCTCTGTGATGAAGTCGGTGAGAACTTGTGCCTTGAGGGCCGGCCTTGTTTGAAACTGAATGTCGAACTCTGAGAGTTCAATTGACCATTTGGTCAACCGTCCTGCCAGTTCTGGTTTTGTTAATATTTGTCTCAGTGGATGATTCGTCCTTACTATTATTGTGTGGCTTTGGAAGTAGTGCCTGAGTCTCCTTGCTGTTGTTATCAGTGCAAGGGCGAGTTGTTCTATCTTCGGATATCGTTGCTCGGTTGGTTGCATGACTCTGCTGACGAAGTATACTGGCTGTTGCGTTTTTCCTGTTTCGAGAATAAGGGCCGAGCTTATAGCATAGTTTGAAACAGATAAGTATAAATATAAAGGGTCACCGATTTCTGGTCTTTGTAGCACGGGTGGTGTTGCTAAGATCGCTTTGAGCTCGGAAAATGCTTTCTCGCCTTCCTCTGTCCAATGAAATTTTTTGTTCTTTGATATCGTTTGGAAGAGGTGATATGCTCGGCTTGATGCAGCGGGGAGGAATCGAGATAGTGCAGCTACCCTTCCTGCAAGTTGCTGTACCTCTTTTATCGTTTTAGGGCTTTCCATGTTGAGTATTGCTGAGCATTTTTCAGGGTTCGCCTCGATTCCTCGGGATGTGAGCATGAATCCGAGAAACTTTCCCCCCTTTACTCCGAAGGCGCATTTCTCGGGGTTCAGTCTCATATTGTAATTTCGTAGTTGGCCAAATATTTCCTTGAGGTCTTCACAGTGCGATTTTTCTCTCTTGGTTTTCGCGACCATGTCGTCCACATATATCTCCATGTTGCGTCCTATTTGGTGATGGAAGACTTTGTCCATCAAGCGTTGATAGGTCGCACCTGCATTCTTCAAGCCAAATGGCATTACACGATAACAAAAGTTTCCATGTTCGGTAATGAATGCTGTTTTGCTTTGATCTTCAGGATGCATTAGTATTTGATTATACCCCGAGTATGCATCCATGAAGCTCAAGCTTTCGAAACCTGAAGCGTTGTCTACAAGTTTATCAATGCATGGTAAAGGGTAGGCGTCTTTAGGACATGCTTTGTTCAAATCTGTAAAATCGACGCACATGCGCCATTTACCTGAGTTTTTTCTTACCATTACCACATTCGAGAGCCATGTGGTGAAGCGGATTTCTCTGATGAAGTCGGCTTGTAGGAGTTTACTGGTCTCTTCCAGGGCCGCCTTTGATTTCTCTGCTCCTAGGTTTCTTTTCTTCTGGGCTAAGGGTCGGCTCGAAGGATTGGTGGCGAGTTTGTGACAGATGATCTCCGGACTTATGCCCGGCATATCTGCTGGGGTCCAGGCGAATAAGTCTGCGTTGGCCCTTAGCAGCTTTACGAGATCCGACCTTTCTTGCCCTTGTAGTGCTTGACCTATGTATGTTACTTGCTCTGGTTTGGACGTTAGTTGAATTTTTTGGAGTTCGTCAGTTGGTTGTGGTCTCTCTTGTGTGTCTCCTCTGGGGTCGAGTTCGGCTAGGGAAAGGACTTCCTCTCTGGTTTGTACTGCTTTGATCTCATGTTGTCTTCCGCTGTTATCCGATCTTTTTAAGCAAGAGTTATAACACTGCCGAGCTTGTTGGCGGTCTGAGTGGATCGTCGCTATTTTTCCGTCCTGTGCCTGAAACTTAACACATAGGTGGAAAGTTGATATTACTGCTCTGAACATGTTCAGAGCAGGTCTCCCGAGGATAATGTTATAAGGACTATTGCAATCGACAATCAGGTATTGTATATCAAGTGTTCGGAATGACGCGTTTTCACCTATTGTCGTTTTAAGCCATATATAACCTTTTATGGGTACCCTTTCTCCGGAGAATCCTACCAGTTCTCCGGAGGAGGGTTGTATGAGTTTTTCAGATAAGTTCATTTTTAAAAATGTAGAATGAAAAAGTACGTCTGCGCTGCTACCTGGGTCCAAAAGGACCTTTCTTACCAGTAGGTCGCCTGTCTGGATAGAAATTACGACCGGGTCGTCCAGGTGTGGGGCGGCCGAGGACATATCCGCTTTATTGAAGGTGATCTCTAAATCTGGTGCGTCGCTCTTGTTTGGAGGTGAGGCTCCTTCTATGGCTAGCATGGCTCGGTAACTTCGTTTCCTGGCCGATGTTGTTTCGCCGCCTCCAGCGAATCCCCCGGAGATGCAGTTTATGACTGCCTTGGGCAGGTTGTTGTTCGGCCACTTTTCCTTGTTTACTGAAGTCGGTTGCCTTTCCTCCCTGCCCCGGTCGTCTTCCTTATGCTTCCTCGCCTCAATGTATTTGTCCAATAGGCCTTGCCGTGCAAGCCTTTCCAAAAGGTCTTTGGCTATTATGCATTCGTCGGTGGTGTGTCCGTATTTTTGATGGAAAGCACAATGTTTGGTTTTGTCTACGAACCTCTGGT
This sequence comes from Arachis ipaensis, assembly GCF_059453495.1. Classification (NCBI taxonomy): domain Eukaryota; kingdom Viridiplantae; phylum Streptophyta; class Magnoliopsida; order Fabales; family Fabaceae; genus Arachis; species Arachis ipaensis. The sequence continues at coordinate 130,659,029 of NC_142441.1, forward strand.
CTTGGTAACTGCCTGCTCTTATTGGGGGTTTTATAATCTTGGCATTGAGTATTTCCTTGATTATCTTTTCCCTTCTTGTGTTGAATTTGGTGTAATTGTCAAACTTCGGAGTGAGCTTGAACGTTTTGCCGACCTCCTTGTTGTGGGTCGATCTCATTGATCGTTCCTCCTCCCTTATGGGTTTCCTTTCCGTTTTGTTGGCCTCGCGTAGTTCTTCAATTTCCATTTGTCCGGCTGCCCTTTCCCTGAACTCCTCCAGTGTCTTCGGTTTGGTGATGGCGATTGTTTCTCTGAATTTGCCAGGTCGGAGGCCGGCCTTAAGCGCATGGAGATGGACAGCCGGATCTAGGTCGGGTATTTCCATGGTCGCCTCTGCAAACCTGGTCAGGTAATCTTTTAGGCTCTCCTGTGGACCTTGGCGGATCGTGCCGAGGTAATCTGATCCGTGGACGTAAATTCTCGCTGCGGCGAAGTAATCAATGAAGGACTTCGCCAGTTCTTCAAATGATGAGATTGAACCTGCAGGTAGTTTTGAGAACCAAAGCAAAGCTGCTCCGTCAAGATATGTCGGGAATGCTCTGCAAAGCACAGGTTCATTGTTAGGACCGTTAAAAAACATCATAGATTGAAATTTCTTAATGTGAGCCCGGGGGTCACCAATCCCCTTATACGGCTCAAGTGAGGAGGGGAGTGTGAAATGTTTTGGCATTTGAAAATTTGTGATTTCTTCGGAAAAAGGGTTGTCCAAGGTCAGTCTCTCTTTCGGTGGGTCAGCGATCAGCAGGTCAGGCGCGCCCTGGGAAGATCTTTTGGAGCTTCCCTCGCCTATCTGGTTGGCGTTATTTCGTGCTGATAGTTCGGCTAGTCTTTTGACTTCCGCTTGAAGTTCCGCCATTTGGGCCATGAGTTCGGCCTGTGTGAATTGAGGAACTCCATTGTCAGCCATGACTGGGACCCGTGCTATCCTGCGAAGAAAAACTCAAGAGGTAGAAATATAATAGGGAATCGTGGGGTTAGTGTTATCGGGCCCCACGGTGGGCGCCAAATGTTCCGTCTGTGATGACCGAGGTTGATGATCTCCGGCCGAGCACTTGGATGCGTGGCTAGATTATATGTTGTCCTCGAGCAACGACGTGAGTTTAACCTCGGCCTTCTGAAACACGGCAGCGGGAGCACCTGCACAAAGCACTCCGACGCTCAAGTAAGTGGGAGAATAATTAATGAATAAAGAGTAAATAACTAGAAGTGAATGTGGAACCTGCCCCTTTCTGAATCAAGGGGTAAGATTTATAGGCTCCTCGAGTTTGCTGGTGAGCTCCTGTTAGTTCCGATATTCCTGGTCAAGTGCCGTTATGGATATCTTGTGAAGAGACGTGATTGAGTGGCGTATTCTGTTTCGGAGATAATTTATAAAGTTTGTTTGTTCAGTTCTGCTCGGTTCCGATTTTTAAGGTCAGTCTGCCACTGAACCTCCATGCCGATTATGGTGTGGTACGCATCAAAAGGTATTCTAACGTTTTAGTAACTATGTGTGTATTTTCTTATTTCTTTCTTTAAATAAAACGTGTATATATATAATTTTGAAATCCGTTTATAGATGGATTAAAAGAATTCTTTATTCCTCTGCATAGTCGGTTACTAGTGATTTTTTAATTGTAATAATAAAATTGATCGGTCTCCTTATAACCAACTTATAACATATTATAAAAATTTTATTTAGAATTCAACCTTATTAAGCATTTATCACCTTTATCTTGTACACAATATTTCATTTGTTTTGCAATATCAACCCAAAAAATGAAATACACAGACCAAGAAAATTGAGAAGTCTTAGAAATGATGAAAAATTACGTGATTAAACAGAGCTTTTCTCGTATCAAATTAAATGACACGTTTGAATTAATATAATTAATATTACGCTAGTTATCTTTCTTGAAAATTAAATGATCATTAAAATAATAAATTTGGAAATTGGAAACATTAATTAATATTACTTAAATATTATAAATAATATAAATATTTTCAAACATTAAACCATACAAATAGAGCTGATATTATGAAAAAAAAAATGGAGTGTTAAGCTCAATTAATAGTGATGAATAAAACATTTATACCATGCTGATTAGTTATTAACTAAGGACATTTTAATAAATAAGTTTAGATCAATTCTTTATATCAACCTTTTCTTTAGAAATTTATGTAGAAACAAACAACCAAAATGACAAATCTTATAAAGTGAATCAAATAAAATTTATATATATATTTTTTACTAATATAATTCACATCAAACGCATAAAAAATGCTAAGCAGGAGCAACGTCAACATAGCTGGCTGGTGGGGTACAACAACCCCACAAGGAACAAGCAACAACTTTGAATCTCTCTCTCTTTCTGGCATACCCTATTCATATTCTTTCTTATTATTTTTTGCCTCCTCATCAAGTGCTCATCAATTTAACTAATATTCATAATATTTATGCAAATAAATACTTAACTAGATACACATATAGTAAGTTAGTAACCACGCTTTTTATTTTTAATATTAGAAAAAAATAAGTGTTTTATTGTATCATAGAGACGAGGAGTGTAACATAAAATTGTAGAAGAGAAGTAAAAGAAATTAGAGAATTAGATTTAAAAATAAAAAAAATCTGATGATTATATTTGTATTTATATATTTTTTATTTTTTAAAAATAATAAATCTGAGAGTTAGATTTGTATTTATAATTTTTTTATTTTTTTAAAATCATAAATCCGAATATCAGATTTGTGTATTCGTCAAATTTTATTATAAAATTTGACCTTAAAAAAATAGTTAATTTATTCACACCAATAAATAACACATTATATTTGCCTGTTTCAAAAAAAAATAATTTGAGTTGGTCGAATAGTAAGTTCATTCATTTGCTTAAGTAAATATCAGAATTTAAATCTTACTTTATATATACATCTTACTAACGATAAATCTTTAAATAGAATTCAGATTCGCAAAAAATTAATTTAGTTTCTCGTACTAAAAGATACCTTGAGATAAAAAAAAAAAAAATACAAGCATATCGTGACATAACATAAGATATGTGTATGATATTTACAAGCCATGCAATGTAGTAAATAATGGAGTAATGCATGTTATGTAGGTCGTACATTTGTACTAGAATACTGCCCCTCATAGCCATAGGCACCATGCATAGCTCTCCTTTTCTCTCTGTTGGTTGTTGTCTCGGTACGAATCTATTACAGCCAAGATGCCCTGTACATTATTACACAAAATAAAATAAAATAAAAAACACTAACGAATTATGAACATTAACGCACCCTCCTATTTTCAACTTGCGTCTTGCGGTACCACACGACAATTATGCTACTTTACAGCCCACAAAATAATATCAAAAAACATTATTATTTATAGGGTTTAATTATGTTATAAATCTTCAATTTCTTCTTTTCAATTTTACGTCGGACCCAAATTAGTTTCTGCATTTCGGTTGAATCAGAGGTGTATCTGAGCGTAGATCAAATAGTACAATACTAATAATCATATTAGATGTACACTAAATATTAATTATTAAATGAGTATTATGTATAAATATATATTAATTAAAATATGTATATTGATAAATTATAAATATATATCTATATAAAAATATATAATAATTAATTTAATAATTAATTTTTAGTATATACATATCATTATTTAATATTTGTTATAAATTTGAAATTGATTATTTAATACACGTTTATTAATTTAAAGACCAATTTAATTCTATTAAAATTTGAGAAGCTAAAGACAACAACAACAAAAAAAATTCGAAAAGCTAATTTAAAATTTGAATTACCAAGTTGAATACAAAAAATACAGAAATATTAGACAATTAAATTTTTTTTAATCAAGTTGAATTAAGTTAAATTTATATGTGTATATTTTTTATTTTTTTATTTTTTTTTCTTCTTCTTCCCCTTTTTCTTTCACCTTTATTATTATCATCACCATTTTTCTCTTCTTTTTCTTTTTTATGTCGTTTGATTTTTTTTTCTCTTTTATTTTTGTCCTTTTTCTCCTCTTTCATCATTATTATCATCATCATCATCATCGTCATCTTCTTTTTTGTTTAATATTACACAATCAGTTTAACGACAAAAAAAGTGACACAGAAATTTTTGGTTAATGACACAAATAATCTTTTGAAAATGACACAAATTTTTTTTATAAATGACACAAGAAATCTTTAAAAAAACACAAATCTAAAACCTTAACTCAACCAACAAACTACATTTAAATATGTTTTGTAAAAAAAATAAAAAATACATCAATTTATTATAAATAGCACAAAAAATACATCAATTTATTATACATCAATTTATATATGAGTTCAATACCACTCATTTAGTTCAATGATAAGAAGAATTAGTTAAAAAATTCTTGTATCATGGTTAAAAAATTTTGGTGTCAAAATTATGAAACTTATTGTATGATTGAAAAATTTTAGTGTTATTTTTTTAATAAATTCTTCACAATTAAAACTCTCCTCATCATCATCATCACCGTTATCATCACAATTCTTCTTATTTTACCATCTTAAAATGATCCTATTTCACAGTTAAAAAATTTTAGTGCGAAAATTAAAAAATTTATTATGTCACAGGTTAAGAAGTTGGTGTTATTTTTCTAACAAATTCTACACAATTCAAAATTTTTCCTCCTTCTCCTCTTCTTCTTCATCATCATCATCTTCTTTTTTTTTCATCTTCTCTTTTTTTTTTATTCATCTTCTCCTTCTTGTTTCACCTTCTTATAATTTTTTTGTTTTATCCTCTTAACAATAATAAAAAAATAAAAAAACAAACATAAAAAAAGAAATAAAAAATGCTGCAATAACCACCAATAGGAAGAGGAGAAGAAATAAAATACAAAAACACAGTAACAGCAGCAACGAAATACAAAAACACAGTAACAGCAGCAACGAAAGAATGACAATGAGGGATAAGCATGCAAAGATGAAGAAGGAACACAAAGAAGAAGAAATGTGTGATTCACGCACACGTTGTGTGAGTGATTTTTGTTGGTTTTGACCAACTTAATTAGTTGGACTTGATTGATAAAAACGCTTGAATGTGTAGTAGCATCGAAAGAATATTCAGAACATTAGTTTAAGAATTTGATTTTGATTCATTGTTAGGGTAAAATAATTTTTTACTTGTACTCAATTGTATAATGTCATATCAGAACTACTCTTATATTAATAGTATTGAATAATCATCGATAAAACAATATAATTGGATGACTGTGTAAAATGTTTAACTCTTATTTTAATTTGAAGTAAATATCAATTCGATACCTGAAAGATTCAAGCACTAACAAAATAGTACTTGAATGATGTTACTGACAAAATGGTCTTTGAAAGATTTTAAAAATTGACAAGCGTATCCCTAGACTTGCCGGAGCACATCTCCGACGAAAAAGATGCTAAGGTGGCCACCGTATTTTAATGATATGGCATATTGAACTACCGAGTTGGCTTTTATAATTAATTTATAACAATTAGAAGGGAGAAAAAACCTAATTCTCTTTTCCTGAACCCTAAAGATGCATGTTCATCCATCTTGAATCCTCCACCACCATCACATCCCCACCTTATTGATCATCATTGTTCCCTTCGTATGCGCCATCCTCTTTGTCCTCTTTTGGTACGTCATCAACGTCAAGTTCTACTCCCCCAGAAGTAGGTCAAGGACAATGCTCTGTTTGTTTGAGTGAGTTTGAAGAAGACGACAACCTCAAATCTATGATCCTTTCAAATAAGAAAGAAACCAAAAACAAACATTGAAGAACAATAAAAAAAAACATTTCATCAGCAACCCTACGAATATAAATCTGTTCATCAGCATTCAACAATCCCATAAATAAAAATTCAGTACAAGTTAATTTTAATTTTGTTCACATTCAAATGATGAAATGCGAAGAGACTAACGACGACGATGAAGAACGATCTTGCTGGAGGCGATGACGGAGACCAGACTACAATGAAGACGATTCTGCCTTTGAAGATCTTGTTGGATGGCGACGAAGATGATTCTCCTCTGATGCGACGATTCTGCCTCTAACGATTCTCTTCAGTCTGGGTTAAGCACGCAATAATGATGTTCTCTTTGGATGGGTCAGGCGCACGATGACGACGTTCTTCTTGGGTTGTGTCTCAGGCATGTGACGATAATTCTACGGTGACCTTGAATGTTAGAGGGAAAAGCAGTAAGAGGAAAGGAGTTTGGTGGTGAGAAGGGAGGAGGGTGGCGGACAACAATGAGAGGAGAGGTGGAGGCACATTTTCCAATGAGAGTGAGAGGGAAAGCATAGATGGGAGAAGAGCTTTGCAATGAGAGGAGAGGACCTAGGGCAATAGAATTGGGAATTTTTTTTCCTTATAATTGTTAAAAATTAATTATAAAAGGCAACTCCGTAGTTAGCTAAAAAATATGTCATATCATCAAAATACGGTAACCACCTCAACATTCTTTTCGTTAGAGATGGGTTCCCGCGAATTCAGAGACACGGTTGTCAATTTTTAAAATCTTTCAAAGACAATTTTATCGATAACATTATTTAAGTACTGTTTTGTCAAACATCAAAATCTTTCAAGTACCAAATTGATATTTATATGTTATTTATAATTTGATTATATCATCTTTAAAATTTAATTATAAATAAAACTATATGTTCATACCTCAATATATTTTGATATGTATTTATATACAAATAATTAAACAATGACTAATTTAATTTTAAAATATGTTAGGGGAATAAATTATATTTATAATTAAATTTAATTAATTTTTTTTCTCCTCGTACTTTTTTCTACTAAAATTTATTAATTATTAATTTAACCTTAAAATGATTTGGTCGTCCAGTATTATTTTCGTTTCTTAACACGGTTGAAAAACAAATTCAACACCAAAAACACAATTGTGACCGGCACAAAAACATATTTATCTGTTTTGCTCTCTTTTTTTTTTATCCCTAGTCCCTGCTCTCTCTCTCTCTCTCCAACTGCATATGATCTTTCGATTGATTCACTCATTGAGTGTTGTTGTTGACTTGTTTTGCTGAATTAGTTACCACCCTACCATACTATTGCTTGCATTGAATTCCGCTTCAGTAATGGAACCCAACCATCGCTCAAACTAATATCAGAAAACAAAACCCTTAATAATAATTCTTCTTTTCGTGGGTTTGTTTGTTTCTTGTACATATCTCACAACACAAATATAAATAACTGAATCATACCCCCACCCCCACCTCTTCCCTTTTATTTATTTATTTTTTTGTTTTGAATTGAAGAGAAATGGGCGTGTTTGGTAGAGAGGCATGGTAATAAAAACCTGATACTAATGTAATGTGTGTGTTGTGTTGTGTCTGATAGTGTGTTGTGTCTGTCGGCGCAAGGTCACTTTCTGTCGGCATTGTCTGTATCCACTATCCAACCATCATGATACTCATACTACACTTCTCATACAAATAGAATGCAAAAAAAGAAAAAAAAAAAAAGGTTTGTGTGAGATTGTGTGTGTGAGTGTGTAATTCTTGATTACAGAGTGGCACTTTCTTTTCTCTTTTCTTTCTTTCTTTCTTTCTTTCCATGCCTTTGGTCTTGGACGACTTGGAAGAGTTCTGATCTAAAGGGTGGGTTTTTGGGGGTTGTGGTTGATTTTGATGCCACCCCAGAAGAACAAAAATACCCAAAACTTTCCAAATTTGCTTCCCTATGTTGCTGTTGAAACATGATTTGGTTCTTGTGAGGCTGTGGCTGTGGTTCTGGTTCTGATTGTTCATATGAAGAAGGGAGAAGAGGAGGGATATTGGGTCAATCTTGATTTCCGTGAAGTGGCATTGTTCTTGTTATACCCTTTCAAAGTTGTTTGGTGTCATTGGTAAATGAAGCTCTGGCTTTCTCAGAGATCCTGCCTCATTATTATTATTCTTCTTCTTATTATTATTATTATTTATCTCGTGATATTGTCCTCTGTAGATTTTACAAAAAGTAAACCACTTTATTCTATTTTCTTCTTTTTATTTGAAACTATGTGAAAGAATTGATGCAATGTTAATTAATGTGCAAGATCCAATTCTATCACTCTGCATGACTTTCTGAAACTTACATTCATTCATTCATTTCATACATGCATTCTTGCTGGGAATCCCAAACATTGTTTTAGCATTTTGATGTTGCTGTGATTGTCTTTGAAGTACTTTAATTAATTTCTTCTGTCATTAGCACCCGCATTAATTATGTACTCTTCTTTTTGACCTAGTATATTATTATTATAATTATAATTATCGTTGTTGTAGTATTCAATGTTATTTTGTTTCTTTCACATGCATGCCTTTTGCAAAGCCATCTCCTTTGCATTCTGTCTCAAACTTCCAAAATTCTCTTCATAATCATATAGCTACTATCTTAGCTTGCTTTTAATGCATAGAGGAAGAGTATTTTCCCTTGTTCTAAGGTACATTATGTTCATATTTGCATAGATTGTGATTCTTTTCTTATTTTGTTGCTTCTCTTTTGTGGTTCCAGGTTCAATGTATAATAATAGTTCACATAAATTTGTACAGAGAAAGTGAAGTGTGTTTTTTTCCAGATGTCAAGTTCTCTTGCAGCAATATTAGGAGGAGCTGCAGGAGCCGTGGCATTGGCAGGGATTGTTATAATACTCATATGGTTTTGTATTTTTCGCAAGAGAAGCGTTTCGAGAACTTCAGAGACAGGATCCTCTGATCCTTCCCAAGGTAAGATGTTCTTACTCGTGCCGAGAAAATAGAAAGGTGGCTTAACAGGCACGGTTGTGCTGGTTAATTCGGTAGTTAGATACGAAAGATTTGTTTTTCGAGGTTTCTTGTAGTGATGTGAGGGAATTCAATGGCATGCAGTAGGACGACATGGCACAATTGAGTTGTCGATACGAGATACTAGGCGTTTTGAGATGGAGGAACTATCTGGGGCTACAAAGAGTTTCAGTGACAAGAATTTGATTGGAGAAGGGAAATTCGGGGAGGTTTATAAGGGTTTGCTTCAAGATGGTATGATTGTAGCAATCAAGAAGAGGCGTGGACTCGCGAGTCAGGAGTTTGTTGATGAGGTAATGCTCGGTTTCCTGCTCTATAAGTTTGATTGAAGTAATGAAATACATTTTTCAAATTCCTTGTTCTGTTAGGAATTGCCAGTTAGTTTCAGGTGGTAGTTATGAAGAAAGTTTTTCTTTTTCCTATTTATTCACTTTACTTTACTACAACTTTTTATATTCATTGAAGTCTTTTCTGTTTTCTAAAATATGTGCAAGCATAATTACTAATTAGTTCTATTGAAAAAAGAAAATGTAAGCATAATTAGTCTATGATATTTCCTTATAGCTCTTTCCAAGTGTCAGGATCAGCTATCTTAAAAATTCGAAGCCAGTATAAAACTCTTGCATTTTTAGCGCAAGTGGATAGCGATTAAACTCGTTTACTATCTAGTTTAGGATGAACGAAGGTATCTACTCTTATGATTCATTCTCTTGTTTTGATCTAACAGGACTGAGTTTTACTTCAGGTACGCTATCTCTCATCGATTCACCATCGGAATCTCGTAACTCTTTTAGGCTACTGCCAGGAAAACAACCTGCAGTTTCTTATATACGAATATGTGCCTAATGGAAGCGTCTCCAGTCACTTGTATGGTAAATTCTTATACAGTCTCTCCATTTGTTTCTCCGAAAGCTTTATTCATAGATTCTTAGTGTATCTTAGAAAACTGTTTGAGAGGTCTAGAATCGTATTTCCCTCCACCAGAGTTGATTCTGTCCATTTTAATCATGTTTAGTTTCTTTCAGAATCACTTTTCCCAAAACTGCCAAACATAAATTTTCTACATCAAAATCAATTGCATATAAGATATCTTAATAGAATTGTTGTCTTGATTAAGCTAATTTGAGTACGAGTCCTTTCTTGTGATGTCGAATTTTCCTTTGTAGGTGCCAATCAACAATCGCGAGAGAAGCTAGAATTCAAGCATAGACTTTCAATAGCTCAAGGTGCAGCTAAAGGTGATCCTTTGCAAAATCAGTGAGCATTTGTGGCTTTCCTGGTATCAGTTTTCTTCTCTTTTAGATAAAATACACCCCAAGTATCTTAATGGATCCCACACATTCTTTTTGTAAGCCATCCTAAAACTTGGTATACTATAATACCTTCTATATACATATAAAATCTCCGAGGAACTTGTTTCTGATTTTCGAAACCTCATTCATCTCCTATTCTTGTGCAGGTTTGGCTCATCTTCACTCCTTGAGCCCCCGTTTGGTGCACAAGGATTTCAAAACAGCGAATGTACTTGTCGACGAAAACTTCATCGCTAAGGTTGCCGACGCAGGACTTCGTAATTTTTTGGGGAGAGTTGAGATTGCAGGACCATCCTCTCTAGTAGCCGCAGATGAGATATTTCTTGCACCCGAGTATGACTCATATATTACTTGTCTACTCTGCTTATATTGGGATGGATCCTCTCACAACATGAAATGTTCCCGTGTGAATTTTCGCCATTGATATTCTCCTCTAAAATGTTTGTCTAGGCACTATTGGCGTAATCAACGCTTAAATATCCCGCATAACTAGGTTTTGTAAAATTTTTCGCACAAGGTGTTCCATTCCTCTGGTTGCAAGCTTTTCTCTTGTTCTTACTTTCTTGACAAATGCACACCATTAACTGCAGGGTGAGAGAATTCAGACGATTTTCGGAAAAGAGCGATGTATACAGCTTTGGAGTATTTTTGCTGGAATTGTTGAGTGGGAAGGAAGCAACAGAATCAGCATCTCTGGACTCTAGCTACAATCTAGTTGAATGGGTATGTGAAATTACTTCAAACATCACATATGGCATGTAGGGTTGGGAAGTAAAGTAACATAAACGTGCAATGTGTCTTATCACATGGTTTCGCAAGATATGTTTTCTGTAATCACGATTTCTTGCACGCTAGGGTAACTCACCTCTATCCACCATTAGATGAGTCGTGTGGGATCCACTTGATTCGAGTCTCACACCCCATCTAATGGTGAAGAAGAGTAGAAAAATTGGGTTGGTAATTGAGAACCACTAAGTGATTTGACATATTTGACTAAATTGTCATTCAACTATTTTTAATTATCAACTTCAAGCGAAGACAATTGCATGCGAGTTTCTACCGAGAAGTTATTGTACATTTACAAAGTATTTAGGTGGATTGTGCTTAGTTTATTGATAGAATGACATTTCACTTGCATTAAACCAAGAATAACATGGTGATAGATTTACGTTCCTTGTTAATCAATATTTGTTATAATAAAGGTGCAAAATAATGAAGACCATGGCATGATGTCTAACATAATTGATCAAAGATTGGGAAGCACTTTCACTGCTGAAGGAATGGAAGAATTCATAATGCTGATGACAAGGTGTTTAGAATCTTCAAGTGAGAGAAGACCAGCCATGAGTTATGTGGTGATGGAACTTGACAGAATACTTGAGAAAGAAGTGAACTTGACAACAATCATGGGTGAAGCCACCCCAACAGTTACCCTTGGAAGCCAATTATTCAGACCAACAACAACATAAAAATAAAAAAATAAGAAAATAAAAGGAAGGTATTTGTTGTCACAAAATTGCATTGTTATTATTATTACTATTATATTTTTGTGAATTATTACATATTTGCTTTCTCATTATTATGATTATTATTATTATTTTTCTCCCACGTGAATAGCTTCAGAAAATAGGACCAGCTGCTTCATAAGTGTATAAAGAACAGCTGTATTCCCTCTCCCCCGTTGTTTTTTTCCTGGGTAAATGAACAGTTGTATTCTTTGTTTTTTCTTTCTCCCCTTATTATTATTTTTTTTTTATCTTCATAAATGTATGAGATATCTTGTAAACCATTATTTGTTGTTAATATGACAGTGAAGATTGGGTTGTGTGGTTATTCTTATTTTATTTTTTTTGTCGTCGTGGATGTGGTTACCAAACCGTATCTTTTGTTATGGACGCATAAACTATCTTTATTTCGTTTTTGTTCGGGCCGAGGCCCAAAAGAAGAACTACATCTTTCATATTCTTTCGTGTTTGTGAATACATGCAAAGTCAAGACCAACAATAAAAAGAAAAAAAAAAAAGTAGTTTTGATTTGATCTTTTAAAGTTTGGAATTTAAGGGTGAGGGTTTAATCCTAAATGGGACGTTGAGGACCATTTCAAATAAAAAAGGTTTGGAAGGATTTTGAACCCAAATCTCATAAATCAAAACAGTACTTATCAAAAAAAAAAAAAAAAAAACATATGTTGGAGTCGATAATATTATTTTAAAAATAAAAAATCCATGTCCTTATAAGGACAGTTATATACATAAATATTCTGTTAATTAAACTAATGTCAAAATAATCAAGTTCATTTAAAATTATAAAACTCAATAATCAAACTAAAATGTTAAAAATTAAACTATCAAACTAATTATCTATCTAAAAATTCATGAAGAGTCAAAGATACTTAGAGCCCGTTTGGATATGTTCATAAGTGACTTTTTTTAACTTTTAACTTATGAAAATGTGTAGTATTAATGTCTAGTACAATTTTCAAAACAAAATTGCAACTTTCTAAAAAGCTATTTTGGTACTTAAGGAGAAGTTAAAAAAAATGACTTCTCTCATAATAAAAAGTTTTTTATCACTTTTTTTTAAATAAGTACTTTTAGAACTAAAAAATCAAACACAAAATAATTTATTTATAAGCTACTTTTAAAATAAACATTTATTGTTTAAGCTATTTCTTCAAAAATAACTTAATTAAGTTGTTTACTCAAACTGGACCTTAGTCAAAAGAGAAGACTCAAAAATCAAACTAAGTATCTAGAGTGATCCTTTTAATTTGCGGTCCTCACTATTTTAGTTTTATAAATCCAAAATTTATTTTATTTTAGTTTCATAAATCCAAAATTTATTTTATTGGTCTCCAAGATTCAGTTATAGTCACCATATTGGCCTTTTAGTAGTGAGTCAGTGAATAAAGTGTTGAGTTAACTCTGACTGTTCAAAACTCCATTTGCTCATTTCATGGATGATTTCATTCCTCTCACGAGTAAGATCTCGACCCTCATTCTGAGCTTGTACACATGCTTCGAGAGCTGCTCGATTAGCTACGGCACCTGATGCATTTTTTCAAGGATGTCCTAAGGTTTCACCACTGAATCAGAGTACAGAATCATCTCCAAAGATCTCGGTCAGAGTAGGCATATGCCAAATGTGAATAATCCTGAAACAATAGGAATAACACCTGGTAGAGAAATTTAATCCTGAGTGAGTGAAATAAATACCACGACTTCGATATTTTTCAATAAAATTATCATGTAATAAATCAACAAAACCTAAATTAATATCTCTTTTCCCTTCAAGTTTACTTACTACGGTATCGGAATGAATATGATTTTCATCAGACAAATATAATACTTTAGCTAGTAAATTAAAGTGCATACCATTTATTAAGATTGTTTTTTTATAAGTATTGTAATTCGAACAGCCTTATTACTAAGCAATAAAAAACTTATTTATACTTTTTCAAAAAGTAATCCAAAATTTTTTTTGTCCCTATATAATTTTTATGTATGTGAATACGAATCCATCTTTTTTTTACGTAAAAAATATTCTTTTTTACGATTAAACTCTTTTAGCGTTCTTGTTGAGTGAATCTACTTCTATACAAAAATAGAATATCTTGAAGAAATCTTTTTAAATAATTTTTCGCCTATCTTATCATTCTTCAGGTAGCATTTGTTTTGAGGTATTGAGACAGAGACTGGGAGACTGAGACTCAATATTATGTTTGTTGGTTCAGAGACTGATACTAAAATTTCTGTCTCTGTCTCCAAAATTTCAGTATTTCAGTATCTCCAAAAAGTAGGGACACAGGGGACTAAAATTTTTAGAGATAGAAACTGAAACTTTAATAACATTTTATACCTAAAATATCCTCATTTCAATTAATTAATTCTAATTTTACCCTTTGTGCAAATTAAATTAGAATTTCATTATTGTTTCAATTTCTGTCTCCCACTTTGTACCAAACAGAATACTGAGATTTATTTCAATCTCTGTCTCTTAGTCTCTGTCTCTCAATCTCAGTCTTTCCGTCTCTGTCTCTCCACCAAACACTACCTCAAGGATCTTTTCATTCATTATGTTAGATATAAAAAAAAATCTATTGGTAAGTGCTAAAAGATCTAGTACATTAAAATCCATAGTTATGGTTATGCACCCGAATTCATTAGTATGAAACATTTTTTTAAGTAAAATTCCCTGGTATATGAAAAAGTGCTTTTGTCATTATGGAATAAGCCTTCACATCTTAATGCATAGTTGCATACACTTAATTTATTCGGAGATATTACAACGGAATCTGTTTTTTTGGAGAACATGAGTCAAAGCAATAATAAGAATATTTTTAGTGGAATATCTTTCACAATTCTTAGAGAGATAGTTCACTAAGACTATGTTTGGAATAGAGACAGAGACTGTGAAATAGAGACTAAAGTAAGTATCTGTATTCTGTTTGGTGTAAATTGTACATGATAGAGGACTGAGTTATGTTTTAGTATCCTTTTTGATTTAAAATAAAAATAGAGACTAAAATATTTAAAATGACTAAAATACTCCCACTATAAAACCCTAACCCCCTCTCAGTAATGAGTCTGATCAACCTCCTTTCTCACTTCCCCTTTGCTCGAAGCCTCGATCTGTGCATGCCTCCCAGTCTCCCATTCTATGCAACCTCCATTCAACCCACCGCTGGCAGCATAATCCATACCTACTAAAATAGCCAACCGTCATATCTCTCTCTCTCTCTCTCTCTCTCTCTCTCTCTCTCTCTCTCTCTCCATGCCGCAGCAGTCAGGTCTACTGTGCCGCGCGCTCTCTCCCTTGCGCTTTCTCGAGTTTCAGTTTCGTGCCGTCCTTGCCGTCGTCCCGCCTATATTCGTTGCACATCCCATCCTCCCTTCTCTTTTTTATTTTGATTTTGAATTTTTTTAATGTAATGAGATTGTTGAATCTGATTTTGACATATGTTAATAAGATTGTCATTGTTTTTTTGTATTATTGTTATTGGTGGTGGTAAAATTTGTTATGACAAAGATGTAATGGTGGGGTGAAAGGTAGGGTGGGTTGGAGTGAGAGGTGAGGGCTTGGCAATGGAGGGATTAGGAATGGTAGATTTAGAATATAAAATTTTGAATGAGAAAATTTGATAAAAAAAAATTATTAAAATTTCAGTTTCCTTCCCAAAAATTTAGTCTCTTTCTACTTTTTGGAGGTATTGAAATGATTGAAATTTTAGAGACGAAAATTGAAATTTTCTTTCTAGTCTTTAACCACCAAACACAATGTTGAATTTCAGTCTCCCAGTCTCAGTCTCAGTACCCCTTACCAAATGCTACCTAATAGACTGAGGAATAAGTAATTCAACTAATACACATCAAATCATGAATGTTTGGAATCTAGTTTTGATATAATTGACCGATAGTTGCGGATATGCAAAAATCTTTTTTATTATTATAATGGATTCTCAAAAAAATTTGTATCGAATAAATATATAATTCAACTATTTTGTATTAAAACTTTGGCTCATAAACTCAAGAGGACTTTACGTGCTTTTTTTAAAAAGATTAGATTCAGAAGATTATCAAAAGAATTCTTTACAAAGCAAGAAGAGATTTTTTGTTTGATCTTTCTAAGATCTTTGTTTACTTTGTGGATGTTATATAGAAGTTGAATTTTGTATTTAAATATTCTTTTCGGTAATGATCCAATCAATATAAATTGATAAATCAAATTCATTCTTATGCTAAAATTTGGAATAAAAAATGTATTTCTTTTTTATTTTGAATAGTATTCTCTATAGGATTCTAAAATTTTCACGCTAGACACATGGTTAAAAGATGTCATTTTGTTTTGAAGCTTAAACAAGGGAAAAACGAGAAGATCAAGAAGAATTTATATGATATGAAAACCGTTTTATCTCCCCTCATTTTACAAAACGGCCTCATTTTTGTCTTGTTTAAGCGTCAAAACTAAACGATGTCATTTTATCCTATGTATAGCGTAGCAAGTCAGAACTAACTCGGCATTCAAGACCAATAAATCTCGGAACCATTATAGTAAATTTTAAAAAAAATGCTATTGGTATACTAAAATCAACTACTAAAATTAGTCATCAATGTATTTGTGTATATATATTGTTTAATTTATTTTCAATATGTATTTATATTCTAACATGTATTTTATACTAATGGCTAACTTTGGTGGCTGATTTTAGTGTCCACGTAATATAGTCAATTTTAAATAAGGTAAACTACTAAAAATACACTCGAATAATTTTTCATTGACATAAATGAACTCAAACTTTTTTATCGACAAAAATATCCTCAAATAATTTAAAAATACGACAAAAATATTCACAATTAAATATGTAGTTCTCAAAAAATGCTTTAGAGCTTGAGTTTTGATGCGGTTTTTTACAAGTATGATTAAAATATTAAAATAATTTTATTCTTAAAACTTAATAATTTTTCGCTAATTATATATTTTTTGTGATTTTTTATAGTTTTCTAAAAATATTATTAGTTGTTAAAAAATTATAAAAAATATATTTAAAAATAAAAATATTTTATTTTTTTAATTATACTTTTAAAATATTATATCAAAATTTAATCTTTAAAATATTTTTTAAAAATATATATTTAATATTAAATATTTTTTCGTATTTTTAAATTATTTAAAGATATTTTTATCGATAATAAAATTCAATTGCATTTTTTATAATCTATCCTCTAAATACGAAGGGACTAAAATGGTAAAAGCACTTAGACCGCCTGATACTTCTGTCCTTCAGTGCGCCACATCCCGCGGCCAGAAACTCTCGCAAAGGCGCACTTGGATCTCCCTTACTCTTCGTTGACCCTGCGGCGGCACTGTCGCACGAGAATGCTTCAATGGCTCTCCTCAAAATCTCTTCCGCCACACGCTTCTACTTCAGTTCCCACTCTCCCTCTGTCTCCTGCTCCTGCTCCTGCTCCTCCCCATTCCCAAGGTAACAACTAACACCAATTACTACTCCAAAACTCACAAACCCTTGTCCTTTTCAATTCGATTTCTTACTCCCTTCAATTCCACTTCACAGGCAACTCCACCGAAAATTCAAGCACTGCTTCCTCGCCAGGCCCTAATATTGCTCGCGCATACGACGACGCCGTTCAGGCCAACTCCTACAACGAGATTCGTTCCGTGATCCAAGCTCCCCTGCAGGACCACCTACACCTGCACCAACAAATCCATGAGGTTGAGGTCATTGACGAAGAGGACAAAGAAGACTCGCATCACCGCCACGTGCTCGCCCACGCGCTCCGTCCCGATCGACAGAGCATCCGGGAGGCTCTCGCTAACGCCGAATCCTGCCGCGGCGCCGCCACACTCACTAGACTCGCCTCCGATTACTTCGACCATAGCGAGAAAACCTGCGGAATCTACCTCCTCCTTCACCGCAGCGTCCGCCGCGCACGCGACATATACAAGCCTCTCCACGAACTCATCGCCGTTCTCCCCGACGACGCTTCCGGCTCCTTCAACCGCCATCTCTGCGACCGCGCTTTCGATCTCTTCGTCCAATTCGACAGCCAGGAAAACCCGTTCGTCTTCCCGCACAACTTCTCCGACGTCCGTGACAGCTTATCCGGCCTCAAGCTCGAGATTGAACGACGGCGCTTGCGGTGCTATGCGAGGATTCGCCTCCTCAAACGGTTCCACACGAGTTGTCTGGCCTGTTTAGTTGTAACCGCCGTGGGAGCAGTGATCTCGGCCGTGCTGGTCACTGCGCATGCCGTTGCCGGCTTTGCTGCGGTTGCTGCCTGCGGCGGCTCGTGTCTTCCAAAGAAGAAGGTAAAGAAGGAACTTACAAGGTTGAATCAGCTGAATGCTGCATCAAAGGGTACTCTTGTGATGAATGACATTGACACTGTGAATAGCCTTGTTGATCGGTTGCAAACTGCGGTGGAGGGAGACCGGGTGCTGATTCAGTTCGCGCTGAACCGGGGGAGGGAGAGGCATCCCATTCAGGAGGTTCTGAAGCAGCTCCGCAAGAACCAGCAGAGTTTTGAACCGCTGCTTGCGGAACTCGAGGTACAGATATATCTCTGCTTCAATGCTGTTAATAAGGCTAGAATGTTGCTGCTTCAAGAGATATGTCTTTATCCCAATTTGTAGTTAGTTTCTAACCATTTAGTCCTAACTTTGTTTACAAGTGCAACCTATTTAAGCAATGCACACCCGATCCACACTTGATGGATCTTCCTCAAAAACTTGATATGTTCAATCCCTAATGTAATCAGTAATTACCCATATTCAATTCATTAATATAAGAAACTTCACATATAGCAGCACTTTTTGTCAATATTCCAGAAAGAAACTGGCACCAATTTCTCTGACTGACAACTATCAGCATGTAACAATTTTTATCCTTTATGATGTGCTGAATAGTACTTAAGGTAAAGTGTACCTTTATAATTTTATGGCTCAGTTTATGATGCTAACGATGGATTTACTCTGGTGCTTATATCTTTCAGTGTTATTTTCTTCTGAGTTTAGTCTGTTCAATTAATCTTTTTGGGAATATATTCTACTCAACACTCTATGGTTCTTTATTTAGTTTTCTAGTTTTCTCCTCATTGACATTGACTGCTACAGCCAGAAATAGGCCGCTGAAGAAAAAGGCCTTTGATAAGTTTGGACTTTGGAGTTAGTTAGTATATAAGTTGGAAGGTAAAAAGAGCTAGACAGTTGATAGGCCTCTCAAATACCCTCTCTATTCGTAGTTTCGGGTCTTTTGCTCACACCAAGAACCATTGTTCACTAAGCACTTCTATTTGACTCTCCATGTGGGTTCTCTTTATCGTGAACCAGTTCTAGATACTGGAGCTCCCAATCTCAGGATGATGAGGGGGGTTAGAACAGATCTTGGCAGCATGGAGACAAACATTGAGCTGCCAAAAATGTAAGGAGGAAGATGAATCACATCAGTTTTGGTGCATGAAGTTGACAAATAATGGAGGACAAAAATCTAGTTGTTTTGAAGGTTGGGTAAACCGTGAAGAAACATGAAGGGAAGCCATTTCTAAATCAGCATGGGAGTTTCAGAAAGATTGAACTTTTTGAAATCAATGGGCCAATTCCATCTCAGTGTAGAAAATTATGGAATGGAAAGGTTTGGATCATTGTTGAGGTACATGGATAGGGAACTGGATTCAGTTAGCATGTAAATTTGGAGAGAAAGGGATTTAGGCAATTGGACAATCAAGAAAAGAATAGGAGAGTTGAGAGTTCTCCCAATTATCTTTTGTAGTTTCAGATTCTTGAAGCACGTTGACCAAGAACCATCCATGAATAGCACTTCTCCATTTGTCAAGGAGATAGTGTGTGTGCTCGCGCACACGTTTTATGTTTATTGCAACCCCATGCAGTTTCTAAATCAACACCACAATATTTTCATTTGTTTTATGCAAGCGACTATAACTTCTGGATTCAAAGCTGCGCGAGTCTTGAAACTATGTAACTTTAACTTTTAATATCACATCACAAATAAAGTGGATACTCTATCGAATACTATATAATTGTTTTTGTTGTTTTTATGCGAAGATGTTTTTTTTTTTTTTTTCTATTACATAGTAGATTATAGGGTTTGATTTTTGTATATTATAAAAGTATTATCTTTATCTAAAAGTATTAATATTTTTTTTTAACTGTTATTTTTTTCATAAATTATGCTTTTAAAGTATGGGTAAATAAATATATATTTATGAAAATATATTTTTAATTTGATATCCTTATTAAAATAAGTGCGTACAAATAATATATAAATAGCAAACTACTATTTTCAATAATAATAAATTTGAATGCTAACACAATTTCTTATATCGTCATATTGAAATTAATCTAATATTTATAATAGGTTTGAATATTGGCAAAATTAATCATATCATAGTAAAACTAATTTAATACGTACATTCATAACTTCTAATTAATGTTTATTTAGTTTTGAAAATATATTTAATTTTGGGTTTATTTATTATGAGTCCTAAGAATATATGTTAAACTTACAAATTGAGAAAGTTATTATTGAAAATATAAAAAATTTGAGTTTTCAATGCATTTATTTTATATCTATTAAATAAAAAAAATTTAAAAACACTAATAATAAGTTTATCATGTACTCTTACGGCACCTGTTAGTTGAACTCTTTAATTTTTTTTGTAAACAAAAAAAATATTTTAAAATAAAAAAATAGATAAAGCGATAAAGTAAAGAATTAATTATAATCATCATTAAATTTATAATTTCCATCATATCTGAATTCTACCATTTTAGTTTAAGAATAACCAGCGGCGGGCCCGCGTTACGTACGGTGAACAGTTATTTTTATGGTTTAAAATTTGATATATATCTTTTTTATATCATTGAAATTTATATAGGTATATTCTATGATTTGTACCTAATTTTTTAGTATTTTTTTATAATATTTTCGTAATAGTATTTATTTTTTTTATGCGCGGACACTTTAATTAAACGGCAAGAATCCTTGTACGTAAGCCAATGAGTTATAGCTCAAATGGTATAGTTTTCTCATACTCAATTAAAAGGTTGCAGGTTCGAGTCTCCTATCTTTGGTAAAAAAAAAAAATCCTTGTAAGTAAATTTTAAGTAAAACTAGAAACTAATTTTCGATAAAAGATCTTTGATAAAGTTAAAGATAAACATTAAAAGTTAATTCTTTAAATTTACAAAATGCATTTGATATTACATGAGATCCTAGTATAGTTTGTAAGTTTCCATAATAAGCATAATATATAAGACCCACAATTGCATAGTTTAATAATACAAATTAATGTAGAAAAATTTTTCATTTTTGTCGAGTCTTGCTCCAAATCCTGTAATTATGTAATATAAAAGTTTTTAGCAAGAAGAATTATTATACCTGGCCTATTGTTTTTTTAATTTTGATTTGTAAAGTAATATAATAAATTTTAAAACAGCTTAAATAACTAATTTAATTAGAAACAATAAATTTGAAAGAACTTTAGTTGAAAATACCAATATATTTAGTTTGTATAGGTGGATATTTCTGAATACTTCACGATAAACCACATTATTTGTATCGATGCAGTTGTTTGAGTTATCATCACAGATAAAAATCTTGAGTCCATTGTTGTTATTAACTCGAAAAACTGCTACATAAAGTTGACCCTGAGTAAATATAGGTTGTTTGTGAAGCAATTCCACATGATTCTGTGATTGTCCCGGTTGTTTATAGTAATGGGCTAATGGCATAGGAGAGAATCAAAGGGAAACTGTCTGCGCTCGACTTTAAACCATAATCTATTGATGGAGTCAATATCTTCCTAGGAATGTAAATTTTTTTATTACTAATGTTATTTCCTGATAAGACTTTGCTTCAATAACCTTATTTCCAAGCCTGGTAAGGATTAATCTAGTTCTGTTATATAACCCGACAGAATGATCAATATTTGTTATTTTTAATCTAGTATGGGCAGTTTTATCAATGCTCTTTTTTTTTATAGTTGGAAATGTAGTTTATTCGAAAGGTAATGTTTATTTAGTAAAATTGCCGGCTTTAGTTTTTCTTTGATATAATATCAATTATGTTTCTTGTTCTATTGTTCAACTATATATTAAATTTAAGGCTAGTGGTTTACCCCTTAGCAAAACTCAAAGAGCTTGCTAGAACCAATGGTATTCTTTAGGAATTAGGCGAAAACTTCAAAACTTAAATACAATTAGAAAAACGTGATATGTGGCTCATAAAACAAAATAAAAGCTTCTCTGGGGCAAAACAATCTAAAGTAAAAGGTCGAGTACCACGTCCTTATAAGGAATTAACAAATAACATTTCATTCACTACTTATATGTTCTCTCATTTTGATTCAATAGTTCACATATACCAACAATTAATATATATACACCTCAATAACTCTCTCAAGACTAAGTTGAGATATTATCATGAAGCCAAGAATAATTTTCTTCATGATTGTTTTAGTTTTATTCACTTTTGTCATCAACACCTATGGAGGTATATACATAGAGTTTTCGTCTTTTTTTTTTTTTTAAATGTTGCAGTATCATTACTACTCTATTTCTTGTCATGTATATAACAATCTTTTAAATTCAAATATGCAAGGAATTCTTTTAACTAATGAAACTAGCATAATAATTTAACCATTTTGTTTCTTTTAAATAATATTACCACACAGAAGAGAAGCCCGGGTGTGAAGATAGATTTATAATCGATGGGCAATGTGGGAAAAATGGAGACATAGATTGCATTGTTGAATGTGTCAAAAGACTTGGAACAAGGCTTATTACAACAGGAGATTGCTATTGTCTTGATCTTCCTGACAATAAACGCCGATGCATTTGCGCTTATGACTCATGTATGTGATCAAATCTAAATAAATAATTGAACAATAATTATATACATCATTTTACATGCATGCTAAAAAAAAAAACAAAATCTTCCTTTCTTAGAAATTAGACAGATGCATGTATTAGGATACAGGATGCATTATTATTTAAATCAAAACCAAGAATTGTGAATAAGTAACATGTTATGCATTAGATAATAACCCTATTAAAGCCTTTGATAAATTAAAGTTCAATACATGCATGAGTATTTAATTTGTTATAAAACAAATTTTATAGATGTCTTTATGGAACAAGCTTTTTTAAAATAAAAAAGTTGGTAAAATGATAAAATAATATTTTAATTACTCTTAAATCAAGATAGTTCACAAATAATAAAAGTTATAAATTTAAAAATGATTATAGCATTATTTTATTATTTTACTAATTTTTTCATTTTTTAGCAGATTAAATTTTTTCTTATACCTTTAGGATGTCTTTGGAATACAATAGAATTAAGGTTGATTGGATTTCAAAATCAATTTTTTTTCCGTTGAAAAGAATAAAAAATATTAATTAAATTGATTTTATAAATTCTATAAATTTACTTTAATACTTTTCTCAAATCTTTTCATTTTTTTAGTAGAGAGAATTGACTTATTGTATTTAAAATGGATATTTTATTAGTGTACTACCTTTTTAAAAATTTCATAGTACTAGAGGACTAGCACATTTTATGATTTGTAGTCATCAATTAGTTATTATTAATATTTTTAATGATGTGAGATTACATCTAATAATATGGGACTACACATTCTTTTTTTGATAATTAAATGCTGACTAAATTTGAATGAAAGTACTAACCTCTCAGACTTTCTCTTAAAATTTATTATAAAAATGTCATCCTTTAAGTGAACTTACTTTTGTCTCAACACTCCAAAATCTGCTTCAAATTACATAACCTACTGAATGCATGTTCCCTAAAAATCCTATAATCTCCTTAGTGTAAATAAATTTGCTAGGAACAATCATGTATATTTTCAATTCTGAACTTATTTTTGCTCAATTCCATGCCAGGTTATTACAAAGGATTATTTGCTTCTCCAAGGCATAACTAGTGGAGGGAGTATATGCTTTTGACAATTTAATTGTCCCTACACCTATGCATGCACCAAGAAATGTTGCTATAGTTTATGTTCAAATTCTTCTAATTCTGCTGTTACTCTTCTAACTTTGGCCATCCTACCTTAAATATTGTACTCTCTATTTTAAATAAATGCAATATCTCTATTTCTCGTAAATCTCATGATGTGTATATACGTGAATTTTTTGCTCCACGGGAAAATGTATCAATTACCATTTGTTGATCCTAACTCAATTTATAATGATCCTTTTGAATTTGTGTTTGTTGATATTTGGAGACATGATACTATGTGACAGGTCTCAGCAACTTAGGTGTGAAGAAAATGTGCCTTGTGAGATCTGGAACTTGAAGCAGAATGTGATGAGAATGTGAAGCAGAGAAGAAATAGAGAAAGAAAAAGAGTTCTGTTATTTTAATTGAAAGAGAAAATAGTTGGTTCAATTACATGTAAGAAGCCGCAAGAGATACTTATAGAGAAGGTTTAACTACCTTCTAGAGATAGAAAAGGAAAAGCTAACTAATTGGCTATTCTAGAAAGTTCTTGTAACTAATTTGTAACTAACTATTGGAAGCTGCTCAGATAGTCAGGACCTTCTAATAGACTTTTACACTAGGCATCAATCACAACCACAATGCTAATACATCTATCATCATCTCTAGTTTTTCTTTTTTTTTTTTTTTCTGATTTTCTTTTACACGTAAAACCTGCTTCTGTGATGCTGTTGCTACCTCCAGCACCTATCATCATTCCTGGCTTTCTATTCTTCTATCTTCCTCAACACTGTTGGGTTTTTTCTCTCTTTTGTGAGGTCTAAGTCCAACTTTTTGAGAGTATCTCTTTACACTTATTGTGCCACAACCCTAATCAGATTTTGGGGTCTTTTGAGAGAGAGAGTGTAGCCACCAAGTGAGAGAGAAGAGGAAAAACAGAATTCCCATTTTTAAGCAAAGCAGTAAATTTAAAATGACAGTTTCTCATTCATTCACCATTGGCTCGGCTTGAAATTTGAACTGCGTGTTTTCCTCATCTTGTTCTTCATTCTGGTCGGTGGAGATGTTGATTGGAGGTCTGCAGTGGGAGATATTGGCTTCGCAAGAGAGAAAATAGGTTTTTCATTTTTACACAGAGCAGCATTCTTTGAACAGCAGCTTCTCCTTTTTTCACCGTTGGATCGACGTGAAATTTGAACTGCAGATTCTTCACATCTTGTTCTTTATTCTGAACGGCGAAGATTTTAACTGGAAGTCTGCAGAAGGAGAAATAGGCTTCGAACAACAGCTCTATTTTTGGGTATTTTTCATCTTCTTGTTTCTCATTTGTAAGTTTTGGTGCTTTGATGTTTTGGCTGGTTATATGCATGTTTTTGTGCTTTATTTGAGACTCTCTTGTACTTCATTTGATTATAGTGGAGCTATTTCATTGGTCTGGACAACCCGTGATTTTTACCTCTCACATTGAGGGGTGGTTTCCATGTTAAAATCTCGGTGTGTTCTTACTATTGCTTTACTTGCTGTATTTGCTTGTTATAGTTGCTGCCATATTGTGTTGTGAGTGCTTCCATATTGTTCTTGTGTTGGACATTTGTATCGTTTCCGCTGCTAGACTCTTTCATACTAGTATCAGAGCCTGTTGGTATTTTTCTGGGCTTGTGATTCTGTGAACAATGGAAGCTAATACTAATACTAGTAGGATGATCACTCTTAAATCTTAATGGTCCTAATTATGATTTGTGAAAGTCAAAGATGGAAGATTTATTTTATGTCAAAAATTTTCATCAACCAGTTTTTGGTACAGAGAAGCCTAATGATAAATCTGATGATGATTGGACTTTGTTGCATAGACAAGTTTGTGGATATATTAGGCAGTGGGTTGACGATAATGTGTTGAACCATGTTATTGGAGAGACACATGCTCGGACCCTTTGGATTAAACTTGAACAATTGTATGCTCGAAAAATTTGGAATAACAAGATGTTTTTGATCAAGCAATTGTTGGCTTTGAAATATACAGATGGGACATCAATGACAGATCACTTGAATAACTTCCAAGGAATAATGAACTAGTTATCTTCCATGGGTATCAATTTTGATGAAGAGGTTTAAGGATTGTTACTTCTTGGCTCCTTACCAGACTTGTGAAAAATTCTCAGAATGTCATTGTCTAATTTTACTCTTGATGGCGTAATCTCTATGGATCTTTCCAAGAGCAGTGTTTTGAATGAAGAAATGAGAAGAAAGTCACAAGGTTCATCGACTACACATTCAGATGTTCTTGTTTCTGAGTCTAGGGGAGAAACAAAAGTCGAAGTCCTAAAGGTAGAGATCAAAGCAGAAGCAAGTCTCGAGGAAAGTATAAGAATATTGAGTGTCATCATTGTGGTCAAAAGGAACATGTGAAGAAATTTTGTTGGCAGCTAAAGAAGGAGAAAGCCAAAGCAAGTAAAGACAAGAGCAAAAATAAAGATGATGGTAGCAATGAAGACAATGTTAATGTAACTCATGATAATTTTTTTCTTGTTGAGGAGTTTGAATCTGTTAACCTTGTTGATAATAGCACTAGTTGGGTGATTGATAGTGATACTTCTATTCATATTGCATCTAGGAGGGATCTGTTTACGTCCTATACTCCTAGTAATTTTGGTGATGTGAAAATGGCTCATCAAGGTGTTGCAAAATGTGCTGGTGTTGGATAGGTTTGCTTAGAAACTTCCAACGGTACCAAGTTGACTTTGAAGCGTGTGAAGCATGTTCCAATTATTCGGTTGAACTTACTTTCTATTGGTAAGTTGTGTGATGAAGACTTGGATAGCTCATTTCTCGTGATAGTTGGAAGCTCACCAAGAATTCCATGGTTGTTGCTAAAGGTACACAACACTCTATTCTTTATTTAACTCAAGCAAAGATTGTGAAAGATGTTGTTAATGCTGCTGAGTTTGTTGATGAAACTGATTTATGACATAAGAGCTTATGTCATATGAGTGAGAAAGGCATGAATATGTTATCCAAGAGAAATCTTTTATCTGGCTGTAAGGTTGCTTTGTAAAAGTTCAACAATTGCTTTGCTGGGAAACTAAACAGGGTTTCTTTTAAGAGTTATCCACCTTCAAGAAAGCCAGAGATACTTGACTTGGTGCATTCTGATGTATGTGGGTCGATGAAGACAAGAACACTTGGAGGGTCTATCTATTTTGTAACATTTATTGATGACCATTCTAGGAAATTATGGGTTTACACTTTGAAGACCAAAGATCTATTTTTGATTGTGTTCAAGCAATTTCAAGCTTCTGTTGAAAGAGAAATTGGAAAGAAGTTGAAATGCATTCGTACTGACAATGGTGGTGAGTACTCAGGTCCATTTGATGCTTATTGTAAAGAGCATGGTATAAGATATCAGAAGACTCCTTCAAAGACTCCTTAGTTGAATGGCTTGGCTGAAAGGATGAACAGAACATTGGTTAAAAGAGTTAAGTGCTTATTGTCACAATCTGGATTGGCAAAATCCTTTTGGGGTGAAGCTTTGAGTACTGTTGTTCATGTCTTGAACCGGACACCATGTGTTCTCTTGCAATTTGAAGTGCCAGAGAAGGTATGGTCAAGTAAATATGTTTCTTATGATCATTTAAGAGTCTTTGAATGTAAAGCATTTGTTCATATTCCTAAAGATGAGAGATCCAAGCTTGATGTAAAGACTAGGCAGTGTATTTTTATTGGCTATGGAATGGATGAGTTTGGTTACAGGTTTTATGATCCTGTTAGCAAGATGGTGATTCGGAGTCTTTGGCTATGGAATTTGAACCACCAATGATCAACTTAATACATCTAATACTCAATCTATACTATTTTCACATAATATACTCATTATTCAATCACTAGGGCTTCATAAAATTTTATGAATACATGGAAAAAGTGTCTATTACCTTTACTTACTAAAATTAGTGATAAAACTTAGCTAGAACTCAAGCTAGAGCATCCTCTTAAACACAAGAATCACCAAGTTTCATGAACACACAAGCCAAAAATGCGATTCTCATAGAAAAAATGAAATTGCAGTTTGGTGAGGAAAATACTTACCAAAATTTTTTAATAGAAATGAAGAGTGGGAGATGGGCTTCACGTGGCCGCAAAGGGCATGACGATTGGAGCTATGGATCAGAAGATATGAGAAATTGAAGAGGGAGGTGAATAGCATTTTGATCAAGGTTTTCTCTTTTCTTCTCTTTACTCACAATGTTAAATGATTTAGTGTTGTGAAGGGCAATATGCTTAACTTGGCACATGTCGAGGGTGTTAGTGAATGGGCCTTGAGCCCAATTATTGCCCAGGTCCATTTACTTAGCCTTTTGACCCAATTTTAGGCCGAATCATTTAGGATAAGTGTTTTAACTTATGTTCTAAATATTTTTATCCTCCCAAAATTTAAATTTTAAAATTTCAAATCTTCTTCACTTATAATTTAATTTATTAACTATTAATTCATTAATTACAATTTAACTGGATTTTACAATAAAGGTGCATAAGAATGAAATTGACTTTACTTTAAGTCAATCTCATTATATTAAAAAGATATTAAAAAATTTAATCACCTTACAATTAAAGAATCTAATACACCCTATGATCCTAATTTTAAATTAAAAAAATATGGGGAGATCTGTAGCATAATTAGAATATACTAGTGCTATAGGAAGTTTAATTTATGCAATGCATTGCACTAGATTTGATATAACATTTGCTGTGTGCAAATTATCAAGGTTTACAGAAAAACTTAGCAATAGGGCTACACATGGATCGGATAATATCCGCGGTAATTATCCGCATCCAATCCGAATTTTGTGGATATTATCCGATCCGTACTATAGTAGGATCAGATAGCGAATTTGGCAGTGATACTCGCGGATCCGATCCGCATATCCGCACATCATATAAATAGCCTAGTTTCAAAAATCAAACCCTAATGTAATGTGACTTAACCCTGATGTAATGTTACGGCGCTCCTCTCTGGACTTTCCTCTCAGACTCTCAAACTCTGGCTCTCCCTCTCCTCTCTGACCGGCTCCACCTCGCTCTATCACCGACATTCACTCGTCCATCACCGGCGTTCACTCCACCATCGTCATCTCCTAAGTTTGTCATTTCCTCCAGGCTCCAACTGCACTCTCGTCGTCTCCTCCATCGATGTGGTAGACGGTGGTCGTGTTTTTCATAGGCAATTAGGCGCGGTGGTCGTCTCCTCCATCAGCGGCTCAGCGCGTTCGTGGTCTCCTGCAGTGGCGTGGTCATCTCCTCCACCAGCGAGGTCATCTCTTCTAGCGGCGTGGTTGTCTCTTCCATTGGCGGTGGTCGACTCCTCCAACAGCTTCGTTACTTCGTCAGACCACGGCTCCTTCATCTCCATCGTATTCACTCTTCAACTCATCAAATATTATAGGTAATTTAATTTTAATTTTTAAATTAAAATGTACCATAATAAATTAAATATTATTTGTACACAAATGCTTATAGATTAAAGTACCTGAATCATTGTGTTATTGTGTAATAAACTCTGTAAATTTGAATGGTTTATTTAGTTGTAAACTAACATGGCACTGAGGGTTTATATGGTTTATTTGTTTGGAAATTAGAATAGTTTATTTAATTGTAGTCATTTGGTACTGAGGGTCGGTAAACTGATATAATGATATGGTTTATTTAATTGTAGTATTGTTTATCTATTTGGAAATTAGAATGACTGATAAGCAAGTGCTTACTAACAATACAAGTGGGTCTGAAATTGGGAGCATTCCTACTCCACCAAGTGTCGCTGGATCTACACCAGAAGAATCAACAAGGGGAGGGGAAACAAATACCAATCCAGCTTCAAGTGATGCTCCTTCTTTGGCAACAGCAGCATAATCTGATCAATCAAGTAAAGGAAAGTCTGATAGAACCCTTTCTATTGTTTGGGATCACTTCAAAAAAATGATGATGAAACTAAGGCTCGATGTAAACATTATTTGAAATGATTACAATGTCATAGTCGTAGGGATGGGACCTCTAACCTAAAAAAAAATATTGGAACTTGTGCGAAGAACCCGAAAAATCATGTTGATAAAAAACAGAAAACTCTTGTGTTCACAAATTCTAATTTAGAGAAACCACCAACATTAAAGGCAGTAGACTTTAATCAGGATCGATGTAGGCTTGCATTTTGTAAGATGGTGATAATTGATGAGCTTCCATTTAGGTTTGTGAAAAATACTGGTTTTAGGGGCTCTTGTGGTGAAATACAACCTCAATTTAAAATTTTGAGTCGTATGACAGTTGCTAGGAATTGTATGCAGTTGTATGTAGAGGAAAAAATCAAACCTAAGTCCCTTTTGGAGCTGAATCATTGGATGGTTTCTTTAACTACTGATACTTGGACGTCTGTTCAAAACATGAACTATATGTGTGTAACGGCTCATTATATTGATGATGGGTGGGCATTGAATAAAAAGATCCTGTCTTTTAATTTGATTGCTGATCATACTGGTGTTTCCATAGGAAAAGCTTTAGAGAAATGTTTAAAAGATTGGGATATTCGAAAACTTTATACTGTAACTGTGGATAATGCTAGTACAAATTTTGTTCTGGATACTTTGGTTAAAATCATGCGAGAATGGAATGGTTGTACTATGTTGGTGGGGAATTCGTCCATTTGAGATGTGCTACCCATATCTTGAATTTGATTGTTTGTGATGGTTTGAAAGATCTACAGTCATCTATTGCTAGGATTAGAACTTCTTGTAAGTTTGTGAAGTCATATTCGTCTAGGTTAGCAACCTTTAGGAGGTGTGCACATGAGGCAAACATTACGAGTCGACAAATGATTGTTCTTGATGTGCTGACGAGGTGGAATTCCATTTATATGATGTTGGAAGTGGCCGAAAAGTTTGAAAAGGCATTTGCTCGTTTTGCTAGGGATCGGAAGATGCTCATTTTGAAAGATACCTTGAAGATGATGGGGGAGCTTCCTAGTGATGAAGATTGGAGTAGAGCTCGTATCTTTATACGTTTTTTTACTAAGTTTCTATCATGCAACGCTTTCATTCTCTAGTTCTTTGATTGTCACTTCAAATGCTTTTTTTCATGTATTGTGTAAGATATTATGTACTTTGAATAAGTATCGGGATGATTCTGATCATTCTTATACTTCTACTCTTTTGACTTCAGTGAACAAGCCATCTCTGAACTATCTATTACTTGTTGCTGTTTTTCTTGATCCGCGGTATAAATTGAAATATATTCAGTTTACTTTGTCTGAGATGTATGGTCAAGGTGATAAATCTTCAAGGATCTTTAAAAAAATGAAGGATATCATTGCTATATTGCTCAAGCAATATAGCATATGAAATCTGCGACTCCCTAAAGACACTCAAGATGCTAGCATTTCTTCGGATACTACACTAAATCCTAGTATAGAGATGAGTGAGAATGATAGTATTATGATTGAAGACCCTATGAGCAAGTGGAAGCAAACTCAGAGGATAAAACTAAGTGAGCTGAAGAAAAATAAAATGGATAGGTATTTGGAAGATAAAGTGGTGGAACATTTTAATGGATTTGATATATTGAGGTGGTGGAGAGGAAAGACTTTGAGGTATTGTGTTCTTTCTTGCATAGCTAAAAATATATTAGCCATTCTTGTTTCTACTATGGCATCTGAGTCAGTTTTTATCACGGGAGGTTGTGTTCTTGACCCTTATCGCAATTGTTTGAGTCCCACCACTATAGAGGATTTAATTTACACTCAAAATTGGTTGAAGCCTGCTAAGATATTGGTTGAGCTTGATGAAGGAGATGCCATTGTTGATTCAGATATATAATAAATTGAATAGAATTTTCTGGAGTTACTAGTATCGGAGATCCTGAAGTTCAAAATGGAATGCAACCTCATCAACTATCTTAGGTATTCACTAGTGCTTGTATTGGTATATAATAATTTATTATTCTAACATATTTTACTAATTTTTCTCATTTGCTATTTCTTAATAAGAATGAATGGTTACTGATATAGTGTCAATTGGAAGAGATATGTCAATTGAAACTTGCTGAGTTGCTGTTTTAGTATGTTTTAGTATGCTGATGAGTTACTATTTTAGTATGTTGAATTGCTGAGTTGCTGTTTTAGTATGTTGAATTGCTGATTTAGTGTATTGTTTAACCAAGTGTTGTGTTATGAATTTTAGTTTGTTGTCATAAATTTTATGATATCTTATTTTTAATTTTTTATGTTGTACTTTAACTTAGAACATTAAACTTAGATCTTGTGTTATTTTTTTTTTTTTGTTATTTAAGAGAACTTTTATTTATAATATTTTAGGAGTAAATAGGCTTAAACAGGTGAAAAAATGATTTTTCTAAACATGTTTTTTGTAAAAACAGCCAAACAATGCCTTAAAACAATTTTCTGAATTATGCGGATATACCTGATATCCGATGTGCAAGTATGCGGATTGGATCCGACCTGAAAAAAACGCGGATATCGTATCCGATCCGATGGGAGCAGTGCGGATCAGATAGAATTTTATGCTATGTCCGATCCGATCGATCCGTGTGCAGCCCTACCTAGCAATTAACATTGGAAAGCTAAAACAAGAGTTCTTAGCTATCTCAAAAAAACTATAAACTTGGAATTATATTATAGTAATTATCCCGCAGTTTTAGAAGGTTACTCCGACGCAAATTGGATTACAAATCTTACTGACAACAAATTCACTTTAGGATGGATTTTTACCATAGGAAAAGAAAAGGGATGACTTAGAAATTTGTTATATTATATAAAACTATGGCCTCAGCAGTCAACAGCCATTTCAATTTTCTGTGATAGTAAATCCACCATGTCTCAAACATATAATAAGGTTTATAATAAAAAGTCTAGATATATAAGTTTGAGACATAAATTTGTGAGGCAACTAATAGATAATGGTATCATTACCATCACTTATGTTAAATCTATCTCAAGGGAATTTAGTAGATTTTTTTACTAAAGATTTGTCAAGAGATAAAATTAAAGAGATTACTGCTAAAATAGGATTAAAATTTATTGTTGTTAAATGATGAAAATTCAACTTTATTTTAATAGACTACTAGTTTTAAGATTTAATAGATAATAACAAGTTATTTAATAATTGAAACACTAAGATATAAAATTTAGTGCTGTACAATAAATTAGGAGGATGAGTTGAAATTTTTAATGGAATAATAATTTTTTTTGGTGACAATGGAATAATAATATTATTTATTAAAAGATTTCATCTATATAAATATAAGAATGGTGCTGTTCTAATCGAGAATTTTAGATATTTTATTCTCATAAAGGCACCTATTATTTCGTTAGAACTTAACAAAATTTATACCGAAAGAATATTTAATTTTAGTGATATATTTTTTATGGATATACTTATAAAATATTTGGATTTTGTAAATAGCGAGGGATTAAAAGATATTCACAAATTAAATATAATATATTAATAATTAATAATATTATTAATTATTTTTGTTAAACCGTTATTAGCTAAACAGTATTCAAATCACAAAACGGTCATATGACGGTTTGTGTGTAAAATAGCAGTAAGTTATATCCTTTGAAAAAGTGAAGAAGAGTCACATCCATTCAAGTTGAGTGACACCCATTTAAGTTGTACTGACTTATTATGTTTGGTTGCTTCATGCAATAAATATATAAATATATTCATCTACCTACAATTTTTTTTTTATGTGAAATATAACAATTTAGTGCATTAATTATTGAGAGTTCTCATATTTATTTGTTTTAGAGAGTTGAAAATTTTTTATTATTATTAAATAAAAAATTTATAGATTTTATTATATTTTGAGAGAATATTATCATCAACTATATAATAACTAATAAGTATAAAAATAAATATCTCTTTAAAAAAATAATTTAATCATCTCTTAAAATCACAATATAATTAAGTTTTATCATCTTTTCATCAATATACCCAACATAATTCATATGAGTTTTTTCTTTGGTTCTTCTAATAGTAGTTTTAGATATTTAAATTCAATGAATCAATAACAATAAAACTCAAAACTAAACAAAAAACTGGTATATATTTTATCATTAAATTTTACGTTCAAGTTTAACACATAAAAATTCATAACTAAAAAAAAAAAAAATACACATAATTTTAAATTCATAATTTTCAACCACCAAAAGAAACAACAAAGTTTATAACTTGAAAAACGATATTATCCGGATCAAATCATAATTATCATGAAGTAATCAAAATCCCTATCATAATGATGGCAATCCAAGATCATTATGACTTGATTATAATATTACGTATATCCCACGTCAATTTTTATATCTTTTATATGTAATAAGATAAAAGAATAGGTTAAGAAGAAGTAATTATCTTAAATTAAGAAGTAATTAACCATTACTATTTTTATTGTATGAAACAAGATTTATTGTTTTACTAGTTTACTCAGTAATAGTATA
Source organism: Arachis ipaensis (assembly GCF_059453495.1). Classification (NCBI taxonomy): domain Eukaryota; kingdom Viridiplantae; phylum Streptophyta; class Magnoliopsida; order Fabales; family Fabaceae; genus Arachis; species Arachis ipaensis. Next base: position 130,693,165 of record NC_142441.1, read on the forward strand.
TGAAGACACAACATCATATAGGTATATGTCAATAATAAATTTGAGCCCGCAAAAAATATTCGCGAATTAGACCAATTACAAGAACGTTATTTTGTTTGATTTTTTTTTTTTTTTTTTGCTGTTGAAATACAATATCTGAAACACTAGATCATAGAGTTGTTATTTTCTTCTTACTTTCTATTATTCATTTTTTTTTGTTTTGGTCAATGCTAAACTGAAAAAAAAAAGTGTATGTTCTAAAAAAACTTGTTTCTACTCAAATTTTCGTTTTATAAAATGTTAATCTAAGTTTATTTTTTAAGAAAAAATTCTTTTCGGCCAATTAACCTGCCAATCCAACAAAAAAAAAGTGGTGCAATTTTGTAAATAAAATAAATTTTTATTTTATATAATTAATTCCAAATATAATTAATCATTTCTAATTTAATTCAATTCACATCTCAAATCAATTATAAAATTATTTTATTCCAAATACTCCCTATATAAAATTAATAAAACTTCCACAAATTAAAAGGAGACAGTCCCTGATGATTAAGTTGGTGTCTTACTCTTATTATCTCCACCATAAAAATAATATAAAAAAAAACTGAAAATTTTAATTAAATAATAAGAGGGAGCCGGCCTGGGGTGACAGACATTCAGCCTGATTCGAGGATCAAATTCATGTCCCCGAGGACACGCTCGGCTCCCTATTTCAGCATGAGACTAAGTAAATTAATGGCAAGTCCTTTTCATGTAACATAAATAAACCAACTAAACCTAAAACTTATTTTCTGATCTTTCAGGAAACTTAACTTGACATATATAATATGAATCACAATCTAGGTAAACTTAAACTATATAGAGACAATGTGTACTAGATTTCTTGTGTTCTTGCAAGTATTCAACATCTATTAGTTAGTGTTGGTAGAAAATCAACTTAGATTAGTTGAGTGGTCAGTTAATTCGTTTGCTTAAATAAGTATCAGAATTGGAGTTTGAATTTCACCTTATACATACAATAATTTATTGGCTAATGATAAATCTTTTAATGGAATTCAGTTAAAAAAAAGTTAGTGTTATTAGAAAAAAAAGACAAATTAAAGATAAGAGTTAATGATTAAAATTTTTTTGAGTGATATTTTCTATTTAAAATAAATATAATAATCTCAATTTTATAAGAGACTTTTTTGCGTGCAACTAATTATAATAGCAAAGAAATTTGATAATTGTTTTTGTTAATAAATACTAAATAAACCATATTTTATGAAATAATTTTTTTGTAGAATACTCATTTATGTTTGACGTTTTGATACATGAGGTGAATGTGGATGCCTATTAATATTTGGGCGGCTAATTTTTTTAAGTAAAAAATTTATATTATTAAAGTAAGACTGAAGTTAATTACATTTGAAATTTTAACTTTTATACGCCTATAAATAAAGAAGCCTGATATGATAACACACAATCAATAATATTTCTCTATCTCTCTTTTATGTCTATACGGGCAATATATAAAATACTATTTTCTCTCTCTTTTATATATATGCATGATACTACATATATTAATAAATATATATGAATCATCTTTATTATATTGAGATTATTATATTGGTGAATATTAGTACTAAAGTCTTTTATTTATATTTTTTATTTTAAATTTATTTTCTCTTTCTTATTTACTTATTTTACAACAACAATAACAATAATTGATGAATGTATTTTTATCCGCATTTAAAAGTGTTTCATAGACTTATCAAATTATAATTAGGGATGATAATAGGCTTTTATGGGCGGAAATTTCTCCCTGGCTCCTCGTCTCTACCGTTTAATAAAATATCTTTTGTCTTCGTTTCATTTCCGTTATGAGTCCCGTTTATTTCTTTTTACGAAATAGACAGATACTTAGAAGGGCAACACTATCCGAATCTGTGAGTACCCATTCTGCCCCTACCCGCCTCGGTGTATATATATATATATATATAATTTGAAAATAAATTTAACATAATAACATACAAATAAAAATTTTGACATATAAATTAAAATAAAATGAATTAAAATTACATAATAACTTATAATTTCCGCACCCATCCCTATTTATTCGCGAAGCGGGTCCCTATTCCTGTGAGAATTTTGCAAGTCCATGTTAGTCTCTCCCTCACGAATAATCTTTACGAATATCTGTGGATGCAGGTTTTTTTGCCACCCCTAGTTATAATAGAAAAAAGAGTTTAGCTAACCTATGTCTTAAGAATACAAGTTAAGATTGACAGAAATTATTTTTCTTATGGAAGGAGGGGTGGTGTATTGGCTGCATATTGGTGAAGGAGGGGTATTGCCGAAGTATGGAGGTCGCAGTCAACTCGCTGGGGACATGGTGTCTGAGCCGGTGAGCGACGTGTCAGCACCCCTTCAACACGCCAGGGGCGTGCTGATGTGGCGACCATGAATGGACTACCAACATGCCGGGGGCGTGGTACCTTGACACCCGTGAGGCAGTGCAGAGTTTCGCAGTGCAGAATTTTGCAGAGTTCCAAGGTTGCAACAGCACCACGGGGGGGCATGTTGCAGGCCTGCCTGCATGCAGGGAACAGCCCCCACTCCGGTAACCAGCGAGCTCTCCTTCAACCTGTATAAATTCACTCTTCTTCCCTTCTATTGTGCATACAGAGACGTAGAGCAAAGAACTGAGAGAGAAAGAAAGGAGTGTATGAGCGTGTAGGTAGTGAAGAGAGTATTCAGTAGTGTGTAGTGAGTAGTGATATTGAAGAAAAAAAAATCTTGAAAAAAAATTATTAGTTTAGAAGGATTAAAAAAATGGTACGTAATTATGCGGCGCCCAAAGAATATATTATCAATTATTTGGATCATCTAATTTATGTAATTTGACAAATTTAATTTTTTTATGTATTTAAAATTTGTTTTCTTATGTATTTAAATTTTTTTACGTATAAATATACATGTAATGGGAATATTATTTTGTGTATTTTATGAATATTTTAAGAATATAACTATAATTTGTAAATTATAGTTATATTCTATTTATTTATAAACGTTAATAATATGTAATTTTTTTTGTTATAATGAGATTAATTATCTGTTATAAAAATACTATAATAAAATATATATTTTATAATTTTTGTTATGAATATACTAATAAATAAAAAAATAAATATTTTGATTTTTTTAAAATAAATATGTGGCTACGTATATTAATAAATAAATATTATAATAAATATGTAAATATATATATATATATATATATATATATATATATAATATTGTTATTAAATATTATTAAATATTGTTAATGCTTAAATATCTTTTTGTAAGAATTAAATATTTTATTCAATAAATAAATAAATATTTTAATATTTTAATAAATAAATAAATATGCATTGTTAAATATTTTAATAAATAAGATATTAAAATAAATATGTGAATATTTATTAAAATATTATAGAGAATTATTATTTAATTAATGTAACATATATCTTTGTTAATGCAGCCTAACAGGAATTTGTTGGTGCATAAACTGGATCCGCCACAGACATGAAACCCGATGGTCGAAAACTACTTACGCGCCACGGGATTCTACCACGTCTCTAGGATTGCAATGATAAGAAGATTTCACCCCTTATTAGCTTCTCTGGTTGAAAGGTGGAGGCCAGAAACTCACACCTTTGTATTGCCGATCGGGGAGGTTACAGTGACATTGGAAGATGTTGCTCATATATTTGGCCTACCCATTGATGGAGAGCCTGTGAGTGGATGGACAGATAGTAGTGGCGACTTCCTTCAAAGTTAGAGCATCGCGATATTCGGTCGTGAACCAGTAGTCAGTCATTCTTCGAAATTCTATATAAAGTTGGGTTGGGTTTGACGTATCAGAGACGCAGAGCCGTTGGACACTGAGGAGTCCATTAGGAGATACGTCAGATGTTAGATCTTTTGTTTGTTAGGGTCGACCCTATTCACGGATAAGTCGATTGCATACGCTCATGCGAAATATCTACCATTGCTTCGCGATTTTGAGCGGATCCATACTTATAGTTGAGGGTCAGCATGTCTCGCACATCTTTACAGAGCACTATGCCGTGCATCACGATATGATACAAAGGAGATGGATGGCCCTCTGAATCTGTTGTTTGTTTGGGCATTGGAGTGAATGCCTTGTATTGCTCCCCTACCGAGACAAACCCTTCCACTGGCTGAGATACCAGTTGCCATGAGGTAATAATTCTTATTTTAGTCATGTGTTATATTCACGATGCATGTTTGATTTACGATGACTTATTTAAAAATTTTCAATTAATCATGTTTCAGGTGGAGTCATTCGGAACGGACCACAGCGTGGTTATCAAAGACCATAGCAACATTCAGGCATGATATAGACTACATGCAAGAGGTAAATAGTTATGGTTCTTGTGATTCGTATTTCCAACCATTAATGTTAGGGTTCTAATATACCAATAATATATGGCAGTTTGAATGGCGGCTGTACTACGGATTGATCATACCCGATGAGTTGCATAGACATATTGAGATGTGTGACATTGTTGCTCCGTTGTTGTCGTTCGAGTGTGTCGAATGGCACCCTGCGGACCGAGTGATGCATCAGTTTGGGTATGCACAACCTCCTGCACCAGAAGCAAGGGATATTACACTGGACCAGCATTGCATCGTTCTACGCGGAGTGCAGCTTCATGACTGGACAGTTTTGCATGGGGCATGGATAGCGGAGTGGGCCAACAGGTGAAATAGTCGATTGCGGGATCTACACCCTCTTCCGACCTGGGACTTTTTACCGACGGTGGAGTACCCGGATTGGTACGTGGGCTCGGGGGCATGCATGGCGTCGAGATCCAACTCATGCATAAAAGGTAGAACGTACATCGGTTGACTGCTCGAGGGATGAACCACTACATTCTCTGCTGTTGCCTCAACTCCCACATCACCATCCTCGTTTTCGTCGCCGGCTTCATAGGTGGCTTCGAAATCCTCTCGTTGTCACTATTCATTTCTTCGTACACTGCAGCTCTATCATCATCTATATCTAAATCATTTTGAATCACTACTGCCTCTAGGGTTTCAAACTCAACATACAGCTCAATCTGTGGGTGTCGCATATAAGTCTGCCAGTGAATTTGAAACATATTCTGCATACTCGCTTCGTCAGTGATCGGCATGGTATCAAACTGTATTAGACCACTAAAAACTACAACCAGATTCCGATACAGAATTCTGCTTACTCTCATTAACGTACTGTTCTCCATGCTTTGACAGAGGCCGTTCTGCAGCTCCATTAACGTCATGGTGCATAGAACCACAAACGAAAACGGATTCTGGCACACAAACCTCACTCCCTCATGAGTATTACGTATTATCTCACCTTTGCGATACACCACCAAGTTTGCGGTGCCCTCCATTACACTAACAACACACTCAAAGAACACTCAAAACACACTCAAATCTTATTCCGAATGCAAAATCGTATCGAGCTCTGCCTTATATAGAGGGGAGCATTTAACACGCCCCCACGTGCTGCCTTAGTGGGCCAATCATGCTTTGCCACGTCAACACGTCCCCTGCGTGCTAACTCAGCACGCCACCCACGTGCTGCCTTAAAGAGCCAATCACTCTTTGCCACGTCAGCACGCCCCCCACGTGCTGCCTTGTTGGATCAACCAGAGGATGCCACGTGTCTTCCACACCCCCCACGTGCTTCAGGTAACACGCCCTCTGCGTGTTGAGCTTTCATCTGACACGTCCACCTAGGGGTAATACATAGAGTACCCCCATTTCTAGCCAAAACACCACCATGTTTTCCATAACCAAATTTTTGAGCCTAAAATTGATAGTAATAAAAATTTTTAAATACTTTACTTTAATAAATGCACAACAAATATATTAAAATACCCTTTAATAAAATGCTAGTAAATACTTTAATAAAATACCCTTATTTTAACAACCCTTCTCCAGTAACCCTCCTCATCAAAATATCTAGTTTTTCCCCTTTCTTTATCTTCTTCTTCATCCAACACTACCACCCTTCAATCAGCATCAAACTCTTTTTCTTTATCTTTTTCCTTTGTACCATCAGCATCAAACAGAGCAAAAAACTTCTTGGATCGGCCAGCAGTTGCCGCCACAGCAGCGGCAACATTTGATTTCTTCCCATCCACCACATTCTCACCTAAAAATTAACAAAATTCAACATAAACTCACTCCAAATTATACCACAGATTCATTACCCAATGTCCACGTGCATGCAAAAGAATCAATCACTTCCCATAGAAGAAACCAAAAGGTTGTAACTTTCTAACCTATGGACTGATGAGGGGTTACCAAATCATTCCCTTCTGCCGTCGGCACAGAAGGAGACGTGGCCTTCAACGACGCCGTCTCGAATAGATCATCATTTCCATGTCCAAATTTGTTCACAGGAGGAGAAATAGCAATAGGAAGCATCGTGGACGATGCATCCTCAGCGGTGTCGGTAGAAACCTAAATAGTCACGAAAATTCAAATCCAATAAAATCATTTTTTAATATCATTTTATAATCAAGGAAAAATAAAATTAAAAGGATAAAATTAAAAATTCTGCTACGAATCGCATTGGAGTAAAAAGGGAGACCTTTAATCGTTTGGGGTTAGAAGGAGAGAGTATGTTTGGTTGAGAATTAAGAAGAATTGCATCTAATTTCAACCATAGTTTTGGGTTGGGTTTGTGAGGGTGGTGATTCATCTTTTTTGGTATCAATAATGATGTTGTTTCTGTGATGTGTTGTGTGTGTTTTTTTCTAGTGACAACTTTTCTCTCTCTCTTTTTTTTTTTAATTTTATAATTATTTTTTAGAGATAATTTAGTCTAAAAATTTAAAATTTAAATAAAAAAGATAATTTTAAAACAAAATTTAATATTAGAGATTATTTTAAACCAAAAAATATTAAAGATGATTTTAATTTTCGACTAAAATTTTAGGAAAATAATCGTTCTTTAACCCTAAGAAAAATTATAACCAATGTTTTTGGAGTACAAGACACTATTGAATAATATCAAATCCTAATTTTGGATGTATAAATAAAAGAGTGTATGTATTATTGAAATGTATCTAGATTGAAAAAATATGCGACGCCCTCACATTATATAAAATTCATATGTCCTATTTGCTTGGTTTGTTTAATTTTAAATTGTTAAATAAGTTTAATGGTCGAAATAACATTATTCAAAAAGCATACATCCATAAATACAACGGGTAGGCCAACGAGCTATAACTCAAATGGCATAGTTTTTCTATCATCTAGAGATTGCGAGTTCAAATCTCTTTATCTTTAAAAAATAAATAAATACAATAGGTAGCAGCCAGTAATTTGGTTAAGGTGATGGATGCGAGTGATAAGAGAAAAGCTCAAAGTCTAATATATGTAGAAGAGTTCAATATTCGTTGAGACTTGGCGTGGAACGTGATGTGACACGTACTATTTTATGTTTTACTTAATTATTTGTCCTTCCACAAGCATAATAGTGAGGTATTGCTTTTTTCCTATGAATTTAGGTCTAGTAACATGGATTTTACTTGCAAGTATCCAATCCAATTCAATCTGGTCGAGTAGGGTTGCCAATTTGATCTGTTGCGGGTAGACTTGGATGCAGAATAGGTAGGGTACAGATTGAGTCTCAACCCTACCTGCATCTCCATATATATATGTGTTATGTGTATGTTTAAAAATGTTACATATAGGAGTTGAACCAAAGACCTTCATCATGTGCAAAAAATCTTTAGTCATTAAACTAAGTTTATCAATTTGTAATATTAACACTTTTATTCCTATAAAACTCATTTATCATTTAATGAGATATAAATACAACTTTAACAACCCTACTTGGCCTCAGTCATATCATATTGCGAATCCTATTTCACATCCCTCAGCAGCTCAGCCCCTCAAGAACACAAATACACAATGAACCCTAATCCTCTTTTCTCAAATCTAAATCTCTTTGCACCCTAGCGCTGTTGCCCTCTGACAGCGTTTACCCCCACTCCTGTCGCCAGTGCTACTCACCTTACCCGCGCTGCCTCAACTTGCATCGACTGCAGTGTTGCAATCTTTCCTCACTCTTGCTGCCGACTCTACTGCACCGTACCTGCGTCGCCAGCTTGCTCGCGTGCTTCATTCCTCCATTCAACTTGCGCACGTCGTGTTCCTCCGTTCATCTTACCAGTGTCACGTTCCTCCGTTCCTCGCGTTCCTTCGTTCCTCGCGTTCCTTTGTTCCTCGGATGCACCCTACCCTGTGCTTCGTTCCTCCGTTCAGCGCCTACTGTTAGTGCTAAAATTCTGAAATTATGTTTATCTACCTTCAAAATTGAGATTTGTTTAAGTACATATGCAGATTAGATCAGTTATTATTTAATTTGCTTTTAATTAGATCAGTGATTATTTAATTTGATTTTAATTTGTGTTCATGGCTTTATGCTGTTTAAGTTCATATACAGATTTTAATTTGAGTTTGAGTTCATGACTTTATGGTGTTTAAGTACATACGCAAATTTTAATTTGGGTTTGAGCTCATAGTTTTATGCTGTTTAAGTACATATGCAGATTTTAATTTGAGTTCATGGCTTTATACTTTTTCTGTTATATACATATAAATTATTTGTCATAAATTTTTATTTCTCTAAAAAATCTATTTAAACATTAAGAAATTAGAGAGAGGAGTTTATTGGTAAGTGTTGTTTCTGTTTCTCATTAATATATTTGTATATCTGTACAAAGTATATTTGAACATGTTACATTTGTATATATTTGTAGGTAATTCACTTCAAAATGTCAAGTACCAACGTAGATGTAGTGGCACCAGATGTGGTTGCAGAAGAACAACAACAAGAACCTCCGGTGGAAGCAACCGCTAATTTTATTCCAGATGAGTCTGCTTCGATTGAAAATAGCAACAAATTGAGGTTGGAGAGTGTTTATTGGCAATAATTTAGTCAATTTCAAAAGAAAAAAGAGTGGAAGGGAAAATGCAACCCTTGCAAATCTGTTCTTGGAACCAATCCAAGAAATAGGACTACAAATTTGAAGAATCATGTGCTCCACTATTGTAAAAGAATCAAATTAGCAAATTCTAGGCAATCAACAATTGGTGAATCATTGTCTAAACATGCAAGGAGTAGTGCGGATGCTTTTGTATTTGATCCATCTTATACAAAAAGGTGTATTGCCAAGGCCATTTGTATGCATTAGTACCCTTTATCTTTTGTAGAACATGTTGGAACGAAGGAAGTATATGCATCAATGCAAGTAACCTTTAAGGTGCCTAGCCAAAACACAATCAAGAAAGACATTTTTGAAATGTATGAGTTGGAGAAGCTTAACATGACTAAGCTAATAGATGAAAATGATAGTCGAGTAGCAGTTACAACCGACATGTAGACTTCCAACCAAGAAAAAGGATACATGGTTGTCACGACACACTACATTGATAGTTCATAGATTTTGCAAATGCGTATATTAAGGTAATCTTCTAAATTATATTTCTAGTAATTGATATGACTTTTAATATTTTTTACTTGAACTTAATTTTTCTTTTAGATATCAATTGAAATAATTTTTTGAACGATTTTCAGTTTTACTTATGTTCCCGCTCCTTATACGAGTGAAGTGCTCTCTAACGCATTAATAAAAATTTTGTTGGAGTGGAACATAGATAAAAAATTATCAACTATTATATTAGATAATTATTCTATTAATGATACTATGGTCAATATTTAAAAAAAATTAGTCGTTATTCTTTTGTTGTTGTCTGAAACAGAAAGATAAAGAAAAAAGAAGATATGGGCTAAAAAACTTATTCTAAATTCCTTAGAAAAAAATCAAGTTCCTTTCAAGGCTAATAACATAATTAGATATGTGTAGGGTTTAAAGAAATAGAAAGGGAGATGAAAATAAATAACATGAGGGTAAAATTAGGAATAGAATAAATAGTTATTTTTAATCATGAAAGATTCGAACGTTGATATTTTTATTTATAAACGATGAAAATTAAAGTTATATCCATGAAAGATGGGCTTTTGTAGACAAAATTATCCAAAATCTAAAGTATTAAATAAAATTTTCAAATTATCTTATGATATAACTTAACTCTAACTTTTAATTTTACTCCACACTACTACTCTTTCAATTCCAAACCATACTACCGTCCTTAATCCAAACTACCACCATCCCTACCGCCATCACCATTACCACCGCTAACTTCTAACATGTATTTATTATGATGCACAACAAGATTGATGTCCCCTTCATAGTTCAAACTACAAACGTCACCTCGCATTGTTAATAGTAAATTGAACACAAGGAACGAAGAACTCCTAAAAAAAATTTCAATTTATTTTTTTATCCCAAAAAAACAAAATCATAAGCTGGATTAACAAGAAAAGTAGGCAACTATGACTTTATCATTATCATTTGTAAAATTCAGTCAAATCGTAATTAATTAAGTAATTAATTAAAATATGGGTAAAAATAATTAAAAAGTTTATCAATCAAAATTTGACAATTTAAATATGATATTTGGATTCAGCGAATTTATTTGAGTCAAAAAATATAACTTTCTGCGTAAAAACACACACTGAAAATTTGACCGGCAGTACTGGCTGAGATCTGTCCAGTACTGCAGCTGAGAAAATTAATTATGAGCAAAAAATTTAATAAATTGGAATTTATTATTTGAGAAGGTAAAAATATTTAAAACACGCATTAAAATACTAATCTTAAAGGTTTTATCCCAAAATTAGGCCAACGAACTAATAGAGTGAATCGGGCCTCCTGTCCACACTATATAAACACCCAATTCAGCCCAAAATTTAGCATCATTCACCATTTGAAGATGGAAGAGCGGCTGAAAGTGAGAATAGAGGTGAGGAAGAAAACCCTAACTCCTCAAAACTTCAATCCACCATAACTTTCTCTCCGGTGCTCCGATTGACGAGTCGTTTACGGTCACCCGTCGCTCTCCTCAGCCTCTTCCATTATATTTAGGTATTATGGTGAGTATCTCATTTTCTTCTATCCAATTTTGTTTTTTCTCTAACTTCGTCTTTTAGATTGACTTTTGAGGAAATCTTGTGATTTTGGTTGTTTAAGCGTGCTCTAGTATGAGCTATTGATGAATTTCATCAATAAATTTCGTAGGTTAAGATAAGAGATCCTCAAACCCTTGTGATTTATGAGATTTTATAAACTCTAGATTGATGTATGTATGAAATTGTGTATATTAGAGTATTGAGTGCTTTTGAGTGCACATTTAAAACTTGGAATTAGCTTATGGAGCTTTTGGATAAGCCTTGGAGTGAAAAATTCAAGTGTTGGGTGTGAACCACTATCACTAAAGGTACTGTTTAAGTTTCATTTAAGTACCGTGTGGTGTAATGAGAATTTCTAGGTTATATGCTCTTAGGATTAGGTTTGGATTGTGTATTTGGTTGAAATTGATATGTGTAGATGATATGTTATGGTAATTAATGAATGGGATGTGGATTGTATGATTTTGCATAGTTGGTGTGTGGTGAAAAGTGATGATTTGGATGATGATTATATGTTTATGAATTGTGTATTCAATTGGTGAATTTGGGCCGGAGGCCAAAAAAAAATAAGAAAGGTAAGTAATGGTTGAATTGAGTGATAATGCTTGAGATTGAATAGAATTTTGATAATGATTATGTGGGAAGTTGGAATGATTGATAGGATATTAGGGAATTGAGGATTGAGATGTGAAATGGATGAAATTTAAGTTAAAATAAATAAATGAAGTAGGTTTGAATTTAGTTGAGTGCGAATATGTGAATTGAGTTAGTTTGAGGTCCTTTTGATGTGTTAAAACTAATTTGGCTTGTGAATAATTAGAAGATTTGGTAAATGTGTATTTTTGGCTAAAACTAATTTTGGCCAACTTCGGTGGGCCGTAACTCGGTCTTCGGAGTTGGAAAACTTTTAAAATTGGATTTTTATGAAAATTCATTTATCGATATTTCCAACGGTCCAAGAATGGTTGAAAAATGAATTTTGTGAAAAAAGATATGGAGGTTTAAAAATTGGATTAAAAACTGATTTCTACACATACCAGCTTTTTACAATTCTGGTGTGCCATGCGTACGCAGAGGTGCCACGCGACGTAGAAGTTGGACACTGCTCAGTAGTCCTGCATACGTGGAGGGAGGCGTGCGTACGCGAAAATGACACAATTGCAAAGTTTGCGTACGCGGACAACGCGAGCATAAGCTGCTGTTTTCAACTCTCGCGTACGCGGATGGGGTGCTGCGTACACGACATGCCAAATGTTAACCTCATGCGTACGCAAACCATGCATGCGTACGCACAACCTCCAGTTCTTGTAAAAGTGTGTTTTTAAGCCTTTTAACCATTCTTTAAGCCTCTTAGACTTTTATAAACCCCGATAAGAGTATAGACCGGTGTAATTAAGGATGGAAGAGTTAAAGGTCAAATCTAAAGAGTTGAGTTAGTGAAATTGAGAAAATTGAATAAGACGTGAAGTGATACATAATGAGAATAAATCTGATGGTGAATGATGATTGATTATAATTGATGATGAGAATGATGATGAGTTGATGATGGATTTAATGTTGAACATGATTATGATTAAGATATAATGAGGAGGATTATGATATTGAGAGATAGCGATAAAAGGATTGAAATGTACCTGCCCGAGTAGATGCAGTGAAGTGATTCCACTTGCTTTGGGATGTGGTTAAGATAAGATAGTTATGATGATGAGCAATGATGATGATCGATTATGATAAATGTGATTGAGGATGAAAGTGATAAGGACATTGAATTTGATGAAGTGCACCTGCCTGAGTAGATGCAGTGGAGTGATTATGCTTGCTCTAGGATGTGGTAAGATATACCACCTGGGTAGATAGAGTGGCATTGTTCCACTTGTTCGGGTTATGGTTTGAGATTCTGGGGTAGATGCAGTGGAGTGATTCCACTTGCTCCCAGTTTGTTTTTTATCTTCTGGAGTAGATGCAAGGATGGTGGTTTTGTCTTGCTTGCTCCCAGATGTTGACCACCATCGCAAGATATGGCCGGACACTTAGAGCTTTCTGGATATTATTCCTCCAAGCGATGTGAATTCCTCTTGGTAGATGCACACATGTTGGGACTACCCAGGATTCGCTACCAGACATGTCAGGCTGGCTGTATAACCGACAGATGACCTTATTGGCCATATGACAGGCATACATCATTTGCATATGTTTTTTTGTTTGAGCTTGCTTAATTGTATCGTTTGCCTAATTATATATCTTATATGACTAAATGTTACTTGCCTTACATGCCTTACTTGTGTATTACTTGTTTGCATTGTTTATGTTTATACAACTGCAAGGTCCCTCATGCTAGTGTTGGTTGACACTGAGGGCTGGTGCTAGTGCTGGTTATGGTTCTGCAGTAAATTTGAAGTTGGAAAGTTTGAAAGGTTAGGAAAGATGAGAAATTAAATTAGATTTATATGCCCTAGGATAGTTGCCTAATTCATGGATTAGTGAGAACCTACGATGAATAATTGATGAAACGAAGTTTAAGATGCTTAGTGAGTTCCTATTATAGTGCATTGTATTTATTTGGCACTTTTACCATACTGAAAACCTATGGTTCGGGGGTTCTCATTTTGTATATATTCTCTGTTTTCTAGATGCGGGTTCAGATACCCAGTAGTGAGTTGTGGTTTATCTAAAAGATGGCGAAGATCGTTGGACTTTATTTTACTTTTGCTTAGAATCTCTCTTTATTTATTTTAAAAAACTTATATGTATGTAATTATCTATTTTGGAACTTGCTTATAGAGGCCTTTATGTATATTTTGGGAGAAATAGAAAATATTGTTGTCAAACTGATTTTATTCTGTACCCTAGCCAGTCTAAACTTCGCAGATCGTGACTAGTGGCTATTTACTTATGTTATATATTTATATCTTGTCTTTATCTTATTCTTCTTTACTTTATCTTTACCTTTGCTTTCAGGACGTGCTTTATCTTCGATGTTATACGTGAGTGTTCCGATTTACAATTTTATTTTACTCCTTTTCAAACTTCTCGTTTAATAATTTCTTCAATTATATATATATATATATATATATATATATATATATATATATATATATATATATATATATAAAAGATTCACTTGTGAATTAAAATCTCATATATATTGGGTATCTAGGGAGAATTCACTTTGAAAGGACTAATCCCTAGATACATCTTTGAACCTACTCTCAGTATGTAGATTTTTTCTAAATTTTTCTAAAGATAAAGATTCAAATTCCATATTTTCATCTTTTTAGAAGTGGCATACTCTTAAATTTTATACGGGATGTAACCCCTATGCCACATAATGGGTGTAGGTCCCCTAAAAAACGACGTGTGTAATGTAATCTTTTTTTTACTTTTTGTTTTCTTTCTTTACCCCACAAAGATATTGAATAGAATGAATTCTTTTTTTTGCTATTGAGATTTTGAAAATGAACATTGAAATATCCTTCAAAATCTCGTCTTGGAAAGTTCAAGGGTGGGAATAGTCAAAAAAAATCTCGGATACATTACAAAGAGAATCGGAGAGTCGTATACCACCTTATTATCATTAACTCATGTCTTGAGCATAAGAATTTGAATATTAGGGTGTTACATCATTCATATCAACATGCTGGATGTTAGGTATGGCAACCATAACCTTGATTCCAGTGCTAGCAAGAGCACTCATTGTTGATTCTTCTGCATCAAACAACTTCACCTTCTGAATCCCATTGTCCTTCAACATCTGCACCATCGTGTTTGGTGGCAATTTGTGCATTGCTTGTGTTCTCCAATTCACACCCAAACCTTTCATAACACCATGGTAGCACCACAGAAACAATAACAGGGCCACCAAGTTTAAAGGCTCCAATTTTCCCATCCCAAGAAAACAATAGCGGTGGTGATGGTGGTAGTAGTAATGGTGATGGCGACAATAATAGTAGTAGTTGGAGATGAGCGTGATGGTAGAGTTTGGAATTTGAAAAGTGATGGTGTGAAATAAAATTAGAAGTCGGAGTTAGACCATATTAAAAAATAATTTTAAAATTTTATATAACTTTTTAGGATTCGAATAATTTTATCTGTAAAAATTCTTTTTCATAGATATAATTTTAATTTCTATCTTTTATGGATAAAAATATCAGCGTTCCAATTTTTTGTGGTCAGAATTAACTATTTACTTCTAAGAATAATATAAAGTTATGATCAAGAAGAAAAAATACACATTAACAAAATATTAAAAAATTTAACAAATGTTAAAAATATGTTATTAAGAGAATAATTAAGTTTAATAATTAAGCCTCCCAATCATTTCTCTTTTTTATTATTTCATAATAAACATGAAAATAAATGCTATAAACTTCACTCATAAAGACAAGTGATTTTGTGAGCCGTTTACCTTAAGGTGGGTGATCCTTAATTAAAAAATTAGCCATTATTTTTTTAAGTAATTATTCAAATCAGTCTTTAGATTTTGAATATCAAATATTTTAGTTTTTTCAATTTTTAAAATACATAAAAAAATTTCTTAAATTTAATTTTAATAGATAAATTAATTTCTGGTCTTATTTTCCGTCATCAATAACAAACAAAAAATGTTGATATAAAGACCTGAATTAGCATACGTATTATATTGTATCGTTTTCTTTAATTTATTTTGTTTGCACACATAGACAACTGGCACTACAAGAAAATTGAATATTTGTAACAAAAATTTTGTAACAAATTTAAAATTGTTACAAAAAATTATTCTTTTGTAACAACAATTAGTAACTGTTACATAATAATAATATTTTGTAACAACAATACAATTTGTTACAAAATGTTTTGATATTTTGTAACGACTTGATTTTTTTGTTACAAATTATATTGGCTTTTGTAACGAACCATTGTTTTGTTACAAAATTTTAAAATATTTTGTAATAAAATGTCTATTTGTTTCAAAAACTCCAATTATTTTGTAACAAAAAATTAATTTGTCACAAAATTCAATATTATTTGTAACAAGTTATTTATTTGTCACAAAATACAAAAATTTTTGTAAGTAAAAAAATTATTTTAAAATGTTAAAATCTCTAAAATAATTAAAAGAATTAAATGATTAAATGATTAAAATCTTTAAGATAATTAAAAGAATTATTTTTTATAAAAGAATTAAAGATTAAATGATTTATTTTTAAAAATGGTATATATTATTTTATATTTTTTTATAAATTAATATATAATTTTACTAATAATTAAATCTTAAATATTGATTAAAAATTAAATTTTTAAATTAAAAAATTAATTATTAAACATAAATAAAAATAGTTAAAATTTAAAAATAAAAACAAATATAAAAAATAAAAATTCTAATTCTTACCCTCACCTTTATTTTTTATTTTGATGTTTGTCATCCTCGTCTATTTAAATAAAATTTTGACAAATTCCCTTAATTATAAAATATAGAGCTCTGATTTTTTTTCTCTCTCTACTAGTCCTAAACCCTCCTTAACCTAACACTCATCATTAAGCCGGTAAAATTTGTGATTGTTAGAAAATAAATAATAAATTATTTGTATTGTGATTTATTATAGTTATTCATGGTTTTATTTTCAAAAAATTATTTATATAAAATCCAGAACTTTTGAAAAATCCTATTCTGAGTTGATTCCAAATTTATTTGTTTATTAGCGATTTTATTTTCAAAAATTATTTCATTGAAAATAATTAAATCAAGTTTTGATAATTAAAATAAAAATTTTACTGAATTTTATAATTATTGAATAATTTTTTATATTTAAATTATAAGACTTAATAGTTGTAAAAGAAAAAAAAATACTATTTAATTTAAATAATTGAGATTTTAGAATTTAATACTTTAATTTTTATAATTAATTATATCATCTTATATTTTAAATTAAAATACTTATTAAGAATTAATTAACAAATTGATAATTTAATTAATGTTTTAAAGTAATTTAAAGAGATTAAATTATATTTTTAATGAATACTCTATTCCCTAATTTAATTAAAATCCGATATGATACAATTTTATATTAGAAAAAAGTTATGTTTAATTGAATTTGTAGAACTTATTTTATTGTAAAAGAATCTTAATGACATGTAAGATATTCTAATTATCTATATGATTATATATTATATAAATGTTAAGTTAGCGTGTTTAAAAAATTAATTGATATATCAATAATTTAATTAAATATTTTAAAATGAACTTTCTATTTTTGTAACTAAGAATAAAAAATGTTACAAAAGTAAGTAGTATTTTATAACAAAATATTATGACACAAAAGTTTAAATTGTTACGAAAAATATTTTGAAGATCAAAATTTGTTATCACTTTTGTAATGACTTTTAGTTTTTTGTATCAGAAAAATTTGTTAAAAAATATTACTTTGAATTGTAACAATTCTATTTTTTGTTACAAAAACTTTTTGTAACGGGACATACTGCAACGGCCCCTTTTTTTGTTACAAAATCCTTTTGTTTTAAATTTTTGATTTTTTATAACAATTTTTTTATTACAAATATTGCTTTTTCTTGTAGTGTAAGGCCCACATGTGTAAGGCCCACATCGGTTGGAGAGGAGAACGAAGCATGCCTTATAAGGGTGTGGATATCTCTCCCTAGCATGACGCGTTTTGACGAGTGAGTGTGGGGGGCTTCGACTTAAATGAACCCATTTCAGCCACTTTCACCCTCATAACCTAAACACAACAGCAGCTGAAGTGAGGAGAGAGGTGAGAGCTTTTCACCATTGTTACTATTCACTTCAAACTTCCCAAGCTCATATCTTGATCTACGGAGCTCCGATCGCCGCACCGTTTGCGGCTACGCGTTCCTTGTGAAGAGCTCTACAAAACCCACCCAAGAAACCCTCAAGGTAATCACGAAATCTTTCCAGTTTCTCTCTTCAAAATTTCGGGTTTTATTAGAGTTTTGGGTTAAATGGGTTTTTGTGATTTTGGATGTTTAGGTTTGCTCTAATCCTTGCTTAGCTTTGGATTTGTGTTATCAAATCTGTTGAGAAAGGTAAAAGCTCTTAAACCCTTGTGAGATTATGCTTATGTTGAACCCTAGGTTGATTTGTGGTGATTTATATGTATATAGTTTGATTATTATGGCTTTGGGAGCTTTTGGAACTTATTTGTGCTTGTTGGAGTGGATTTGAAAGCTTAGATTGTGGTTGGAAGATTGTTGGTGCTCATTTTGAGTTTGGGTGCATAAAGGGAATCGGCCAAGGTATGGTTTCGATTTCCTCTATGTAGTATATAATATTCATGGACACTTAGGCTAGTTGACCCTAAGATAGGATTGGATGTTGTTGGTGTATGAATGATCATGTGTAAATTGATGTTAATTGTTGGTATCCTTGGAATATTGTGATTAAGGATGATTATGGAGAATTGTTGGTGTTAATGAGTATTGATGATTATTGTTGATGATGAGGGTTTGTTGATGTGGTTGATAATGGATGATAAATATTGATATTTTTGGTAATTGAAGGTGAGTGTTGGGATTGTTGATAAATGGTTATATTGATGTTGATAGTATGATGTTGGAGTTTGATGTTGAAATTAATAATGATGATGGTTAGTAAGGGTATTATTATGTATTTGATAGTGAGAATTGATGATTATATATGGTGGAGTGGTAAATTGGATATGGAAAATGGTAAATTCTGATATGTGATAGAATTGATGTGGTTTTGGTTGGATTGGGTTATGAAAGTTGGTAAATTGAGATTCTTGTGAGTCTTGGTAAAAGTTGACTTTTGGTGAATTTTGTCTAATCATAACTTATGCCTTGGTTTTCAAAATCTATTGAAATTAGTTTAGAATTAAAGCTTATTGAAAACTGTTCGAATCGATATAAAGTTTGTAAAAAAAAAATTGGAATTTGGTAGAGGAAGTTATGATCATTCAAAGTTGGTGTTAAAAATCTGAAATTTTCCAAAGTTGCAGAATTTCATTACTTCTGATATGTGCGGGTGCACACGTCCTGTTTCTCAAAAATTTATTTGTTTTCAACTATTTTTCCTTTTCAACAAGATTGTAAGCTTCTATAACAGCATTTTAAGACGTTTGGGCCTAGTTTTGAGTATTAGAACATGGGATATAAATTAAGGGCTCTAGTACATGATTTTAAGGTAAATTAGAAAACGGAGGCCTAAGTTTCTGGCATGCTGAGAATGGTTTGACGTTAGGTGAAGGATGATTGGTATATGAGATGAGGAATGATAGACTTTTGGTATTTGGAAACTGAGTTATAAAGGGACAGTGGTTGAGATGAGTCGGGGACTCGGATTGAAGTGATGGATCTATGTATGCTGAAAATACTTTTGAAAACCATTGAAATAATATTTTTACATGATATTTTGAGACGCCATGCGCCTGGCAGGGACGGTGGTTAATCCCGCCTGTCGAGGTAGCGGCGGCGGCATAAGGACGGTGGTTAATCCCGCTTACGTTGAGATGTGAGGTCTGAGGAAAGAATATCCCGCTCGCATCCCTTCGGATCTATAGGGCGAGCAGGCGCCGGTACCTGGACAGTGATCTGGGCACTATATCTCGGGGGTTCCCATTTGAGAAATCCGAAGGGCGACGTCTCCATGGAGATGTGTCGGGTTGGCAGTTGAACCGACAATGTGATATCACAGCCAGTAGGGCAGGCATTCATCATATGCATTTCCTATCTGCTTGTATGCTTTGTCTACTTGTAATGGTTTGCCTAATTGAATAACATGCTTACTTGCTATCTGAATTATTTGCCATATATGCTACTACTTGTGCTATACTTGCTTTGAACTTTATCTGTGTTTTCTGCTGGGATTGAGGAGGTTCGGAAGGCGGTGGCGATGGGATCGCATGGAGGATCGGTTGGTGAAGGCTGTGGGACAGCGGTGTTTGGTTAGAATAGAAATCCCTTAAGATAGATAACCTGGTTTATTTAAGTCAAGTTGGTATATTATGCTTAAATGTTTTAGAATGCTTTAAGTTGAATCTTGTGATTGATATGAAGCTTAGGATTGCCTTTGGCGTCCCGGGGTCTTATATCCTATATCACTGGGAACTGTTACCATACTGAGAATCGCCGGTTCTCATACCATATTGTTGTTGTGTTTTTCAGATGCAGGTCGCAACCCACCTCGGTGAGTTGCTTTGGTTGGTGACAGGAGTGGAGAATCTTGGATCATTTTGGAGTTCTTTTTGGTTTATTTTGTTTATACATCTCTCCTTTTGTATTTTGTTTTGCCTAGAGGCATATATTTGAGAGAACAAAACTTGTATAAGCTGTTTTCACTGTATGGTTTTGTATATCAGTATATGGCTAGCCGGCTTAAACTCCGAGAGTCGTGACTAGTTTCCTATGATATTATATACTTATCTTTTGTTATATCTTCTCTGTTTCTTATGCCTTAAGCTAGTAGCTCCGTTAGTACGTTTGTGCTTCGAAATTCTGTTTTTGAGCTATATCTTTCATCGGGCTTCTAGATTATACTATTATATATATATATATATATATATATATATATATATATATATATATTATGTATGAGTTTAGAACTGTCGTAATCTCTGATTGACCTTGGCTTTACGACGCGAGGTAAGGCTTAGGCTAATTAGGGTGTTACATTTAGTGGTATCAGAGCGGTTCGTCCTCGTGAGCCTGAGGGATGGACCGATTGTGCTTCATTGCATACTCTGTGTGTCTTTTCTTTGATGCTATTAGGTTATCAGTTTGATATATGCATAGCATGCTTGTTTGTGAGTGCCTGTTTGGGATAATTGAAGCACTAAACTTTTGATATTGAGACTGATCACCTTGATATCTATTGTTTGGTGTAGACAGGAATCCTACATGGCTACTCGCGGGCGAGGTCGAACGCGTACACGGGGAAGTAGGAATGAGCAACCAGCTGACAATCACGCCGAATTCATGGCGGCAATGGCGAATCTCGCTAACACCATGGAAGCTAATGCTGCTGCGACTCTGCAAGCAGTGCAGAGATTGGGCCAACCGACTGGGAATGGCAACAGAAATGGGAATGGCGAAGGGAATACCAATGATAATGCTGAGGGTAACGGCGATAACACAGGAGGAGTTCCGATGACCCTGGCGACGTTCCTCAAGGTTCATCCGCCAACTTTCCGAGGATCCACAGATCCTATTGAAGCGGACCACTGGTTCCAGGCTATAGAGCGTGCTTTACAGGCGCAACATGTTCCTCTCAATCAATATGTAGAGTTTGCCGCTTATCAGCTAGCGGGAGAGGCCCAGCCCTGGTGACAAGCTGAGTGTCATTTGCTACAGCTTCAGGATGCCAACATTCCATGGGAGGTGTTCCAAACGGCTTTCTACAAGAAATACTTTCCTGAGTCTGCAAGGGAAGCAAAGGAGATGGAGCTAATGCAGCTGAAGCAAGGTTCCATGTCTGTGGCAGAGTACACCAACAAGTTCGAAGAGCTTTGTAGGTTTTCTCGGGTATGTCTGGGTGACCCGGAGACTTTCGAGAGCTGGAGGTGCATTAAGTACCAAAGGGGCTTGAAGGACAACATTATGACTGCTGTGGCTCCTAGGAGATCCGTGTCTTCTCCGACTTGGTGAACAAAGCAAGGGTAGTGGAGGAGTATGCCAAGACAGTGGCGGCATCTAAGGACACTCATGGAGGGAGCTCTAGTCGTGGGCGTGGCAAGTATTTTCATCCTAGAGGACAAAGCTTCAAAAGAGGGGGATATACTCCTCAAGGCCAAGGGGGCTTCAGAAAGAACAATCAGAATCAGTTTCAGTATGCTAAAGGCAGAGGAAATCAGAGTAAGAGTTCTCCGGATTTAGCTTGTGATCGTTGTGGACGTTTTCACCCTTATGACTCATGTAAGATTGGTTTAGGTGGTTGCTTCAAGTGTGGGTTACCTGGCCACATTGCGAGGGATTGCCCTCGTGGGAGGAATCAGAATGCGGGCCAGAGTCAGCATCAAGGTCGAGTCTTTGCTGTGAATGCCAAGGATGCTTCCAAGGCGGATCCTTTGATGAAAGGTATATGTCTAATTGGTGATAAATCCTCAGTTGCATTATATGATACTGGAGCTTCGCATTCGTTTATTTCATTTGCTAAAGTTGAAGAATTAGGCTTGAAAGTATCAGAGTTACCTTTTGATCTACATGTACATACTCCGCATCAAACAGTTATGACTAGGTCAGGTTGTAGACAAGTAGGTTTCAAGCTTGAGGGTAGAGACTTTGTACACGATTCGATCTGTTTACCAATGGTGGGGCTGGAGATGATTTTGGGGTTTGATT
Source organism: Arachis ipaensis (assembly GCF_059453495.1). Taxonomy (NCBI): domain Eukaryota; kingdom Viridiplantae; phylum Streptophyta; class Magnoliopsida; order Fabales; family Fabaceae; genus Arachis; species Arachis ipaensis. The sequence goes on from NC_142441.1 coordinate 130,715,540, forward strand.
GGTTGTCGAAGAACCGGATTTTGTTGGATTGCTTTGAACGGACAATTCGGTTTATGCCGGAAGGAGAAAATGGAGCAGTGGTAGCTACGGGGTATTACCTGAACTCTGTAATGGTGCATTATAGCGGGGAGGAGTGTCAGGGTTATATTTTGTTGGCTGCTAATGCGTTGGGCGATGTCAAGAACTTAGATCAAATTCCGGTGGTTAGAGATTTTCCAGAAGTGTTCCCGGAAGATATCCCTGAGTTCCCACCTCAAAGGGAAATTGAGTTTGCGATTGAATTGGTGCCAGAAGCCGGACCAGTATCGATTGCACCGTATAGAATGGCTCCTATAGAGCTGGCAGAGCTAAAGACTCAGTTGGAAGAGCTTCTGAATAAGAGGTTCATTCGACCGAGTGTATCACCGTGGGGAGCGCCAGTTTTATTGGTGAAGAAGAAAGATGGAGGGATGCGTTTGTGTGTGGATTACTGACAATTAAATAAAGTGACAGTAAAGAACAAGTACCCGCTGCCAAGGATAGATGACTTGATGGATCAATTGCAAGGAGCTGGAGTGTTTTCCAAGATTGATTTGAGATCCGGTTACCACCAGATAAGAGTGAAGGAAGATGATATCCCTAAGACTGCCTTTAGAACACGCTATGGACACTACGAGTTTGCGGTAATGTCTTTTGGGTTAACGAATGCACCTGCTATTTTCATGGATTACATGAACAGAGTGTTTCGTCCCTTTTTGGACAAATTCGTGGTGGTTTTCATAGATGACATCTTAGTTTACTCTAAGACGGTAAAGGAGCATGAGGAACACTTGAGGATTGTACTGCAAATCTTAAAGGAGCGGAAGTTGTACGCTAAGTTGTCAAAGTGCGAGTTCTGGAAGGAGGAAGTAAAGTTCTTAGGCCACGTGGTGAGTAAGGGAGGAATAGCTGTAGATCCTTCTAAAGTAGAAGCGGTGATGGAATGGGAAAGACCAATGACTGTGACGGAAGTCAGAAGCTTTTTGGGTTTAGCCGGATATTACCGGAGATTTATCGAAGGATTTTCCCGGATTGCGCTACCAATGACAAAGTTGACAAGGAAAGAAGTGCCGTTCGAGTGGACGTCGGAGTGCGAAGAAAGTTTTCAAACGTTAAAGCAGAGATTAACTTCAGCACCTGTTCTAATCCTACCGGAACCGCGTGAACCGTTTGAGGTATATTGTGATGCTTCTTTGAAGGGTTTGGGTTGCGTGTTGATGCAACACCGGAATGTGGTGGCTTACGCATCGCGTCAGCTGAGACCACATGAGGTGAATTACCCCACTCATGACTTGGAATTAGCGGCAATTGTGTTTGCATTGAAGATTTGGAGATACCACTTATACGGAGTAAGGTTTAGCGTCTTTTCTGATCATAAGAGTCTCAAGTACATCTTTGATCAGAAAGAGCTAAATATGCGCCAGAGAAGGTGGATGGAGTTGCTTAAAGATTATGATTTCGAGTTGAGTTATCACCCTGGAAAGGCAAACGTGGTAGCAGACGCTTTGAGTCGGAAATCTTTAACAATTGCTTGGATGAGAATCAAGGAAGAAGAACTAGTGGATAAGTTTGTAGATCTTAAGCTGGATATTAGTGAAGTTGCCGAAAGAGCTTGTTTGAACCAGTTACAGATTTCAAGCACGTTTAAATCAGAAATACAAAGGGCGCAGCAAGATGAGCAGAAGTTTCAGCAATTGTTTCAACCAGTTGGTGATAAGAGACGCGAAGAATTCACTAAGGATGATGAAGGGTTATGGAGATACAAGGAAAGGATTTGCATACCAGATGTTGGGAGTTTGAGGCGAGACTTGCTGTTGGAGGCTCACAACAGTGGGTTTTCTATTCATCCCGGGAGCACGAAGATGTATTATGACTTGAAGAAGATGTCTGGTGGCCGGGGATGAAGGGTGATGTAGCTACAGTGGTATCCAAATATTTGACCTGCCAGAAAGTGAAAATAGAGCATCAAAAACCGTCAGGAATGCTACAACCACTTGAGATTCCTCAGTGGAAGTGGGAAGGAATTGCTATGGATTTTGTTACCAGTTTACCGAGGACTAGGTCGGGGTTTGATGCGATTTGGGTGATCGTAGATCGCTTAACCAAATCCGCTCATTTTCTGCCTATCCGACTAAACTGTTCTATGGAGGAATTGGTAAGATTATACATCAAGGAGATAGTGAGGTTGCATGGTGTGCCGTCAAGCATAGTATCGGACCGTGATCCCCGATTCACATCAAGGTTTTGGGGAGCTTTCCAAAGAGCTTTCGGTACGAAGCTATGTCTTAGTACGGCGTATCATCCACAAACAGATGGACAATCGGAAAGGACTATTCAAACGTTGGAAGATATGCTGAGAGCATGTGTGTTGGATCAACCCGAGAGTTGGGATCGTTACATGCCATTGGTGGAGTTCGCATATAACAACAGCTTTCATGCAAGCATTGGGATGGCTCCGTATGAGGCTTTGTATGGACGAAAGTGTCAGTCTCCACTTTGTTGGTATGAATTTGGAGAAGTAAGTGTTTTGGGTCCAGATTTGATAGCAGAGACTACTGAGAACATTAAGAAGATTCGTGCAAGGATTTTAACTGCCCAAAGTCGACAGAAGAGTTATGCGGATCAGAGAAGGAAACCCTTAGAGTTTGAAGTGGGAAAATACGTATTCCTTAGGGTTACACTGACAACTGGGATTGGAAGAGCAATCAAGACCAAGAATTTGAACCCAAGATATATAGGACCGTTTGAGGTTTTGAAGAGATTCGGGCCGGTGGCATATCAAGTGGCTTTGCCACCTCATCTGTCTAACTTGCATGACGTATTCCACGTGTCACAGCTCCGTAAATACACGTCGGATGCGGCTCATGTGTTGGAGCTGGAATCGGTCAAGTTGAAAGAGAACTTGACTCTCCAAGTGACACCAGTGAGGATCGATGACACTAGTGTGAAGAAGCTGCAAGGAAAGGATGTCCCATTGGTTAAAGTTGCTTGGGAGCGAGTAGGAGTAGAAGAGCACACTTGGGAATTGGAGTCTGAGATGCGAAAGGATTATCCCGAGCTTTTCTCAGGTAATTCAAATTTTGAGGGCAAAATTTCTTATTTGGTGGGGAGAATGTAAGAACCGCAACTAATCAACCGGTTAATTAAGTGATTAATTACCCAAATTAGATTCCAAAAAGTTAGAGAGAGAATTTGGGGATTTAAAGGTGATTTTTGGACTCAGTGAGTCTTTCTGAGTTAGAAAATGTGCTTTCTACGAAAAACCATGAAAAATTACGAACCGGGAGTTGAACCGGTTAAACCGATTCAAATCTGCCTGGTACCGCACGAGAAAAGTGAAAACCGTCAAAAAAAACCTTAGAAAAACATTAGAAATGGAAAACCGGGCTTTAATTTTAAAGATTTGGCCCGAAGTTAGGCCAAACGGGCTAAAAACGCTAACGGGTTGGACCGGGCCCAAGTTGGGCCCAAGCCCAACATATAAATACACTTAAATGAACCCATTTCAGCCACTTTCACCCCCATAACCTAAACACAACAGCAGCTGAAGTGAGGAGAGAGGTGAGAGCTTTTCACCATTGTTACTATTCACTTCAAACTTCCCAAGCTCATATCTTGAGCTACGGAGCTCCGATCGCCGCACCGTTTGCGGCTACGTGACAAATCCCAATTTGACAGTTTATCTTGTATTGAATTTAGGGGATTTTATCACCTTTTACCCACATTTATTCAATGAAATAGCATGGTTTTGTATATTCTCCTTTAATTGTGCTTAAGAGTGAAAACATGCTTTTTTAGGTCTTAAAATAGCTAAATTTAATTCTCCTTGATTCCATTAGATGCCTTGATATGTTTGCTAAGTGATTTCAGATTTAGAAGGCAAAGATTGGATCAAGGGAATGAAGAAAGAAGCATGAAAAGGTGGAGAACTCATGAAGAAATGAAAGAACCGGAAAGCTGTCAAGCCGACCTCTTTGCACTTAAACGACCATAACTTGAGCTACAGAGGTCCAATTGATGCGGTTCCAGTTGGGTTGGAAAGCTAACATCCGGGGCTTCGAAATGATATAAGATTTGCCATAGTTGCTACACGTATGGTGGCGCGCACGCGCAAAGTACGCGCACACGTCGTTGCTGCCACCTAGTTCACTTAAAGCAAAACGTGGCCAGCGATTTTAGAAGCCTTGTGGGCCCAATCCAACTCATTTCTGATGCTATTTAAGCCAAGGATTGAAGGGGAATCAACATACTTTCATACTTTACTTTTACTTTTAATCATTAGTCATAGTTTAGTTTTAGAAATAGTTAGAGTTAGAGAGAGAAGCTCTCTCTTCTCTCTAGAATTAGGATTAGGAATTAGGGTTAGATTAGGATCTCATAGTTCTAGGTTTAATTCAAGTCTCCTTCTACTTCTACCTTCAATTGATGATTGCTACACTTTGGTTCTTCTCTCTATCCCTATTCTCTTGTTGTAATTTCTCTTATTTTGTTTCTAGGTTTTGTAATTGAGATACTCTTGTTCTCTTTATTTTCTTTCAATAATGCAATTTGAGGTCATTCATGATAATTGTGATTTTCTTGATTGTTGTTGTTAATTCTTTACATTCAATTGTAGTTAGAATTCATTCTTGTTGTGATTGACTATACTTTTCTTTTGTGCCTTCCAAGTGTTTGATTAAATGCTTGGAAGAATGTTAGACTAGAATTTTATGTTCTTGGCTTGAGAAGGTAACTTAGGATTTCTTGAGTCACTAGTGTCCGATTGATTGATAGTTGATAGCCATTAACTCTATCCTTCATTAATCCAATTAGTGGAAAGCTAGGACTTATGGACTAGGATTGATATAACTCACTTGACTTTCCTTTGTTAATCGATTTAAGGATGACTAAGTGGGATTAATCCTTGCAACTACCATACTTGTGGCTAGTGATAATGATGAAGACCCTTGACAACCAAACCTTGCCAAGACCATTTTGTGAATAAAGTTTTCCTACCATTTACTATTCACATTCCTCATCCACAACCCCAAAATAAACAAGTCTATAACCAATAACAAGAACACTACCCTGCAAGTCCTTTGAGAGACGACCCGAGGTTTAAATACTTCGGTTTATAGATTTTAGGGGTTTGTACTTGTGACAAACAAATTTTTGCATGAAAGGATTATTGTTGGTTTAGAAACTATACTTCAACGAGATTTCATTTGTGAAATTCTAAACCGTCAAAAATCCGTTCGTCAAAATGGCGCCGTTGCCGGGGACTTGCAATGGTGTTGTGTTATTGGTTATTGTACATATGTGAATATTGTGAATAGGTTTATCTTTTGTTGTTTCTTAATTTTTGTTAGTTTTATTTTGTTCTCTCATTATGAATTCTCACCACTTTGGCTTTGAGTTTGGTTATAAGCGCGTTGTAGGAAATGTGGACTTTAATGGCAACATGTACCATGGATGGAACCAACAAAGATGGGAAGAGCCTCAAGGAATTGATCACTCCTATTGGCAACAACCTCCGGATACTTATAGGTATAATTTCCATCCTAATGCATGCCAACTTAGCGGCTATGATGATTCTTTTTGTGACACTCAACAACCACCATCATATGCCTATGAATCTCATCCTCAACATGAACCTCAACCATTCTCACAAGCCTTTCATCACCAAGCACCACCCTATGATCCATATCCATCATATAACCAATCATCCATACCATATTTTTATGGCCATTATGAGCAAGAACCTCTAGAATCACCACAACCATATCAAGATTACTCCCAAGAACCACCTCAATACTCATCATCTCCATACCTTGACCAAGAAGAACCACCTTCCTACTATGAATCCTCTCTTCAAAATAATGAACCTCCATATTCACCCCAAGCCCCAATAGACGAGCCTCTCACTTTGTTACTCCAAGGACAAGAAGCCATGAAGCGGGATACACTTGAGTTTGTGACCAATTTGACCAAGGTGGTGCACACTTTAGCCCACCAATGCTTGAATACTCAAGGTACCTCCGTGACCACATGTGAGAAGTCAAAAGAAGAGCAAAGCATGAATGAGAAATTGGAAAATTCGGTGGAAAAGGAGGAGTCAAATTTTGTGTTGGAACAATTGGAGGAGCCTATGCTCATTGAAGAAAAGGAAGAGGTGGTTGAAGATTTAGGAGATGTTGAAAGTCCAAGGGAATGTAGCATCATGGAGAACTCTTCCAAGAAGCTTGATATTGATGTTGAGGAGGGTGCGCAATCTCCAAGGCATACCGTCGTCGGAGACTTGGAAGAAGTTTATCAAGAAATGGATTCAATCATAGCTGAATTGCTCTCTACAATGGAATCCTCACCCGTTGGACATGGAGTTGAAATTATAGAAGAGTGTGCACAACCTCCCAAGGAAGATGAGAAGGGCATGGTGTATATTGAAATTGAAGGATATGAAGAGGTTGATCAAGAGATGACCTCATTCATCAATGAATTTCTATCCAAAATTGAATCGCCTCTCATTAAACAAGATGAAGTTCTTGAAGATAACACCAAGCCAAGTAAAAGGGAAAAGGTTGAAATTGAAGAAATTTGTCAAGAGGTGGAAATACACAAAGAAGAGCACAAGGAAGTAGACCTTGCATTGTCTAAGTGTGGGGAAGCCCCTCTTCCCGAGTCACCATTCAATACAACATTCAAGTGGGTAAAACTCTTATCCCTTAGCTTTAATTTCTCACTTGAATATGGTTTAATTGAAAATGATGGTCAACTTAGAGCTCTTTGTGGAGTTAAAAGTATAAGAGAGTTGTGCAGTAGATGGAAACATCATTCTAAGCTCATGATGGTTGTAAGCTCAACATTCAAGAACAATGGTTGGTGTAGAACCAAATTGCATGGGTCTAGGAAGTTGTTTGGAAGCTTCTTTGAGAATTCTACATGTCAACCACACTTATGTCAACCACCCGGAAAGAAAATGTATGAAGATCGAATCGAAGATGGGTGTGAAGATAAGATATGGGATCCCGGTTCGCTATGTAAAGACCAACTATGGGGACTCATATCTTGGGTAGAACTTTGCCCAAGTTTGATGAATATGGTTGGAAATTCTGTCAACCAATTGAGGAGTAAAGATCCTTGGAGATTCAAGGATGAGTACAAACATAAGCCACCATGACAATGAGCCCCTCAAAATGTCCAACTTAAGGACTTAAACTAAAAGTGCTAGGTGGGAGACACCCCACCATGGTAAACTCTTTCCTTCCTCTTTTAGTTTTGTTTAATAAGTGATTTGAGTTGCCATTGTAGGTAGATTTTCATTTCATATTGATTTGTTTGTAAAGATTGGTTGTTAGTATGTTGTATTCATTAGTAGTAGATGAATAAATCCTAAAATCAAATTGCATTTTTGTGAATTGTTTGATATTTGATTGAATAAAGAAGAGTTTTGGACATTATAGGGAGCTCTTGGGCATTTTTCTGCTCTTTGGGCAAAAAAAAAAAAAAAAAAAAAAAGGCCATCGGCGCGTAAGCACGCTGTGCGCGCGGGCGCACATTGCACTTCCGCAACTTCTGGTACAAAAACCAGAGAGTTGTGCGCGCGTTGTGCCAGCATTGTGCTTGGAGCACAAGCTCATCCACGCGTAAGCGCGCTGTGCGCGCGCGCGCGGATTTGCACCCTGTTTTTCTCCGCCCTCCTTTCTCCTTCTTTCCTCTTCTCTTCTTCTTTCTTTCTCATTTTTTTCTTCTTCCTCTCTTGAAAGATTTTTTTTTTTCTTTTCTCTTTTAATATAAATAAAAAAAAATTTTTTTTTAATAATAAAAAAAATATAATAATAAATAAATAAATAAAATACTAAAAAAAAAATTTTTTTTTCTCTTCTTCCATTTTCTTTTGTCTATTACATTTGCATACTTTTATTCTTTGCATTTTAATTCTATTTGTTCTCCTTTTATTTTCTAAATTTCTCATTTTAATAATGGTGTTGAATTCTCTCACTCAATTGTTGAGAATTTCTTGCATTTGTTTTGGTGCTTCATGACTTGTTACATTAATTGTAATAATTGTCAACACACAAGATTAGTACTTTAGTCCTTCCTAATTCATTACCCTTTGTTTTTTTTCTTGTACCGCTTCATCATTGAGTTAGGATAGAATCAAATGCTTTCATGCGTTTCACTAATCTTGTTTGTGTCAATTCTTATTTGATCTTGATGCTCAATATACTCTCCATGCTTTAACTTTACTCTTGCATCAAGTATCAGTTGATATGCCTTTTGCTTATATTGATTTCTCACTCACATGTTGTAGCTACCATGTAGTAGAGAATCATACTCTTATTTGGCATTAGCCCCCGCCTATGTTCTATTTACTTTGATATCTTTGTTGTAGGCTTAATTTTCTTTCTTTTTCTCTCCTTTTAGGCTGGCCACCGAGAAAGGAGGAAACGGAAAAACTTTTAAATGGGGCAACGAACAAGTCATCCGCACAACCTTTCGAAGAAGCTCATCAATTGTAGCAACCCATCCACCTTGCTCTTCTTTGCATGCACCGAGGACGGTGCAATCTTCAAGTGTGGGGAGGTCATTCGACCGATCTCCATGGGTAACAATTTCCTTTCCAACACCAATTTTTTTATTTTTCTTTGTTAGAGTAGCTATTGCATTGCATGATAGGTTGCATGCTAGTTAGAATTTGTACATATTCTTACCACTTCTTTCATATTAGGACTACTTGGTTATGGTGATGATTTCTCTTCCAAGAAAATTATTTTTAGGGCACCCTACCAATTTGAAAATTTTTGTTGAACTTGCTTGAAAGAATTTATTTTGGAACATGGTTTTGAGCTAAGAACACAAGCTTGTGAGATTTGAGCCTAATGGTGTGGTTACATCTTATAACCACTTATTTTCCTTCTTGCGTGTAATTGTTCTCTTTCTATGATTGTAATCTTTGATTTGTTTGAATCTATATGTCCCATTATTCCTTGTATTCATGCATTTATATGATTGAGGCCATCATTTCATTAGCTCACTTATCCAAATAGCCTTACCTTTTACTCTCCTTTGTTAGCCGATTTTGAGCCTACGCTTAACCCACTTGTTCTTATTTTAGCACATTACAAGCCTTAAAGCGGAAAACAATGAATGTCCTTTATTTGGATCTTTGATTGGCTTAGGCTAGTGAGTGTGAGTGTCATCCAAGAGTGGGAAAACTTTGGGACATTGGTTGGGATAAAAGGGTGTTTGTGTTTTGTATTTTTATATTGGGGAATTGGTACATACTCATGTATTGATTAAATGTATAGACCTTATGCATTGATGTTCTTGTGTATAGTTTGAAAGAAAAAGAAATAAATGAAAAGAAAAAGAAATAAAAGTGAAAAGAAAAAAAAAAGAAAAGAAAAGAAAAAAAATGTATATAGAAAAAGAAAGAAAAAAAAGAAAAGCAATAAAGGGGACAAAAGGCCCCAAAGTGAAGCTCAATAAGAATCAATGCATAAGTGTTGTGAAATGAAAAGAAAATGCATGAGTATGTGAAAAAGTGAGGAATGGGTAGTTAGATTAGCACTTAATTGTATAGGTCATTATATAGGTTAGGTGGGAAAGTTTAAGTTAATCAAAGACTCAAATCCTAAGTCCACTAGCCATATATGATCCTACCTTGACCCTAGCCCCATTACAACCTAAAGAAAAGACCTCATGATACATGTATGCATGCATTGAATAATTGTTGATTGTTAGAAGAAAAACAAATCTTGGAAAGCATGATTAGGGGAGAATTGAGAGAATCAACCCCAAACACCGAGCGACTAGAGTGCAAACACTTCCGGTGAGGGTTCGATGCTCAATTCCTTAATTCCCGGCTTTCACGAGCATTCTTCTTGCAAGTCTATTTGAACTTCAATTTTTATATTTGAATTGGTAGGATTCATGAATCGTTATATGATCTTGACCCTACTTGTGCATGAATGACTTGGAGGATTGATTTATTTTTAACCAAGTAGGTACAACCATTTTGCATCTAGTTGCATTCATGTAGATAGGATGCATATAGATAGGTTACATTGAATAAATGTTGATGCCCTTTGCTTTCTCTTGGCTTAAGCATGAGGACATGCTTGGTTTAAGTGTGGGGAGATTGACAAACCCCAATTTGACGGTTTATCTTGTATTGAATTTAGGGGATTTTATCACCTTTTACCCACATTTATTCAATGAAATAGCATGGTTTTGTATATTCTCCTTTAATTGTGCTTAAGAGTGAAAACATGCTTTTTTAGGTCTTAAAATAGCTAAATTTAATTCTCCTTGATTCCATTAGATGCCTTGATATGTTTGCTAAGTGATTTCAGATTTAGAAGGCAAAGATTGGATCAAGGGAATGAAGAAAGAAGCATGAAAAGGTGGAGAACTCATGAAGAAATGAAAGAACCGGAAAGCTGTCAAGCCGACCTCTTTGCACTTAAACGACCATAACTTGAGCTACAGAGGTCCAATTGATGCGGTTCCAGTTGGGTTGGAAAGCTAACATCCGGGGCTTCGAAACGATATAAGATTTGCCATAGTTGCTACACGTATGGTGGCGCGCACGCGCAAAGTACGCGCACGCGCCGTTGCTGCCACCTAGTTCACTTAAAGCAAAACGTGGCCAGCGATTTTAGAAGCCTTGTGGGCCCAATCCAACTCATTTCTGATGCTATTTAAGCCAAGGATTGAAGGGGAATCAACATACTTTCATACTTTACTTTTACTTTTAATCATTAGTCATAGTTTAGTTTTAGAAATAGTTAGAGTTAGAGAGAGAAGCTCTCTCTTCTCTCTAGAATTAGGATTAGGAATTAGGGTTAGATTAGGATCTCATAGTTCTAGGTTTAATTCAAGTCTCCTTCTACTTCTACCTTCAATTGATGATTGCTACACTTTGGTTCTTCTCTCTATCCCTATTCTCTTGTTGTAATTTCTCTTATTTTGTTTCTAGGTTTTGTAATTGAGATACTCTTGTTCTCTTTATTTTCTTTCAATAATGCAATTTGAGGTCATTCATGATAATTGTGATTTCCTTGATTGTTGTTGTTAATTCTTTACATTCAATTGTAGTTAGAATTCATTCTTGTTGTGATTGACTATACTTTTCTTTTGTGCCTTCCAAGTGTTTGATTAAATGCTTGGAAGAATGTTAGACTAGAATTTTATGTTCTTGGCTTGAGAAGGTAACTTAGGATTTCTTGAGTCACTAGTGTCCGATTGATTGATAGTTGATAGCCATTAACTCTAGCCTTCATTAATCCAATTAGTGGAAAGCTAGGACTTATGGACTAGGATTGATATAACTCACTTGACTTTCCTTTGTTAATCGATTTAAGGATGACTAAGTGGGATTAATCCTTGCAACTACCATACTTGTGGCTAGTGATAATGATGAAGACCCTTGACAACCAAACCTTGCCAAGACCATTTTGTGAATAAAGTTTTCCTACCATTTACTATTCACATTCCTCATCCACAACCCCAAAATAAACAAGTCCATAACCAATAACAAGAACACTACCCTGCAAGTCCTTTGAGAGACGACCCGAGGTTTAAATACTTCGGTTTATAGATTTTAGGGGTTTGTACTTGTGACAAACAAATTTTTGCATGAAAGGATTATTGTTGGTTTAGAAACTATACTTCAACGAGATTTCATTTGTGAAATTCTAAACCGTCAAAAATCCGTTCGTCACTACGCATTCCTTGTGAAGAGCTCTACAAAACCCACCCAAGAAACCCTCAAGGTAATCACGAAATCTTCCCAGTTTCTCTCTTCAAAATTTCGGGTTTTATTAGAGTTTTGGGTTAAATGGGTTTTTGTGATTTTGGATGTTTAGGTTTGCTCTAATCCTTGCTTAGCTTTGGATTTGTGTTATCAAATCTGTTGGGAAAGGTAAAAGCTCTTAAACCCTTGTGAGATTATGCTTATGTTGAACCCTAGGTTGATTTGTGGTGATTTATATGTATATAGTTTGATTATTGTGGCTTTGGGAGCTTTTGGAACTTATTTGTGCTTGTTGGAGTGGATTTGAAAGCTTGGATTGTGGTTGGAAGATTGTTGGTGCTCATTTTGAGTTTGGGTGCATAAAGGGAATCGGCCAAGGTATGGTTTCGGTTTCCTCTATGTAGTATATAATATTCATGGACACTTAGGCTAGTTGACCCTAAGATAGGATTGGATGTTGTTGGTGTATGAATGATCATGTGTAAATTGATGTTAATTGTTGGTATCCTTGGAATATTGTGATTAAGGATGATTATGGAGAATTGTTGGTGTTAATGAGTATTGATGATTATTGTTGATGATGAGGGTTTGTTGATGTGGTTGATAATGGATGATAAATATTGATATTTTTGGTAATTGAAGGTGAGTGTTGGGATTGTTGATAAATGGTTATATTGATGTTGATAGTATGATGTTGGAGTTTGATGTTGAAATTAATAATGATGATGGTTAGTAAGGGTATTATTATGTATTTGATAGTGAGAATTGATGATTATATATGGTGGAGTGGTAAATTGGATATGGAAAATGGTAAATTCTGATATGTGATAGAATTGATGTGGTTTTGGTTGGATTGGGTTATGAAAGTTGGTAAATTGAGATTCTTGTAAGTCTTGGTAAAAGTTGACTTTTGGTGAATTTTGTCTAATCATAACTTATGCCTTGGTTTTCAAAATCTATTGAAATTAGTTTAGAATTAAAGCTTATTGAAAACTGTTCGAATCGATATAAAGTTTGTAAAAAAAAAATTGGAATTTGGTAGATGAAGTTATGATCATTCAAAGTTGGTGTTAAAAATCTGAAATTTTCCAAAGTTGTAGAATTTCATTACTTCTGATATGTGCGGGTGCACACGTCCTGTTTCTCAAAAATTTATTTGTTTTCAACTATTTTGCCTTTTCAACAAGATTGTAAGCTTCTATAACAGTATTTTAAGACGTTTGGGTCTAGTTTTGAGTATTAGAACATGGGATATAAATTAAGGGCTCTAGTACATGATTTTAAGGTAAATTAGAAAACGGAGGCCTAGGTTTCTGGCGTGCTGAGAATGGTTTGACGTTAGGTGAAGGATGATTGGTATATGAGATGAGGAATGATAGACTTTTGGTATTTGAAAACTGAGTTATAAAGGGACAGTGGTTGAGATGAGTCGGGGACTCGGATTGAAGTGATGGATCTATGTATGCTGAAATTACTTTTGAAAACCATTGAAATAATATTTTTACATGATATTTTGAGACGCCATGCGTCTGGCAGGGACGGTGGTTAATCCCGCCTGTCGAGGTAGCGGCGTCGGCGTAAGGACGGTGGTTAATCCCGCTTACGTTGAGATGTGAGGTCTGAGGAAAGAATATCCCGCTCGCATCCCTTCGGATCTATAGGGTGAGTAGGCGTCGGTTCCTGGACAGTGATCCGGGCACTATATCTCGGGGGTTCCTATATGAGAAATCCGAAGGGCGACGTCTCCATGGAGATGTGTCGGGTTGGCAGTTGAACCGACAATGTGATATCACAGCCAGTAGGGCAGGCATTCATCATATGCATTTCCTATCTGCTTGTATGCTTTGTCTACTTGTAATGGTTTGCCTAATTGAATAACATGCTTACTTGCTATCTGAATTATTTTCCATATATGCTACTACTTGTGCTATACTTGCTTTGAACATTATCTGTGTTTTCTGCTGGGATTGAGGAGGTTCGGAAGGCGGTGGCGATGGGATCGCATGGAGGATCGGTTGGTGAAGGCTGTGGGACAGCGGTGTTTGGTTAGAATAGAAATCCCTTAAGATAGATAACCTGGTTTATTTAAGTCAAGTTGGTATATTATGCTTAAATGTTTTAGAATGCTTTAAGTTGAATCTTGTGATTGATATGAAGCTTAGGATTGCCTTTGGCGTCTCGGGGTCTTATATCCTATATCACTGGGAACTGTTACCATACTGAGAACCGCCGGTTCTCATACCATATTGTTGTTGTGTTTTTCAGATGCAGGTCGCAACCCACCTCGGTGAGTTGCTTTGGTTGGTGACAGGAGCGGAGAATCTTGGATCATTTTGGAGTTCTTTTTGGTTTATTTTGTTTATACATCTCTCCTTTTGTATTTTGTTTTGCCTAGAGGCATGTATTTGAGAGAACAAAACTTGTATAAGCTGTTTTCACTGTATGGTTTTGTATATCAGTATATGGCTAGCCGGCTTAAACTCCACGAGTCGTGACTAGTTCCCTATGATATTATATACTTATCTTTTGTTATATTTTCTCTGTTTCTTATGCCTTAAGCTAGTAGCTCCGTTAGTACGTTTGTGCTTCGAAATTCTGTTTTTGAGCTATATCTTTCATTGGGCTTCTAGATTATACTATTCTTTCTATCTATATATATATATATATATATTATGTATGAGTTTAGAACTGTCGTAATCTCTGATTGACCTTGGCTTTACGACGCGAGGTAAGGCTTAGGCTAATTAGGGTGTTACAATAAACATTTTAAAAAGTTCTAATAAATTATTATTTACTTTATATTCCTAATATTTGAATAAAAACTAACATATTAAAATTGGACTATAAGTCTTTTAATTTTTTTTATTTTATTTATTTTAAACTCATGAATAAAATAATTTAATATTTAGAGTTTAGTATTGTTTGATTTAAGATTTAGTGCAGATGGTTTAGGATTTAAGATTTAAAATTAGATTGATTAGAGTTTAGGATGGGATGGTTTAAAATTTATGATTAAAAAATTAGAGTTTGTGCTTTTTTGTTTAGAGTTTAGAGTCGGATGGTTTAAGATTTTGATTTTGATTTTTTGTGATTTTGATAAAATTTTATTTTTCGTCATAATATGTATTTTACATGATAATATTAATTTAGTTATTAATTCATTTAATAAATATTAATGAGGTAATTCGTTAACGGAACTTTCATAACTTTTTTGGTTAATTGTTAATTTATATACATAAATTTAATTATGATATAGTTAGTTATGCTAATGTAATTTACGAAATTATGTGTAGATTAGTTGTTAATGTGAAGAAAAACGTTTAATTATTTTTGTTTAATTTGTTATTATTTAGTTTGCTAGTAAATAGTATTAAAATAAAGATGGCAAGATGCAGTGAGTAATTGAAATTTCAAAATTTATTATTTTTTGGATTAGAATGATTATTATTTAAATTTTAATTTTAATTTTATACAAGTCACTTAAATTTAAAATAGTTAATGGCACATTGGAATAAATATAAATTTAATAATGGATGATACTCACCCTTAATCAACATTTCATTAGTGTTATTAGGGGCATTAATTAATTAACTAATTAGTATATTAAAGTCGCTGATCTAGTACTATCACTTTCATTATATGGTGCATATAGTCCCATCATACCATAATAATTAATCACAATTCTTCTTCGTAATCTCGTATTAACATTATTAATTCTAAATTAAATATTGTCCAAATTAATTTATAACAAAAAACCATATTTAATTCTTACCTCACATGTTAGATTTATCGGATAATTTTTTTTAGGGTAAAAAACGTTAATAAGCTAAGGTAGGAGAGATTTTACGTATATCAGCCAAAATGAAAATCGTTTCACCAATCAGCCAAAGCATATTTCTATATAATTTGAAGCAGCATGGTTCGAACTACAACAACAAATAATTCGAACCGAGTCAGTTCAAATTACTAACGAAAAATTCACTCTAATTCGAACCAAGATGGTTCGAACCAAGATGGTTTGAACTAAAAACACACGTAATTCGAACTCTGTTAGTTCGAATTATACAAGGAGAAGCTTGCCAAAGTAATTCGAACCAGGTTGGTTCGAATTACACAAACCATATTTTGAACTAGGCTGGTTCGAATTAGTGAGAAACAGACCTGTATATATATGGTTGTAAACGTGAGTTGCTCTCATTAGAGGGTGTAAGATGGCTAGTGACGAGAGTTTTGTAGTGTTGGTTCACCACAGAGGATCGATTAAGAGGAAAACTCGTTCCGGTGTGAAGTTCACCGATAAGGATCCTCTCTGTATTATCGTGAGGCCTACGACGAGCTATGATGACCTTGTTAGGTCTGTACTGATGAAACTTGGTCTGAAAGGTGCGAAGCGGGTTAAGAAGTTTTTCTATCGCATTCCAATCACGGTGCTCCAGGAAACCGTGAAGTATGATTGTTTCACGATCGGGAGTGATGAGGACTTGCAAGTCATGTTTCATTGTCGCTGGCAGTTTCCGGAGGTGAGGACACCAGAATTGTTGGCAAAGTTGGTTGATGTGGTATCCAGCTCAGGGGGTTCAAACCGGAATACCACCACTTTAGCCACGGCAGCCGGTTCTAGTTCCAGACCTGCCGTTGCATCTTTGTCCGTCCCTGTGTACGAGCCACCGGTCCAATCTGTCGCCTCCCCTTCTTTCGCTGTTGATCTCAATGGCAGCGTATGCGACGAGGTCGGAACAGGGGAATTTTTGCCGACCTCTTTACAGTGCGCTGCACCGCTTGGGGTTGGAGACGGATTGTTGGGTGATGCAGAGGACGATGACGTCGAGCCGGATATGATTGATGATGACAGCGGCGATGATATTGGAGCGAGTGAGCCTGTAGAGCGGGAGGTGGTTCTAGCTCTGGCACACAGCAGTATCCACCACATTTTTCCTCTTTGGACTTGGATGCCATGAGGTAGGAGGGGGTTTCTGGGCAGCCTGTTGGATTTGGAGCTAGAGATGCGGAAGGGACTGCTGGTCTGATAGAGTTCCAGGTTGGTCAGCAATTTCAGGATAAAGATGAGGCCCTGTTAAGTGTGAAGACTTACAGCATCCGGCGAGGGGTACAGTACAAGGTAGTGGAGTCTGACTATCGCCGGTATGTGGGCAAGTGTTCTGAGTTCGGGAATGGGTGCACATGGTTGATTCGACTGAGTCTCCAGTAGCGCAAGGGCATTTGGGAGGTCAAACGGTACAATGGACCTCATACTTGTCTTGCCACCTCCATCTCGAGTGACCACAGGAGTTTGGATTATCATGTGATATCGGCGTTCATTATGCCAATGGTTAGGGCTGATGCATCCGTCAGCATCAAGGTGCTCCTAAATGCCACGGCCGCACACTTTGGGTTTAGGCCGACGTACAGGAGGGTCTGGTTGGCGAAGCAGAAGGTTATTGCCCTCATCTATGGTGACTGGGATGAGTCGTACAATGAGCTCCCCAGGTGGGTGTTGGGAGTCCAGTTGACGATGCCTGGTACTGTTGCAGTCCTAAGGACGAGCCCTGTTCCAGTTGGTGGACAACTAGACGAGTCTCAAGCTTATTTTCACAGACTGTTCTGGACGTTTCCACCGTGCATCGAGGCATTCCGTCATTGCAAGCCGCTGGTTAGTATTGACGGCACCCATCTGTATGGCAAGTATGGGGGAACGTTTCTCATCGCGATTGCACAGGACAGGAACTCCAACATACTACCTGATGCATTCGCACTAGTTGAGGGTGAGAATGCAAAGTCTTGGACATTCTTTCTCTCCCACCTGCGTCAGCACGTGACACCGCCGAACTGTGGTAGAACCCTATCTATCTGATGCCACTCTATGACGACAAAGTATATCAGTGACGTCACAGACCGCCACAACGCCGTATGCCGAGGCTCCAAAGCCTCTGGATGCACAACCTGAAGTACCTCGGGGCTGCTATACGGCATCCAGATAAACTGCACAGAGAACTCAACATTGTCAGGCCAACTCATGCACCCAATTCATAAAGTTTGGTTAACTAAATAAACTTAGGCAGTAGTTGACTCACCTCCCTGTCTTGTAACATGTCTATCCTCAGCCTCCACATCTGCACTCTAGGACCCTTCTCGCTACCGGAAGGGTTGTAACCTGACCACCTGCATCTCACATGTGTCTTATGGCTAATTAAATGTGTGAGAGATTTGTAATACATTATTAATGAACATGGAGTTAGCTATATTAAATTGAAATAGAGAAGTCTGAATAGAGTACCTCGAGGCCAACGGCCAGCTGAACGTGTCATACCCTGCAGGCCTAAAACGAGGAAAGCGCCAGAAGATCCAGGACTGAAGTAGCTGTAGTGGGCCCGCTAACTTGACCACATGTCTGTTCGCCATTTAGCACATGCACCGGTACAACCATGCCAGTGCTGCAGACCCCCGGCTGTAGGTACCCATCTCCTCAAGCCTAGCTACGTAGGGAAGCCATCTGATGTGAATGCGGTTGCCGGACTTGTCGGCAAACAGCTACATACCCAACAACATCATGATGTAGGCACGAGCAAATCGCCGCACAGTCTCCTCATCGGCTCCATTGGGGCACTCTCCAAAAGTCTCCTGGAACCAACTGTAATTTACTGCGTACTTCTGAACCTGGCTCGGAGGAGGAATCACTCCAAGAAACTCCTGGAACCACACCCAAGCTGGACGGCCACCCTAGATGTATATCTGGAAATCTGAAAGGCAGCCGCTGACATAATGCCCGTCCATTGGCAACTCCAACTGGTACGCCACGTCCTGAAGTGTGATCGTGCACTCTCTGAACGGAATATGGAAGGTGTGCGTCTCCGGACGCCATCGCTCGACGAAGGCACTGACAATGGCCTCATCTAACCGGAACCATCTATCGTTCAGCCTCGCAAGATGGTATAATCCGGCCATCTGCAAGTACGGAACGTATCTCTCATCGAGTTGCATGCCCTGCTGCCGCCGCATGCTCCTGATGCATCGATGTGGCTGCGCATTACATGCACCGCATTGTTAGAACCAACTTGATAACCAATGACAAAAACAACCGACACCATAAATATATCAAATCACTTGGAAAACCAATATATCAAACCACTTGGAAAACCACATGCTCAGACCACTAACATAATCACAAAGAAATTCACTTATGTCAAACACATGTCAAAACCACTATCACGAACCGCTTACAAAAGCACATGGTCAACCACTTCCAATACCACCAAAATAAACCGCCAAAGTAAATCATCAACAAAACTGCATACAAAAGTGCTAACAAAACCAATACTAAAAACATCCGAACCTAAACCACCAACAAAAGCACATGAATAAACCACTATTATAAACCGCATTCAGCATCCATTAACGAAAACCACATGCAAAACAACTATCATAAACCACACAACTAAACCACTAACATAAAACAACTAACATAAACCACTAACATAAAACAGCTAACATAAAACAACTAACATAAACCACTAACATAAAACAACTAACATAAACCACTAACATAAAATAGCTAACATAAAACAACTAACATAAACCACTAACATAAAACAACTAACATAAACCACCAACTAAACCGCATGCAAAGCCTCTCAACTAAACCACTTGTAATACCACTACGATTAACCGCTAACATAAACCGCCACTAAAACCGCATGCAAAACCACTAACTCAGATATACCGCTTGCACGAAGTTTTTTATGTACTAACCTCGTCGTTGATGACCCCGGCTATATGAGCAACTCCGTCCAACCGATATAACCTTGCCGGATCGTCCCCCATCGGCTGAGTGTTCCGTTCAAGTCTTTGTCGGATCGAACCCGGGTCGTTTTCTCTGGGATTTGGTGGGGTATGAGGATGGATAAGTGATTCGAGTGGGGCTGATTCGAACTCCTTTTATAGCTGCAAAATGTGTAATTCAAACCAGCCTAGTTCGAATTATTACTCAAGGACAACAACTACTAATTCGAATCAAGTAGGTTCGAATTACGTTATGAAGCGTGCAAACCCTAATTCGAACAAGCCTAGTTCGAATTATTCTCATTTCTAGTTCGAACCATGTTGGTTCGAATTACATTCAACAATTGATACATAATAATTCGCTACCCTAGTTCGAATTATGTGTTTCTTTAGTTCGAACCATGCTGGTTCGAATTATATAGAAATATGCTTTGGTTGATTGGTGAAACGATTTTCATTTTGGCTGATATACGTAAAACCTCTCCTGCCTTGGCTTATTAACGTTTTTTGCCCTTTTTTTACGCACATTATTATTATTATTATTATTATTATTATTATTATTATTATTATTATTATTATTGGAAATATAAAATGTGAAAAAGTTATTTTGGTCCTGATGTATGGCACATAGGATTTAGGTCCAATTTGGATAAACAACTTAATTAAATTACTTTTGAAAAAATAGATTAAACAACAAATGACTATATTAAAAATAGCTTATAAATAAATTATTTTGTGTTTGAATTTTTAGTTCTAAAAGTACTTATTTTATAGGAATGTGATAAAAAGTAGTAGTATTATGAGAGAAGTCATTTTTTTAACTTCTCTATAAGCTCCTAAGACTTAAGAGCATCTCCAATGGCCAAAATATGAGTCCCTGTTTCTGACAAAAGTAGAGGCCCACCATTGGAGAAGAAAAAAAATGAGTTCGTGCGTGATTTCCAATGGAAGAGAGTCCCTCTAAGCAGGGACTTTCATCATCCAATAATAACTTGCCACATGGCAAGTTATTATAAAAAAATAATTATAATAATTAATTATATTAAATAATTATATTTTTATTTAATTTAATTTATATTAATTATCTAATAAAATCATTTAAATAATAATTAATTAAATAATTACATTAAATAATTAAATTGTATTTAATTTATTAATAATTATAATAATTAATTATATTAAATAATTATATATTTATTCAATTAATAATTTATATTAATTACCTCAATTAGGAGAGAAAAATTTTGTACTGTACTATCAATTTCTCTAAAAAAAATATTTAATTTATTTTTAAATTTATAAATTTTAATAATATTATTACAAAAAATAGTAACTATATTAATTTTAATTAATTAATTAAGTGGGGTCACAATAGGGACTAAAGTTAGTTCCTCCTAATGGAGAAGAAAGAGATACTTTGAGTTCCTATTTACTGTTTATGACGCAAAAACTGATGTGGAGTTACTTTTTATGACAAGTGGACCATAAATAGGGACTGAAATGAGTTTCCTACTGGAGATTGTCTAAGAGCATCTCCAACGGACTAAATTTTGGAGTCCGGTTACTATTTTGTCATAGAAAAAAGAGAATTGGAGCATTGGAGTGGAACTCAAGTGAGTTCCTTCACTCATTTCAAGGCGAGGGAGTCCCTCTGAATAGGGACTCCTATTAGCCAATCTACACTTGCCAAATGGCAAGTTAGGTAAAAAATAAATAATTGTATAAAATGTTAATTAATTAAATAATTATATTAAATAATTAAATAATAATTAATTTAATAATAATTATAATGATTAATTATATTAAATATTGATATTTTAATTTAACTAATAATTTATATTAATTATTTAACTAACAATTAATTAAGTAATTAAATTATAATTAATTTATTAATAATTATAATAATTAATTAGATTAAATAATTAAATTTTATTTAATTAATAATTTATATTTATATTATTATATTAAATTAGCCGTTGTAAAATTAGTCGTTAGAAACTATGATGTTGAAAATGGCTTATCACAACCTCAGCTGGGAGAAGAAGATTTTGCACCATACCATCAATTTCTCTAAAGAAATGCCCAACTTCGAAATAGGCAGCAGCATAGACAATTGAAAGAGGACTTGATTGAACACATATGGCAATTTCACAATGTTTATCGTCAACTATAGAGTTTAATTATGTTTTTCTTTGTATTAAGTAATTTTACAAATTAGTGTAACCCCGAATTATATATTGTGTATTATTGTTATATATGAATTTATTTAATATTAATATCTTTTAATAGTGAATTATTTTTAAATTTAAATATTTAAATTACATTATTGAAAAAAATTAATTACATTAATTTCAAGTATTTTAATAAATTAATTAAATGAGACCACAACAGGGACTAAAGTTAGTTCCTCCTAATGGAGAAGAGAGAGATGCTTTGAGTTCCTATTTACTGTTTATGACGCAAAAGCTGATGTGGAGTTACTTTTTATGACAGGTAGGCCATAAACAGGAACTGGGATGAGTTTCCTACTGGAGATGGTCTAAATAGCTTCTTAAAAAGTTGCAATTTGGTTTTGAAAATTGCACCAGACATTAATACTACTACTTTTCATAAGTCAAAAGCTCAAAAAAGTTACTTTTGAAACTTTCCAAACAGACCCTTAATTTGTAGATGAACTATTGGGCCATTACTAAAATATTTCAACCAGCCCAATATCATTTCTATAAAATAGTCCTAATGAACAAATTAATTAGTTAAAATATCTAGCCATCACGTGTTGTGGGGCTCAATATAACCCCATAAAAGTTTAAAATTGTAGAAAATGTCTTCAATCATACTCTCTCTCTCTCTGGACACTTGTCTCACAATAATGTTGACAACAAAAATATACAGGTCTAGAAAGAATCTTCTTTTTACACATAGATCTCGCCTAATCGCTAATCCCTTAGTCAATTACTTAAGAAAAGAGTTAAAGAACATTCACTGATTTATAAAGCCACACAATTCATGAGAATCTTTCTTTGTTGATTTTATGTCACTTATCAATCTAGTTTCAAAACTTAAGAATGATGAGAATCAGTTTTTAAGCTTAATTCAATTAATCAACTTTTTCAAGCAGTTAAAAGAATTCAAATTTGAGAAGAATTGTTTCCCAACACATTCAAACCCTTTAAGATGAAGAACGAAAACCTATTCTTAAAAAGAAATCAATGCATAAATCAAAGGTGTAAAAATCTAAAACATTAATCCACGAAATCAATAGGACTTCTAACCTTAACCGAGAAGAATTAGAAACTCATGTTCTTCCTTGAAATCTTTAAAAAAATAAAACTACCGAAGCAGTCGAGAGTCCCTAAACAAGAGTCTCACTCTACCTTAAATATTAACCCTAATTAAAATTTAAATTCAAATTAAAACAGAATCAGAATTAAAACAGAATCAAATCTATCTAATTAATGATTGTCTCTAGCATATCTTCCACTCTTTATCTCCTTGCAATCTTCAATTAATGCTGTAATTGGTGGACTTTGAATTGAACATTGAATTGATGAAGAATTGGACAATTGAGTGGCTTGGATTTAGGTCTCCGAGTAGTACGTGAGATCTTTAACGTTGTACGTGAAGCCCAATTTGTTCAATTGTTGCCTTTGACTGTGCCCTAGCGTTGTACGTAGTGAATTCCACGTACTACGCGAAAATTAACTTACGCGTACGCATGCATCATGCACGCGTGACTGCTGCATTGTACGTGAGATCTCCAACGTACTACGTGAAAAGTGATGGTCATGCGTACACACGCTGCATGCATACGTATGACATGTGAAATGCCCCAACGTAGTATGGGAAAGCATTATGCTTCTCTCTATTTGTCACAGAAAGCCTTCTGTTTGTTGCTCTCCATCCTTCTTTTTGTTCTTTTTCTTTCTATTTTTTTTCTAAAAATTCCGATAATTAATGAATTTTAATTAATCAAAGTAATATTCATTCTACCCTTAAATTCATTGCTTATTTAACAGAAATTCTTAATAAATCAATTGAAATCAAGAAGAAAAAACACTAAAGATGTGGATGCATCAGCAATACATATATCAATTATAATCACAAATTAAGTTATTTCATATTAAATGACTTATATCACAGTGATCTTATTTATTATCATAAATACTGAATTGAATAAGTCATTATTACTTTTAATTTAGAATTAAATGAGAATAAAACTAGATATACTATTTTATTTGGGTTTTAGGGTTTAATGGGTGTCACACTCAAATATAAATAGTAACTTCAGGATTTTGGTCTCCAATATATCAAAGCCGCATCTGCCTTTCTTTTTCTCATAAGAGGAGTTGCGATTCATCTCTATTAAGGATCCATAAGACTTTGGTTGAGGAAGATCAAAGAACCAAATTCTCTCAATTATACTCACGAATTCAGATACGCTTCTATGCTTTCAAGTATCTCTTTCTTAATAATTTAAAATGGATGATCTTAGGATTAAGGTATCATAAAAATTCTAACAAGTGATATCAGAGCCATCCATAATTGAGTCATTGAAAATTTTTGTGTCTTCTTTGTTGTTTGAATCCTTTTGTCATGGATTAAATTTTGGATAAAAAAAAGAAATTTATATTTTTTGTTCGCAAATATATGTATAACTAAGGAGATCTCACAATATTACATGATTCTTATATATTGTGACTTATTATTTACTTATTAATTTTTGTGCTATGTAAGTGTCATGGATTTGTACATAAGAAAATAAGTAACAATTTGAATTATTATACCTATCTATTTTATGAAATTTAGTTTTTTTTAGAATAAATTAGTTGAATATTATGCTACCAAAATAGTCTGTTTTGTGAAAATTAATTTATTTTGAAACATTAGGAATATGGTAATATGTAATTCATGCGAATATTGGTCAGCTCAAAAAATAGTTTATATTTGCCCGAATTACATATACATATTGTTGGTAACTATATGCTTGGGAAACTAGTTAAACTTAAATCAATACTTATTATTTATGCGTACAATAATCGGCCCAAAGAAAGTTTATTGTTTGGCCAAATAATAAATATTGAACCTTATATGTTTATTTTCTATTTAACTATGCAACCACTAATTGGCCCAAATGAAAGTTGGTGTTTAGCCAATTGATAGAAAATATATGCAATAATAAATAGGTATAATTCTTAAGGTTTCAGGTGAACAATGAGTCGATCTAAAGATAGACTTATTTTTTATAGAATTTTGTTGAGAATATTTGGTAAGCCGCAATAAATGGATTTATGTGTGCGTAGTTTATGCGAGTATAGATCAGCCCAAAAGAAGTTCTGTACTTGGCCAAATTACATGCGCATTTGTGGTAATAAACATGTGATATTTATTTGGCTCTATGTGAATAATAAGTTTGTCCAAAGATAGACTTATTATTTAGAGGATTTATTATCAATGTTTGATTACTGTATTAAAATATCACTTACAAATTAATAAATCTGTCCAAAGACTAAATATTTCTAGCCCACTATTATATGAATTTTATTCATATGATATATAACTTGTGTGAATATATTATTTTGTTTTAAAGTTATATCTGTTAATATTAGTTTATTTTCAAATTGAATTTTAATTTTTTGAGAATTGAAAAAAAAAAGAGACTTTCTATCATTAGTAACTTATATTTCATCAAATTATTATTTTATATGGCCTTTTGAGATAAATGTGGTTAATGACTTATATCAATTCAATGTGAGTAAATATATTTTCACTATTCTTGTATGTCAGCGGCATGTAGAATTATAAATAAGGTTATATACTTAACTCTAAGGGAGACAAGTATAGTCTCATTAGGTGCCTCAAGAAAGTTATAAAACTCAAAAGTGCATAAGGTTTATTATGCTTTAACAGTAGTTTGATAGATAACAAATGTATACACTTACAGTTATTGTATATTTTATTAGTATCTTTGGCAGATATTTGAGTCAGTTAAGAAAGGATCACTAAATAATAGACAAACAAGTTTTGTTATAACAAAACATTACATGTTCACACATATGAAGTCAGAAACTAAAATTATATATTATTTAGTATTCAAATTCTGACTTTGTTGAATGTTAAGACAATTTTGATCTATTATAGGTATATTCATATGCTCATTAGAAGAGTTCTTTGAAAAAGTGTTGAGAAGATAATTATTACTCTTTTCACTAAAGCACTTAAATATAAAATATCGACATCCAATTAGGTGACTACAAACACGTGTCACAAATTATGTAATACCCGGTCTAACCGAAATTAATTAAATAATGAGTTAAATAGGAGCGAATATGGTTGGAAGATTTGGCAATTGGAATTTGATAATTTAAATATGATATTTGGATTCAGTGAATTTTTTCAAATAAAAAAAAACATAGTTTTCTGCGTAAAAGCGCGCAGTGGAATTTTGACCGGCAGTACCGGCTGAGATCTGTCTGGTACTACAGCTGAGAAAATCGATTATGAGTAAATAAGATTAAGAAATGAGGAATTATAATTAAGGAAGGTAGAAATATTTAAAGTGCGATTTAGAGCGCTAATCTTAAAAGTTTTGGCCCAAAATTGGGCCAACGGACAAAAATAAGTGAACCAGGCCTAAGTGGGCTCAAGACCCAACATATATAAACATTAGTTATGAGCATTTCAACTCATTTTACCCTAAAAAGAAGGGTTGGGGCGCTGAAATTGAGAAGAGAGAAGAGAAGAGAGAAAACCTAACTCTCTTTGATCTTCAAACCACCATAACTTGAGTTACAGAGCTCCGATTGACGAGCCGTTTGCGGTTACGCATCGCTCTTCTCATCCTCTACAACTCTATCTAAGTTTGGTGGTGAGTATTCCATTCATCTCTGTCCAGTTTTCAAAATTCCCCACTGTTACACATTTTTGGGTAGTTAGTGTTGAAGTCTTGTGATTTTCGGTGTTTAGGGATACTCCAACATGGATTCTAAGCGGGTTCTATCCCTACTTCATATGAGCTGAGGTAATAAGTGCTCAAACCCTTGTGATTTCTCATTTTTATGAGCCCTAGGTTGATGTATGTATGTGATATTGGTTATGTTAGTGTATTTGGTGATGTTGGTGCACAATTGGGAGATTGGTATTACTTGAGGAGCTTTGGTGAGGCTTGAAGCTAAGGTTGGTGAAGACTTCCAAAGAAGAGGCTCAATTGGTTTGGCTACAAGAGGTACGGTTTAAGTTTCATTTAAGTACCGTGTGTTGTGATGAGAATTCCTAGGCTAGATGCCCCCAGGATTACGTTTGGATTGTGTAAATGGTTGGTGCTAATATGCATAGTTGGTATGTAATGTGAATTAATGATTGGGTTGAGAATTGTGTGGCCTTGTATGCTTGGTGTATTGAGAATTTGATGTACTAGGGTAATGAGTATTGATTTGTGGTTTATGCATTTAAATTGTGAAAATTGGGCCGGAGGCCGGAAAGAGGTAAGAAAGGTAAGTCGATGTGTGCATTGTGTGATGGCACAAGTGATTGGGTGAATTTCAGATAATGAATATATGAATGATTAGGTTGGTTATTGAGTAATAAGGTTTGAGGAGTGAAGTGTGGAATCTGGTAATTTTGGGTAAAATTATGTAGATGAGGTATGTTTGGTTTTGGTTGAGATATATTATGTGGTCATATATGTGATTATGATTATTGATGCCTTGATGGTATAATGATGCATTAGAGATATGTATGTTGTGATATATGCTTGAGGAATGATTAAGGTTGATTTGTGGGTGAAACCACGTGCTAGTGAGTATGATATTGATTATGTATAATGAAGGTTGATTGGAAATGGTATTATTGGAAATTGGGATGAGGAAGGATGTATGAAATGATATTGTGTTTGTCCTTTAGCCATTTGATTGAGAAGTGCTAAAATGGTTGGATGATGTTTTGTGAATTGTGGAAAAGTGTTAATGTGTAAGTTGAGGAGGCTTGATGTTGTTTTTGGTATATTTTGATTGATTTCAAAGAAAGGGATGAAATTGGCATGTTTTGGTTGATTTGGAAAATAGTTGAAAATGGCTTGTTTTGAAAATGGCACCTTGTGGTTTTGTATGAAAACATGGTTTTTGGGCATATTTTGACGGGACATAACTTGAACTACGGATCTCTGTTTTGTGCCAAATTTGTTTAGAAATGAAATTGGATCCGGGATGTCCATGCCGTTCGAAGAACGGGTGAAAAACGATTTAAGATGAGAAAGTTATGTCCGTCGGAAAATTGGGGGTTGAATCTGTAAATTCTGCAGCTTTTAACTTAGAAAATTTTTAGCAGAACGACCCTCCACGCGTAGGCGCACTTGGCGCGTACGCGCCGTTCTTCAAGAAAGCACCATCCACGCGGGCGCGTCGATGCGCTGCACCAAATGCCCAACCATTTTCCCGAGAGTTGTGCCAGTTTTGTGCCTGAGGCACAAATGTATCCGCGCGTACGCGCGGCTGATGTGTGCGCGTCGTTTGGCTATTTTTCAACCCGCACGTCCGCGTGTATGACGCTTGCGCGTCGATGAGTTTTGTGGCCATCCACGCGTGCGCGTAAAGTGCGCGTACGCGTGGCCCTGTTTTCATGCCAAAGTTGATTTTTGAGTTTTAAAAGCCAAATCTCATACTTCTAAGCCTCCGATCTCACCCCTTATGTATTAAATCATTATGATATGCCTAGCAATGAGAAAGGAGCTAGGGGATGTGGTAACTTGCGATTGAAGCAAGGGGAAAAGTTATGATCAATGATGATCAAAGATGATTATATGAGATATGGAGGATGACGGTGGAAGTACCGTGTATGCCATGAGCTGAAGGGCTATATTTATTGATAAATGGCTGGTTCTTGATTGAACCATGAGCCGGATGGCTGAGTTATTGCCGGGTTATGGCAAAGTCATTATTGGTTATGGCTGAGTATAAAAGCATATATGATTAATGAATGAATGTGTTAAATGGATAACAATGGAGAATGTTGAAATGTGATGTGTGACCCCGGGTAGTAGGCAGTGGCGTTGTCCACTTGCTCCGGGTATGAAACGGGAAAGGATGTTTATGATAAATGAGTTAAATTATGGAGTTTTGAATAAATGAGTATTTGTGATACCTAGGTAGTAGTAAGAGTGGTGGTTCATCACGCTTGCTCCAGGTAATGTTTGAGATTTGATAACAATGATGATTACTTTTAAACTGAACGAATATATGTTTTGAGATCATGGGCAGTATCAAGGGTTGTGGTTCGTCCCACTTGCTCCAGGTCAGAGATTGTGACGCCTGGGTAGTAGCGGCAGTAGTGGTGGATCCACTCGCTCCAGGTTGAGCTGTTAAACACCCGCCTGGGTAGTAGCCGCAGTAGTGGTTATTCCACTGGCTCTGGGTTGAGCGGGTAGTTGCAAGGGGGTTGTAGCTCAAACCTACTTGCTCCGCAATGGGTGTTTCTGTCCAATGGTTAGCTACCAGGACATGTCGGGTTGGCTATATAACCGACGGATGATATCATCAGCCATAGGGCAGGCATTCATCATTTGCATATGTTTGAATTGTTTGGGTTTGCCTATTGTTTGGATTTCTACATCATATATGCCATGTTACCTGACTATGTGCTACCTGTTCTACCTGTATCATACTTGTGCATTACTTGCATGTATTGCTTGTGTTTGTACAACTAAGAGGTCCCTCATGCTGGTGTCGGTGGATTTTGAGTGATGTTCTTGATGAGATGAATTGATGATGCGATTGCATGATGATGATTATTGAATGAGATAATTGGAGCTCCCTGGGTAGACACAGTGATGTGGCGTCACTAGCTCCAGGCGAGTGTATGATGTATTGATATAGAATTGCTGAGGCAGAACAACTGGTGATGGTTTTGCTTATGATTCTGAGTCTGATTCGTGGAAGAGTCAGCGAGTTGGGAAACATGTGAAACATGATTTAAATTTAGCACTCCCTTATGACAGTTGCCTATTCATGGATTAGCGAGAACCTAGGATGAATGATTGGTAAAGAAGTTTAGGATGCTTAGTGAGTTTTTATTGCAGTACATTGAATTTATTTGGCACTTTTACCGTACTGGGAACCCATGGGCCCGGGGTTCTCATTCCGTATATATCTCTTGTTTTTCAGATACAGGTCCAGGTGCTCAGAAGTGAGTTGTGGGTTGTCTGAGAGACGGCGAAGATCTTTATTTTCTCTACTTTGTGTTTTGCTTAGAATCTCTCCACCTTTGTTTTGGAAAGATTATATTATGTATTGTACTCTTTTGAATTTGCCTGTAGAGGCTCTCATGTTTCCTTCGGGAGAGATTAGGATATACTGTTGTCAACTACTTTCTTACTGTACCCTAGCCGGCCTAAACTTCGCGGGTCGCGACTAGTGGCTATTTACTTATATATATATATATATATATATATATATATATATATATATATATATATATATATATATATATATATATATATATATGTTATCTACCTCTTAATCTCCTCTACGCCTTGTTCGTATATCGTTTTCGGCTTCACGGTTTATCTTTTGTTGTCGAAACGTGAGTGATACGTCTTCGCGACTTTATTTCTACTCTTTTCAGGCTTCTCGATTAATACTCCTTTCGAAATTACCTATATTTATTTATTAAAAATCCACCTGAGAGTCGTACCACCGTAATATCTTTGACTTATGACTTGAGCATAAGGATTTGAATATTAGGGTG
Organism: Arachis ipaensis; assembly: GCF_059453495.1. Lineage (NCBI taxonomy): Eukaryota > Viridiplantae > Streptophyta > Magnoliopsida > Fabales > Fabaceae > Arachis > Arachis ipaensis. Next base: position 130,745,808 of record NC_142441.1, read on the forward strand.
TTACATTATGGTATCAGAGTAGTTCGTCCTCGTGAGCCTGAGGGATGGAACTGCTTATGCTTCAATGCATACTCTGAGTCTGTGCCTGTGCTAGTTAGGGTATCTAACCGATACATCTAGCATGAAGTCCATGAGTGTACCTTTGGTACTTTGAAGCACTATACTTCCGATATTGAGACTTATCAACTTGATATCGATTGTTTGGTGTGTATAGGAACCAGATGGCGCTTCGTGGACCCGGTCGGGGACGTGAAAGAGGTCGTACTAATACGCAGGAATCAGAAATCAACCCGAATAACCCTGTAAACCTTATGGTGGCGTTGGAGAATATGGCTGCTGCTATACAGGCCACCGCGGAGGCTCTTGGGCAACAGATAAACAATAATGGCAATGGCGGAAGGGAAGCTCAGGGCCCGATGACACTGGCAACCTTCTTAAAGGTTAATCCACCTAAGTTCAAGGGAACCACCAATCCGACTGAAGCTGATACTTGGTTTCAAGCCATGGAGTGAGCACTGCAAGCGCAGTTGGTGCCTGAAGAGCAGTGTGTTGAATTTGCTACCTATCTTCTCACAGGGGAAGCATCGCATTGGTGACAAGGGGCTCGACGTCTCCTGCAACAGGGGAATGATCCTATCACTTGGGATGCCTTCCAGGTGGAATTCTATAAGAAGTACTTTCCGAATTCCGCCAGGACAGCCAAGGAATTAGAGTTACTACAGCTAAAGCAAGGTGCTATGTCCGTATCTGAGTATATAGACAAATTTGAGGAGCTATTCAGGTTTTCCCGCATGTGTCAAGGAGCTTCTGGAGACTTCGAGGAATGGAAATGCATTAAGTACGAAGGAGGGCTCCGGAGCGACATCTTAAGTTCATTGGGACCAATGGAGATCCGAACTTTTTCAGAGTTGGTGAATAAGAGCAGAATTGCTGAAGAGTGTGTGAAAAGGAGGGTTGCAGAGAAAGGAAGTCATAGAGAACACAACCAAGGATTCGCACCAAGGGGTCGAGATTTTAAGGAGAGAGGATACGTACAACATTTTTCCCAAGGACAGAATAACCTTGCGACGAGTGAGGAGTCCCAAAGGAATGGTAAGGGAAAACGGGCAGCGGCTGCTTCTGATGTTTCAAGTTGTCAGAGATGTGGAAGTCATCACCCAAATAGGCCGTGCCGATTGGGGTTAGGTGTATGTTACAAGTGCGGGTTACCAGGGCATGTATCAAGAAATTGCCAACAAGGAGAGAGTCAGGATGCAGGCCGATTGCGACAGTAAGATTGAGGTAATTGCCTTAATACAAATGGATAAATGCCTGTGATGTAAATGACTTTCTGTTGAGAATGATGTGTTGTGTTTGTTATAAAGTTGGTTGATTTCTGGATCTTTGGTGAAACGGATTGAACCCGTGACTGTTAGTTCCTTTGATTTAAATAGATAAGGGATGGTCCTAAATGATGGATTTGGAAACGTTGATTTGAATTGTCGGTCAAGTTAAGTGGTGGTTTAGTACTTGAGGAAATAAGTGATAGAACTAATACTTGATGAGAAATCAAGGTGGCATAGCGGAAGCTTGCTAAAGCGTTAGCATAGTGTGGTAATAATAAGGAAAAGTGGAGTATGATTGGAAATGCTTTATGCTTCGAGTACTTAAAAGTTTAGTGAGCTTATGCAGATAATGATTCTAGATAATTGGAATTAATTGCGGCTGTGAGCCTTGATGGTTCTGAAACGGATGAGGAAATTATCATTGATGCGTAATCGGATTTAGATGATGATTGAGTGCAAGTTGTCGTGTTCGAAAGATGAGTGCTATGATGTTTGGTCATGGTGACCTTGGATTTAAATCAAGATTTATAATGATCGGTTTCAGAGGAATAGTTTGGAAACCTTTAAATTGCAATGCTGATGCGGTACTGAGATTGGTTTGAGGGAACCCGTGACGGGTGGTAAACTCCAATTTTTGGGGAGGTGCTGTTAGATTTTTTTTCTTTTTCCAAGAATTTGAAGGAGTGTTGGTTATAGTTTCGAGAAGGACCTTTGATTTGAATAACTTTAACAAAAGAGATGTGTTTCAAATGCTTTTATAGATTATTAAAGTAAGATGGATTTTTAAGATTTTGTCAGCTTGCTAGTCCAAACTCATTTGAATTCTAAAGATGAAGAAGGCTTTGATTAATTATAGTGATGTGGGATGATGGCTATGATTAACAATGATGGCAATATTATTGATGACATGAATTGAGATTTAATAGGGTGTGAGTTGATGAGACGATAAAAGTAAGGAACGAGGCTGTTGGTCGGCGTTGAACGAATGACCGAGACCCTCGGAGATAGAGAAATCAGAGCGCGGCAACGGAGGTGTGCAGAGTAAAAGGACCCTGGAACTGTTATGCGTTGGATATAAAGGCAGACTACGCTCGCGTACTCGTAGTGATGGATGGAATTTTTGAGGGCAAAAATTTCTGTTAGGGGGGTAGAATGTAATACCCGATCTAACCGAAATTAATTAAATAATGAGTTAAATAGGAGCGAATATGGTTGGAAGATTTGGCAATTGGAATTTGATAATTTAAATATGATATTTGGATTCAGTGAATTTTTCCAAGTCAAAAAACATAGTTTTCTACGTAAAAGCGCGCAGTGGAATTTTGACCGGCAGTACCGGCTGAGATCTGTCTGGTACTACAGCTGAGAAAATTGATTATGAGTAAATAAGATTAAGAAATGAGGAATTATAATTAAGGAATGTAGAAATATTTAAAGTGCGATTTAGAGCGCTAATCTTAAAGGTTTTGGCCCAAAATTGTGCCAACGGACAAAAATAAGTGAACCGGCCTAAGTGGGCTCAAGACCCAACATATATAAACATTAGTTATGAGCATTTCAGCTCATTTTACCCTAAAAAGAAGGGTTGGAGCGCTGAAATTGAAAAGAGAGAAGAGAAGAGAGAAAACCTAACTCTCTTTGATCTTCAAACCACCATAACTTGAGCTACAGAGCTCCGATTGACGAGTCGTTTGTGGCCACGCGTCGCTCTTCTCATCCTCTACAATTCTATCTAAGTTTGATGGTGAGTATTCCATTAATCTCCGCCAAGTTTTCGAAATTCCCCACTGTTACACGTTTTTGGGTAGTTAGTGTTGAAGTCTTATGATTTTGGGTGTTTAGGGATACTCCAACATGGATTCTAAACAGGTTCTATCCCTACTTCATATGGGCTGAGGTAAGAAGTGCTCAAACCCTTGTGATTTCTCATTTTTATGAGCCCTAGGTTGATGTATGTATGTGATATTGGTTATGTTAGTGTATTTGGTGATGTTGGTGCACAATTGGGAGATTGGTATTGCTTGAGGAGCTTTGGTGAGGCTTGAAGCTAAGGTTGGTGAAGACTTCCAAAGAAGAGGCTCAATTGGTTTGGCTACAAGAGGTACGGTTTAAGTTTCATTTAAGTACCGTGTGTTGTGATGAGAATTCCTAGGCTAGATGCCCCCAGGATTAAGTTTGGATTGTGTATGGTTGGTGCTAATATACATAGTTGGTATGTAATGTGAATTAATGATTGGGTTGAGAATTATGTGGCCTTGTATGCTTGGTGTATTGAGAATTTGATGTACTAGAGTAATGAGTATTGATTTGTGGTTTATGCATTTAAATTATGAAAATTGGGCCGGAGGCCGTGAATTTTGGGCCGGAGGCCGGAAAGAGGTAAGAAAGGTAAGTCGATGTGTGCATTGTGTGATGGCACAAGTGACTGGGTGAATTTCAGATAATGAATATATGAATGATTAGGTTGGTTATTGAGTAATAAGGTTTGAGGAGTGAAGTATGGAATCTGGTAATTTTGGGTAAAATTATGTAGATGAGGTATGTTTGGTTTTGGTTGAGATATATTATGTGGTCATATATGTGATTATGATTATTGATGCCTTGATGGTATGATGATGCATTAGAGATATGTATGTTGTGATATATGCTTGAGGAATGATTAAGGTTGATTTGTGGGTGAAACCACGTGCTAGTGAGTATGATATTGATTATGTATAATGAAGATTGATTGGAAACGGTATTATTGGAAATTGGGATGAGGAATGATGTATGACATGATTTTGTGTTTGTCCTTTAGCCATTTGATTGAGAAGTGCTAAAATGGTTGGATGATGTTTTGTGAATTGTGGAAAAGTGTTAATGTGTGAGTTGAGGAGGCTTGATGTTGTTTTTGGTATATTTTGATTGATTTCAAAGAAAGGGATGAAATTGGCATGTTTTGGTTGATTTGGAAAATAGTTGAAAATGGCTTGTTTTGAAAATGGCACCTTGTGGTTTTGTATGAAAACATGGTTTTTGGGCATATTTTGACGGGACATAACTTGGACTACGGATCTCTGTTTTGAGCCAAATTTGTTTAGAAATAAAATTGGATCCGGGATGTCCATGCCGTTCGAAGAACGGGTGAAAAACGATTTAAGATGAGAAAGTTATGTCCGTTGGAAGATTGGGGGTTGAATCTATAAATTCTGCAGCTTTTAACTTAGAAAATTTTTAGCAGAACGACCCTCCACGCGTAGGCGCACTTGGCGCGTACGTGTCGTTCTTCAAGAAAGCACCATCCACGCGTGCGCGTGGTGTGCGCGGGCGCGTCGATGCGCTGCACCAAATGCCCAGCCATTTTCCCGAGAGTTGTGCCAGTTTTGTGCCTGAGGCACAAATGTATCCGCGCGTACGCGCGGCTGACGCGTGCGCGTCGTTTGGCTATTTTTCAACCCGCGCGTCTGCGTGTATGACGCTTGCGCGTCGATGAGTTTTGTGGCCATCCACGCGTGCGCGTACGCGTGGCCCTGTTTTCATGCCAAAGTTGATTTTTGAGTTTTAAAAGCCAAATCTCATACTTCTAAGCATCCGATCTCACCCCTTATGCATTAAATCATTATGATATGCCTAGCAATGAGAAAGGAGCTAGGGGATGTGGTAACTTGCGATTGAAGCAAGGGGAAAAGTTATGATCAATGATGATCAAAGATGATTATATGAGATATGGAGGATGACGGTGGAAGTACCGTGTATGCCATGAGCCGAAGGGCTATATTTATTGATAAATGGCTGGTTCTTGATTGAACCATGAGCCGGATGGCTGAGTTATTGCCGGGTTATGGAAAAGCCATTATTGGTTATGGCTGAGTATAAAAGCATATATGATTAATGAATGAATGTGTTAAATGGATAACAATGGAGAATGTTGAAATGTGATGTGTGACCCCGGGTAGTAGATAGTGGCGTTGTCCACTTGCTCCGGGTATGAAACGGGAAATGATGTTTATGATAAATGAGTTAAATTATGGAGTTTTGAATAAATGAGTATTTGTGATACCTGGGTAGTAGTAAGAGTGGTGGTTCATCACGCTTGCTCTAGGTTAATGTTTGAGATTTGATAACAATGATGGTTGCTTTTAAACTGAACGAATATATGTTTTGAGATCCTGGGCAGTAGCAAGGGTTGTGGTTCATCCCACTTGCTCCAGGTCAGAGATTGTGACGCCTGGGTAGTAGCGGCAGTAGTGGTGGATCCACTTGCTCCAGGTTGAGCTGTTAAACACCCGCCTGGGTAGTAGCCACAGTAGTGGTTATTCCACTGGCTCTTGGTTGAGCGGGTAGTAGCAAGGGGGTTGTAGCTCAAACCTACTTGCTCCGCAATGGGTGTTTCTGTCCAATGGTTAGCTACCAGGACATGCCGGGTTGGCTATATAACCGACGGATGATATCATCAGCCATAGGGCAGGCATTCATCATTTGCATATGTTTGAATTGTTTGGGTTTGCCTATTGTTTGGATTTCTACATCATATATGCCATGTTACCTGACTATGTGCTACCTGTTCTACCTGTACCATACTTGTGCATTACTTGCCTGTATTGCTTGTGTTTGTACAACTAAGAGGTCCCTCATGCTGGTGTCGGTGGATTTTGAGTGATGTTCTTGATGAGATGAATTGATGATGCGATTGCATGATGATGATTATTGAATGAGATAATTGGAGCTCCCTGGGTAGACGCAGTGATGTGGCGTCACTAGCTCCAGGCGAGTGTATGATGTATTGATATAGAATTGCTGAGGCAGAACAACTGGTGATGGTTTTGCTTATGATTCTGAGTCTGATTCGTGGAAGAGTCAGCGAGTTAGGAAACATGTGAAACATGATTTAAATTTAGCACTCCCTTATGACAGTTGCCTATTCATGGATTAGCGAGAACCTAGGATGAATGATTGGTGAAGAAGTTTAGGATGCTTAGTGAGTTTTTATTGCAATACATTGAATTTTTTTGGCACTTTTACCGTACTGGGAACCCATGGGCCCGGGGTTCTCATTCCGTATATATCTCTTGTTTTTCAGATACAGGTCCAGGTGCTCAGAAGTGAGTTGTGGGTCGTCTGAGAGACGGCGAAGATCTTTATTTTCTCTACTTTGTGTTTTGCTTAGAATCTCTCCACCTTTGTTTTGGAAAGATTATATTATGTATTGTACTCTTTTGAATTTTCCTGTAGAGGCTCTCATGTTTCCTTCGGAAGAGATTAGGATATACTGTTGTCAACTACTTTCTTACTGTACCCTAGCCGGCCTAAACTTCGCGGGTCGCGACTAGTGGCTATTTACTTATATATATATATATATATATATATATATATATATATATATATATATATATATATATATATATATATATATATATCTGTTATCTACCTCTTAATCTCCTCTACGCCTTGTCCGTATATCGTTTTCGGCTTCACGGTTTATCTTTTGTTGTCGAAACGTGAGTGATACGTCTTCGCGACTTTATTTCTACTCTTTTCAGGCTTCTCGATTAATACTCCTTTTGAAATTACCTATATTTATTTATTAAAAATCCACCTGAGAGTCGTACCACCGTAATATCTTTGACTTATGACTCGAGTATAAGGATTTGAATATTAGGGTGTTACAAAAGGTCATTTAAGTTATTTTGTAATAATGTGTTAGTAGTATAATATTTTAAATTATTATTAAATAATATAGAGTTTAGAGTATTTCAATGTCTAATGAGCTAATTAGCACAAACTCCATGAATGTATGCATATTTGATTATTTGGTTTATAAGAAATAAACACCTAAGATCTTTCGTGTGGATACTATTCATATGGGTGTCATATCATTTTATGATATATTATTTCAATGAGAGTGTACATTTGGATGCTCATATGGTTTAGACAAATTTATGAATATAGATATTTCTGCAGAAATAAAGTATTTAGTTTGGTTTTCACTCTGACTCATGATCTCATAAAGTTTATTAAAGTTGGACTAGTTGCAAATAGGCATGAATGAGATCATTTTTGCATGTAATTTCTGAATTTTCTCATCTAAATTTGATCTATGTCATTGAGTATATTAGTATGTTGATCATTGTGGTTTTCTCGCAACACTAATATGATAAAAGTTGCAGTAATTTCATAATTGATATCTGAGACGGACCAGATTGTTAAAGTAATCAGAGAAATAGTATTTTGATGCACGCGTAAAGTTTACAAGATGTGATTATGTCAAGAAAACATATATGTATAGTCCAAGTAGGAGATTGTTAAGAAATTATTAATTTTCTAATTAATTATGGGCAAAAAATATTTCAATTATAATCACAAATTAACCTATTTCACATTAGATGACTTATATCACGGTGATCTCATTTATTGTCATAAATACTGAATTGAATAAGTTATTATTACTTTTGATTTGGAATTAAATGAGAATAAAACCAGAGATATTTTTTTTTTGGGTTTTAGGATTTAATGGGTGTCACACTCAAATATAAATAATAACTTCAGAATTTTGGTCCCCAACATATCAAAGCCGCATCCACCTTTCTTTTTCCATAAGAGGAGTTGTGATTCACCCCTATTAGGGATACATAAGACTTTAGTTGAGAAATATCAAAGAACCAAACTCTCTCAATTATACCCACGAATTCAGGTATGGTTCTGCGCCCTCAAGTATCTCTTTTTTAATAATTTAACATGGATGATCTTGGGATTAGGGGTGGCAGTGGGACGGGTAGAGGCAGGTTTTTGCCCTACCCGGTCCCGTCCCACCCTCCTTTCACTTTACTACTACCCGCCCCACCCTACCTGCGGGTAGTAGACTACTCTATCCTAACCCGCCTCGTGGGTACCCGCCCCACCCCTACCTGCCCCTAAAAAAATTAAATAACACTTTAATTTTTACATATTCATATATAAATTAAGATAAAAACTTAAAATTCATATATAAATTAAAATACAAACATAAAATTTATACAATGTTAAATAACTTGAAATAAAAAAAAACTAATATTTGATCATTATAAATTTAATACCATAATAAAAAAATTACAACATTAAATATAAAAGAGATCTTTAATCCTTATTCTTGATTACTTTTCACATCTTCATCATCATTAAAATTTTGAAAGTCAAGATTCAAACTTAAAAATCAAAAGAGATAGCAATTTAAAAAAAAATTCAAGATTTCACATAATTAAAGTTTCATAAGTTGTTAACAAATTTAACATAACTCAGTACAATGAACTGAAATATATAATAACATAAGAAGCAATGTAAGAAAATATCAAAATTTTACCTAATTAAAGTTTCATATGTTATTAACAAGTTTAAATTCAAGATTTCACCTAATTAAAGTTTCATAAGTTGTTACCAAGTTTAACATAACTTAGTACAATGAACTGAAATGTATAATAGCACAAGAAGTAATTTAAGAAAAATTCAAGAAGAGAAGAACTTAGATCGACCAAGTAACAAACTCACAAGTCACAATGTGAGAGAGAAAGAGAGGGAGAGAGAGAGAGGGAGGGAGGGAGAGAGAGAGAGCGACGGCGATGGGCTCAATAGCGACGGGATGGGCTCAGTAGCGACGGCGAGGGGCTCAGCGAGGAAGTCACCAACGCAGTTAGAGGAGATGCGCTCACTGCAGCGACGACGAGAAGCTGAGCAGCGACGACGAGAGACTGAGCAGCGATGAGGAGGGACTAAGCAGTAACGGTGAGGGGCTGAGCACCGACAACAACTAGAACTGGGCTGCAAAAGAAGAAGACGACTATGATTCTCTCTTGTCTGGGTGAGTTCTGAGTATTGGAGGCACAAATGACTGAAAGGAGAAGCCCTAATTCCTAAATTGAATATACCATGGTAAAAATGTTTAGTGTAATCTTCAGTGATTATAGTTATTCCATGTTGACGAAATAACCCTTACCCCTCTTCCTCCCTTTTCACTCAGGCAAAAAAAAAAAAAAACCCTTGCTCTTCATCATTTCCCCGTTTCAGATTGTGTGGATCTATTAACGCATTTTCACCTGGTAATGTGTGATTGAAGCTAGTTATTCTGTATCGTAGCCTCCATTATTGAAGGAGTTGTTGGTGCCGTCGTGTTCAGGTACGAGTTAAACTTTTTTTCTCTCTTTACTCTTTCAAATTTTGCTGAATGTTGTGTTTTTTACATGACTGGCATTGTTGGTGATGTTTGATTAGGTGTTTACTATTTTTCATTTTTTGTTTCTTGCTGTGTAGTAATGGGAGAATCAGAGTTCACAATAGAGCTCAATCACGGTGAAAAATTCTTTGACACGGGACATGGACTAGAATATTTAGGTGGGGTGGTTGTGGAAGACTTGCATTATGAACTGGATGAATGGTCTCTGCAAGAGATAGTGAGTTTGCTGAAGGATTTAGGCTACAAGGGATATGCAAAGCTATGGTGGAACGAACCTAGAGTGGACTTGAAGTTAGGTATAAAAGAGTTGAAGTTAGACGGGGATGCCGCTAGAATGGCTAGGGCTTTATTAATGGATTTTGGGAAACATGGTATAGTGTTTGATGTTGATGGTTACAGAAAAGGTAATGAGGTTGAAATCACATCTATTGATTCAGATTATGTCCCAGATGAAGGTGAAGATAGTGGGCTGATAGAAGTAGAAGTGGATGCTGAGTCAGAGCCCTCTACCGAAGAAGATAGATTTGATGATAGTGCTGATAATAGTGAACATGAGGATTATTTTGAATTTGATGTAGAGGATGGTGCTGATGGTGGACAATCAAATGCGTTTGGTGGTTTCAATGGCCCGCTTAATTAAGAAGGGACCATAGAAAAGGATGCTGAGGATAATCAAGCTTCTGGGAAAATGGATGAACAAGTTGGAGACTTTTCTGATAGTTATGAAACTGAAGACATTGATAGTTATGAGGGAGATTCTGATGACATGATTAACAAAAAGAGGTTTCCTAAGTATAATGAGGTAGAAATGTGTAGAGAGTATGAGTTTAAGGTGGGTTTGGAGTTCAAATCACTTTTTCAGTTTAAAGATGGAATTAAGGAGCATGCCTTATTAAATGAGAGAGACATCAGGTAGAAGAAGAATGATTAGTTGAGGTGCAGAGTGGTTTGTAAGGAACAAAAAGAAAAGTGCAAGTGGATGTGCTTTGCAAGTAAGGTAGGAGGATCTGACTATTTTCAAATAATTGGCTCCCCTACTGCTGGATCTAGTGCTGCAAATGACTCACCTGGTGCTGGATCTGATGCACCTACTACTGGAGCTGCTATAAGAGGGAAAGGCAGAGGAAGGGGTATGGGACTGGATAGAGGAAGGAGCAGAGGAAGAGCAACACCGCCACACCAGCCAACTCGCCCAAATCCTATTGTGACAGGTACTTTTAATTTTTGTTGTTTCATAATAGATTATTGCAACTGTTGTTTTATGAAATGTTGTTTGGTTTTGTTTGATATTGCATCAGCTCTTGAACCAACTACTGCTGCTGCTGGATCTGGTGCTACAAATGGCTCACCTGCTGCTGGATCTAGTGCTGCTAATGACTCACCTGGTGCTGGATCTGGTGCATCTACTCGTAGAGCTGCTGTAAAACCTCCTCCATCCAACCCAATTGAAACTAACATTGTTCCTCCAACTACACTAAATCTCTTTTCTGCACAACTAGCAACTTTTCATGCTCTCCTGCATACACTAGCAACTCAACCAACTCCCTCCATTGGACCACTTACTCAACCAACTCCACCAATTATACCAGTACACAACCTTTGCATAAGACCAAAATTTTTGGGGAGAGAAGAAATGAAAGACTGAAGATGGGGGCAAAAAAGGCAATAACTAAATCTGCTAAACACATAAACCTCACAGATGATTGAAGCATTTAGGGTTATATAGATTTTTATATTGTGATTTTTGTAGGATTTTTTGTGTATTTTATTCTACTGTGAAAGTATTTTAGTGTTGGGAAGATCACTTTTTATGGTTATGTTACTTTGTGGTGGATCACTTTTAATGGTAAAGTTTAGGTGGATTATTTATTTTGTGGCTATATAAGTTGGACCACTTATCTTTTGTAAGGTGTGGAACATATTAAGGACCACTTTGATGCATTATATTATTTTAAGCATGAATATCTTGTAGTAGTTGTTTTTTATTGTACACATTGTTATTAAAGGCCACAACATTGTATTAATAGTAGGAAACAAAAAATACTTCGTTCCATTCAATTTAAACAACATAAAATACACTTTTTATAATTGCACTCTATTTAAAGCCAATAGTAACCACTTCATCAATAAATATTTCCACAGAGTACTGTAACTATTAGGATTACAAAGAAAAGAAAACCCATCATTTGCATCTTGGTCTGCTTCTTCATTTTTTCTTCCAATCTTTGAAGTTGCTCTTGGACCGAATTCAACTCAACACAGCTTCTTCCTACACAAGCATCTACTTCTCCAATTTCCACATTCAACTTCTCTGTGTCAATGCTCAGTCTATCTATCGTTCTTTCTTGTACATTAGCATCCCTGATTTCACCCTCTACCTGACCAAAGGGATGCTGTAAAGCCAACAAGCAAACATCACCAACCTTCTTTTCTTCATCAACCCACTCAAAAAATTTGTATCTCCTACTTGGGCAAGAAATGAATATTCTATTTGGATTCTTGGATATACCATAACTTCTGAGTATCAGAGTATCTCCATAAAAGCAACGAATCCTCCTCTCTTTTTGCTTCAACCACTCACTTTTCATATCATCCTCATTATCAATCCACTCAAAGAAACTACATCTTGGTACTCTTCCACAAGCTATATACCTCCATCTATAGCTTGACACTTTCGAAGAAGACAGAACAACAACTGCCTTCCCACAATAACACATATGTCTTCTCTTGTTGAGACTTCTTGAACTCGAAATTCTCGAAGAGAGTTGGGTAGAATCCATGCAAGATGAGATAATCTCAGAAACAAATAGGAAGAAAAGGAGAAGAAGAGAAGGGTGAACAAAATAGGGTTCAAGAGGGTTATAACGATTATGTAGGGTTATAGACATGGGTATTTTGGTCAATTAAACACATGTAAACATTTTATTTAACGTCTACTGTGAATAGGGACCAAATTAAAAAAAATTGGTATATGAACCGAATGGAAAGGAAAAAAAAGTATACGGACCTAATTAAAAATTTGGTGAAATTATAAGGACCAACAGAATAATTAAATCTTTATTTTATTTAAAAACTTTATCCACTAGACTATTTGTTTCTTTAGTTTCATATATACATTTTGTAAAATATATTTAATATCTTATATCTTTGATTTTATTTGATTATTTATTTATTTTATTTTTTTAAAATTATCATACCTTTTAATAAGTTTCAAGTCAGGTTAGACTTGTCAACAGATCATACTTAGTACTCAATAAATAATCCGAAGAAGGTTACAAGTTAATCCCAAACTAATAAATTTTATTGACTTATTGTAGGCCTGACCTATTAAAGGTTAAGCTTGGCTAGTATGGCATGTATTCACCTTATTTATCTTCATACACTGAAGGCACAAAATTGAAAATTCACACACGCGCGAAAATGTGCGCTTATATCTTACAATAAAACTAAAATTGAGTAACCGAGTGAAGAGGAAAGAAGGTTAGAGTGGTATTGAAACAAGAGTGAATACCCTTTTCGGTTCTTGACGATTTACTCGAAAAACAAAGCACTCGCTGATAATTTTAAAATACCAAATTGGTTTCCAACCATCAAAGATTTTGATCAAATTAGTCTTTGTAACTGGAACTGTGTCGAATTAAGTGACGTGCTACACAAGGAAAAATGGTTTAAAAAGATATGGACTAAAAAATTCTTGTTGACTTTTTATTTTATTTTCTTGTTTTTTAAATTATTTTTTTATTATTAATAATATTTTTCATGTATTCTTTTCTTCACACACCCTTAACTACCTAAAGAGCGTAAAAAACATCATTTTCTCATCTCCAAATTTTCAGAGCATCAGAAACAAATAAAAATAAAGGCATAGATGTGGTTGTGGAAATCCGACAAGATAAGGGTGGAGCACCACAGTTATTCGCCTAGTCTCTCTCTCTCATTATATCTTTCGTTCTCTCTTCTCTCATCCGGCAACAACTGCACTGGCTTCTCTCACCATTATAGCTCTCTTTTTCTTCCTTTTTCTTCCACTCTTAGTTTTTTTAGATTACTTGCTTTTCAGTTTGGATTTTTAAAGAATTTGACTTAGATTTTATATGTGAGCTTAAAATTTTGAATTTTATTGTAATTTTTGTGGCAGAATTCTAATGAATACACGATGATTAGAGACGGACTTATATGTATTCTTAATAAAGTTTAAATCTCAAATTATATTTTATTTTTTATTTTTTATTTTTTAAAAATTGTTAAAGAGAAAAATGTGTGAATGAATGTATTATGTGTATTTTAATTTGAGCCAATAATAAAAATAAAAAATTGTTAAAAAAGTTTTGAAAATTAGAGATTAAAAAATGAGAGAAAGGATGTGTGCGAAACCAAAAGATTTAAAAAAAATTATATATAGACAATGGTGGAGTGAGGTCGATTGAAAATTTGAAATTAAATTAAGTTAAAGAAAAATAATTTAAAAATTTTGTATAATTTTTTAGAATTTTAATAATTTTGTCCATCAAAATTTATTTTTATGAGTATAAAATTAATTTATATTTTTTTAGATTTACCAACATTATAAATTTGTATGAGTAAAAATAATAATTTATTTCTTAAAAAAAATAAAAGAGAGAGTCAAATTAGTAAAATCATTCTTTTTATCTTAAATCTTCATAAATTTTAAATTCTCAATATTTTTTAGTCTTACTATTTTTTTTTTATTTTTACATTTTATCTAAACAAAAAGTTTTTCACATAAAAATAAATTTTTTAAATAAATAAAATAAATTTTTTATTTATCAATATATATAATCCTACAATTATTTGTCATTAATAAATTTAAAAGATTTTTTTTAGCAAATTAATAATTCAATGATAATTGTGGGGTTAGTCTAAATCATTTATCTTCTCCAATTTTCAATAATTAATTAAGAGAGGATAAAAATGATTTGATTAAATAAGTCTGTAATAAAAAGTAAAAAATTATATTAATAGTTAAAAATTATTAAATTATTTAATATATTTAATTAAATTATTAATAATTATTAATTTGTACCCGTGAGTTTTCACTTAAATATATATTAAAAAATGGCCAAAAAAATAAGTATATACTAAAAAGTAGAAAAGGGAAAGAATATACTAATTTAAGGACAGAAATCAAAAGAGAGACAAATCTTACCGTTTTCGCTCCAAGTGATCTACTATCTTTTCAACGTAATTTCGTTCTCTTGTCACACGCTATACTCGGCTCTACAAACACGCCCTTTTTTCTTCCTCTCTCTCTCTCTCTCACACTGTCTCGTACTTCTCACTCCCACTCGCCTCCGTCACATCTGCCGGAGCTCCATTTCCCGGCCAAACCCCCGCCGGCGAGATCCGTCCGGCACACCTCCCACACTTCCCCCAAAAAATGGTTTAACAAACAAAGCTTCCATCTCTGAAAAGAAAAAACAAAAAAACAAAAAGAGAAATCTTCTCTCTCTCATTCTCTCTCTCTCTCTCAAACATGTGTCGTTTTCTTGTTGTTGTTGTTGTTCTTCTTCTACAGTGTCTTCTCTTCAACACTTTCGCACTCACCGCTTCGGTTCCGAATAGTAACGACGCACTGTCCCTCCTCGCTTTCAAAAACTCCGTCTCCTCCGACCCCTCGAACCTTCTAGAACAATGGAACAACGCCACTTCCTCCACCTTCTGCAACTGGCGCGGCGTTACTTGCGGCGGTTCTGGCAGAGTCACTGCCCTCCGCGTGACCGGCCTCGGCGGCGGCCAATTGTCTCCCTCCCTCGGAGACTTGTACGGGCTTCGCGTCCTTTCCCTTCCCGGAAACATGTTTTGCGGCGAGATTTCGGCGATCCTTGGTAACCTCCGGCACCTCGAGGTTCTCGAGCTTCAACAGAACAACTTCTCAGGGAAGTTACCCTTTGAGATGAGTTACCTGCATTCTCTTCAACTCGTTAACCTCTCTGGTAATGCTCTCAGCGGTTCAATTCCGAGTTGTCTCGTTGGGAGCGTGAGAACCGTTGATTTGTCGAACAACCGGTTTTCTGGTAAGATCCCAGTAGATGGTTTAACCAACGGCTGTGATTCGCTGGACTACTTGAGGCTTTCGCACAACTTTTTGACCGGTGAGATTCCACGCCAGATTGGGAAATGTAGGAACTTGAGGTACCTTTTTCTCGATGGGAATATCTTGGAAGGTGGAATCCCAAATGAGATAGGTTACGCTTCTGAGCTTAGGGTTCTAGATGTTTCTAGAAACAGCCTCACCGGCAGGGTCCCCAAAGCGCTTGGCAGTTGCTTGAAGCTTTCGGTTATTTTGCTAACTGATTTGTCTGACGATGAGGAAGAAGAAAATGAGGGAAGCTTGGGTTATAATGATAGCTTTAGAGGAGAGTTCAATGCCTTTGTTGGGAATGTTCCTCACGAAGTTCTCTTGATTCCCAGGTTGCAGGTCTTTTGGGCGCCGAGGGCGAATCTCGCTGGACGTTTGCCTGGCCGAGGCTGGACGGATTCTTGCGCGCTGAGAGTGCTCAATTTGGGGCAGAATTATGTATCTGGCGTTGTGCCGGAGAGTTTGGGGATTTGTAGGAATTTGACCTTCTTGGACTTGAGTTCTAACAGTTTGGTTGGATATTTGCCTTCACAGCAGCTCAGGGTTCCTTGTATGGTGTACTTCAATGTCAGCAACAACAATATATCTGGCACACTTTCAGGGTTTGGGAACGGAAGCTGCGGTTCAACTGGCACCCCTACTGCAAAAGACCTTGAATTCCTTGAATGGGAAGGATACAATGGTACATACTTTAGTATTCCTGTTTGGAGATTTTTGAAGAATCCTCTACTTGGATCAGGTTTAGAAGACAATACTGTTATTAGCCATGATTTCAGCTGGAATAAGTTTGGTGGATTGTTACCTATGTTTTCTCTTGGAGATAATCTTTTTACTGCAAATCATAGAGTTTCTTACATGCTGTTTCTCAATAATAATGAGTTCAATGGGTCTTTATCAAACCAGCTTGTTTTGAACTGTAATGATCTTGAGGCATTGTCAGTTAACTTAAGTATGAACCATCTGTCAAATGAGGACTCGCCAGCATTACTGCTGGACTGTCTACGGTTGACAGTTTTCGAAGCAGCATACAACCAGATCAGTGGGTCAATTGGAAAGGATATAGGTCACTTGATGATGCTTCAGCGTCTTGATTTGAGTGGGAACAAACTATTTGGATCTTTGCCTGATGAATTAGGAAGCCTGAAAAACATGAAATTGATGCTTTTAGCAGGAAATAATCTCACCGGGGAAATTCCTTCCCAGCTTGGTCAATTGGCTTACCTTTCTGTTTTGAATCTTTCTCACAATGCTCTAGTGGGAACGATTCCAGCAAGTCTGTCAAATGCCACTAATCTTGAAATTCTGCTGCTAGATCACAATAAGCTTTTTGGGGAAATACCTTTATCCTTTTCAACACTTTCCAAACTTGTTCAGCTAGATGTTTCTTTCAATAATCTTTCAGGTCATATTCCTTACCTTCAGCATCCAAATGATTGTGGTTCCTATAAAGGGAATGAACACCTGCACTCTTGCCCTGATCCATACTCTGATTTGCCTGCTTCCCTTCCAGTCCCTCTTGAAGTCAAAAGTTTGCAGAGACACAGGAAATCAAGGACGTTGGTTATTGCCTTGGTGACTTCTGGTTCTCTAGTTATTTGCATACTTATGGGAATCGTATTGATGATCATTTTTGGGAGGAGTAAATTTGGTCGCCTCAGCAGTCTTAGAAGAAGACAGGTGGTGACTTTCCAGGATATTCCAACTGAATTGAGTTATGATGGTGTGGTCACCGCAACTGGAAATTTCAGCATTCGATATCTAATCGGCACAGGAGGTTTTGGGTCAACTTACAAGGCAGAACTGTCTCCTGGTTTTCTTGTTGCCATAAAGCGGTTGTCAATAGGTAGATTTCAAGGAATTCAGCAGTTTGAAACGGAAATAAGGACATTGGGTAGAATTCGGCACAAAAATCTTGTGACTCTTATTGGCTACTACGTAGGAGAGACAGAAATGTTCTTGATTTACAACTACCTCTCTGGCGGAAACCTTGAAGCCTTCATACATGACAGGTCAGGGAAAAAGGTGCAGTGGCCAGTTATTTACAAGATAGCGAAAGACATAGCAGAGGCCCTCGCTTACCTTCATTATTCTTGTGTTCCCCGCATAGTTCACCGCGATATCAAGCCTAGCAACATCTTACTCGATGAAGAACTTAATGCCTACCTGTCTGATTTCGGCTTGGCAAGATTGCTCGAGGTTTCTGAAACCCATGCCACCACTGATGTGGCAGGCACATTCGGTTATGTTGCTCCTGAATATGCCACCACTTGCAGGGTGTCTGACAAAGCAGATGTCTACAGCTTTGGTGTAGTGTTGTTAGAATTGTTGTCTGGAAGAAAGTCACTTGATCCATCATTTTCTGAATATGGGAATGGATTCAATATCGTACCATGGGCTGAGTTGTTGATAACCGAAGGTCGTTGTTCTGAGCTATTCTCATCTGCTTTGTGGGAAGCAGGTCCAAAGGATAAGTTGTTGTCACTTCTAAAGTTAGCACTAACATGCACAGTAGAAACACTTTCCATTCGGCCATCGATGAAGCAGGTTCTTGAGAAACTGAAACAACTGAAATGTTGAAAACTTTCAGCAATTGACGCCGAACAGCAAGAGATGCTGCTGTTTGTAACGATTGACAATACCAAGGTAAGTGTGATCTTATATAATGGTTTTATCTATCTGATCATTCTGATGGTATTTTTACCCTGACATACAACTAAAATAAAGTTCTCTATGGCCCATATGCACATGGATGGACTAAAGTGTTTGAATTAGTTTTTATTAATAGAATTAACATTGGTATCTAATGTCATGGATAATACCTATTCTTTCATTTTAGTTTTATGGTATTAATTTTGTCCCTTATAGTTTTTGCATTAATCCTGTTTGATCAGAATCACCCAGACTATATTGACACCATACCCTGTATAAATCTCAATGCTCAATAAGGATCTAATTGATAAATGTATAGAATATCAGTATTTTCACCTTCGGCGGGTCCATCATACTTTGGTTTATGTGATCATAGTGAATATTTTAATGTGCTAATCATGTTTCCCAATTTTATCATGTTGAACAGATGACTTGCAAAAGGGTTACTATGTTCAATAGCTGCAAAGATGACCAGTTTCTTTCTCGTTACCCGGGATTCATGATCATCATGGGAACAAACAAATGAGCGGTTACTACAAAGCCTGTGTTCCCACACCATTCAATGGTGGTAAGGATGTGAATCGATCTGGTGTATGCACAATTTTATGCTAGCAGTTTTCACACCAACTGAAGTGTTCATCTTTTCGCTTCCTCTGAGGCCATGTGAGTTGCATGATGGAATCTACCTCTTAATGAGTTTGAGACTCTTTCTATCGAAGGGGTAGTTACGTAACCGCGTGGGAGCTATGATGATCCAAGATTCTTTTATTGATTGGTGACAAAGCATACTTGTCATCTTTCTTAAAAGGGTTTGAACTTTGAAATTCTTGCTCAGTGAGTGTTAGTGGAATAGATAGATAAATATGCCAAAAAGTACAAGTCACATTTTCAAAATTTGTAGATGTAAATGTAAGTCGATCATTAATGTATTGATGTAGGTAAGACCTATGAGAAATCTTGGTGCTAACTCGGCAGAATAGGATGCCAGGATGGTTCTCGATCTTTGTTTTTAGTACTTTTTTCGTTCCAAATGTAAATAGAAAATAGACAGAACGCAATGCTTAACAGTGGGTAGGACAGCACATCAATCGCCTAATTCAATTATTAATTTTTTTTCCCCAGAACTTTTTTCGTTAGAATCATTTTGAACGGATTAGTAAATCATACATTTTAACGGAAAAATTGATACACATTTTTTTAGCCGTCAAAAAGTTTAGATACTAAATTTCAGCTATATTAGACTAATATTCTAGGGAGCTGTAATCTATTTTCATATATTGGGTCTAATTGTTGGATGTCAAATACTGATCATCTTTATATGACTGTTTTAGTTGTCCTAAGAACAAGGATTCTCCCATTTGGAGGAGTCTTTGCAAGGCTTGAGAAGTGTTGAAGGATGAATTTGTTAGGTGTATTGAGAATTTGAACCAGAATTTTTTGTTTTGTAGCTGGAGGAGAGAAGAACGGTTATCTAATGAGATGGATTATGTTCACATTTCTGATTCGAATCTCTGGATATAGGATATTTGGTCGGTTGGTAGGTGGCATTTGGATACTCTTTATTCTTTTTTATCTCAAAATGTGAAAGGTAATATTCTCTCTTACAATCCAGATGGCAAGTAGGTCCGGAAGTGGGTTGGTATTGGTTTGGGTCTGCTGCCAAAGTCTATGACTCATACAATGGTTACTTGTAGTTGTGTAAGCAGCTGTTTGGTTGGGAGGAGCGAGAGAATTGACTTTGCCTTTGGCGCCAGCTTGTTCCAAAAAAGCACACGTTTTTTGCTTGGCTGTGTCTTAAGCAGGCTCTTCCTGCTGCAAGTTTTCGCTTCAGAAGAGGGATGTCGTCATCGAATAGGTGCCCAAGATGTCTTTCTAGTCAGGAATCGGTTTTACATTATATTCGGAATTGTCCAAAAGCTCAGCTTGTATGGTATAGGTTGGATATTTCTTGTCATTCTTTGGATTTGAAGAACCGGTTCTTGTATCATAGCAGAGAGCATCCATTTAAGTTCTTTTCGGGACTTTGGTGGATATGGCGAGTAAGGAATAATGACATCTTTAATTCTCATGAAACATGGCTTCCGGAAAAAGTGATTTGTCTTGCATTAACTTCAGAAAAGGAGTTCAGGAATATTTTTGAACTACAACGTATGTCCCTTCTTCCCTCTACTCTAAATGATTTTTAGAATCTCCCATCCATTGATACTTTCAAGATTAATTGTGATGCTAGTTATCCTGATTCGGGTGATAGTGTTGGTTTTGTTTGTGTTATTAGAGATTGTAATGGGAGTTGGCAAAGGGGGTGTTTGGAAATGATTGAGAGTAATAGTATTCTTCAAAGAGAATTGTTTGCTATTTGGAGATGATATCTCTTAGCTTAGAATGTGGGTCAACGAGATGTTATTTGTGAGACGGATTGTGTGGAAGTATTTAATTTTGTTACTAATCACTAAGATGGTTTTGGATTTATTGATCCATTGATGCTCAAAATAAGAGATATCATGCATTGGAATTGGCGTGTTGACTTTTGTTTGATTATGGGAGATACAAATACGATGGCAGACACTATGACAAAGATGACGATGAAATTACAACTTTCTCATGTGGAGCTTCTTTCATCTTATGAGGAGTTTAAGAATAATCTTAAATGAGATTGTCCCTCTATTTAAACAGTTACTTTATTTTGTTTATTTTATTTTTCTTTGTTTAGTTTATTTAAATTACCCAAAAAAAATCTCTTCTTGCTAAAAGTTAGCATTGTATGGCACTATAGTGATTAGCGGTCAGTAAACTCTTTGAATAATGAATACCGAGAAGATTCAAGAATCAAATTATTTAAGTTCTGTCACAAAAAAAAAAAAAAATGAATTATATGATAAAGATATTTTGAATAACAATAAAATAATATAAAATAACTATAAAAGAAATTTATATTCTCTTTATACCACTTTCAGTATAGTAGAGTGTCAAAAAAATTGCTAATTTAAGTTCTGAACTGCTACAATGTTATTTAACTAGAATCAGTAGTAACAAAGTGACAAAATTTTTTATGACTATTGAATTAGGAGTCATAATAATTTAAAGTGACAAAAGGAATCTGCTTAGGAATATTTTTGGGTGCAAGAGAGAATATTCGGTCAAACAGTTTTCAATATATATGCTAACCAAAAATGTTATTTGTGCACATTAATCTTATATTTTACACCCATTCATTTCTTTTTTTTTTCTATTTTAATTGTTTTTCTTCTCAATTTATTTTATTTTCCTTTGTTATTCATTATTTTCTATTATCCCTATCCCCAGTCCTATTTTTTTATTATGAAAAATGTTATTTGCATATTTTTGTAATATGACCTTTTTTTAAAGAAAATCTTACAATTAAAGTTTTCTCCAATGTGTATAATAAAATTTGTTTTACTCTCTAAAAAAGGTTGAACAATATATATGTATATATATAAAGAATGATGCAATATTCGTCTTGTTTTCATTACTAAACGTTTTTGCAGCAAAGTTTTTAAGCTACAACGTTTTTATTTTTTGAGAAGTTCTTATTGAAATTAGTTACCATATGTTTCTGGTGAGTGTAACCGTATAAGCTTTAAGTGCATCAAATAAGTGTTCACATAACATTATCCTCCCTTAGCGAATCGTAAGTCGAGTAAATTATTATTTTTACTTATGAATATTTAATATATTGATAAATTTATCAAAAAACATAATGTTATACTTAATCTAAATTTTTATGTGAACCATGAACTGATTTTGTTAAATCCAAACTCTAAACAGAAAACCTTAAAATATTGTTACGGCCCAACCCAACTAGTCTACTAGTCGATCCGGTCCATGAGTAACCCGACCCGCACGGGCATAACTTGTCCGGACGGCGATTCGGACACCTGTACTCCTGCTGCCAACCGCATGACAGCTGAGAAAGGAAGCTTCTTAGAAGGAGACCTCTCCTGTGGGGCCCGCCCTACTGATAGGGTATATATAGGGAGGTCATACTCCTCTCCCAAAGTACGTCACTACCACTCTTACTCTCATAGCTACCTGCATACTTTCTGACTTGGACGTCGGAGTGTCCTTGCAGGTGGCTCTTCCCATACTTCACAAAGAGCTCGGAAGATCGTCGGCTCACTCGTCTCGTACACAGGCTCAGACCTAGGCTGGTCCCCACTTCCTCACCTGGAGCACCCCTCAACCCGTCCGGAACCCCGAGTTACCGAACATTGGTGCCGTCTGTGGGGATTTGGCCAAGATGGACTTTCTGTTGGGTCCTGTAGAGGCGGACGACAGAGGCGAACCACGCGGGGAGGAAATGGTCCCCAGAAGCGGCAGGGTAGCCTCAGTGGCTTCCTCTCGCAAACGCACGAGATCCTCCCTGCGGTAACCCGAGCTCCCTTCGCACTCCCACGAGAGGCGACCCTTTGGAGGAACAGGTAGTGATAGCGCCATAATAATACAGGAGCTGCGCCACAGAGTGCAAAACCTGGAGCGGGAGGTGGCTAATAGAGAGCACCACCGACCAACCCCAAGGCAAGAGCGTTCCCGATCTCCTCAAAGAAGAGGGAGAAGTCCTCGAAGGAGCCGCTCCAGACGTACTCCGAGCCCCCGATCGGAGTCAGAGAGCCAGGGAGAAAGCAGGGAAGTGCCAATGAGACGGCGAGATCCTGTAATTTACACCCGACCTCCGACAAGAAATACCGTGGAGGAAAATCGAGAATACAGCAGAGAAAGATCAAGGAGAAGGCGACCACCCGTGATCATGGGGGCAACCTCTTTTCACCATTCGATCCTCGAGGTCCGGCTACCGAAGCACTTCGATAAGCCAATGGACATGAGGTACGACGGGACCCAAGACCCCCAGGAACATCTAACGGCCTTTGAGGTCAGGATGAACCTGGAAGGGGTGGGTGATGAAGTAAGGTGTCGCGCCTTTCCCGTAACCTTAGCGGGACCGGCAATTCGCTGGTTCAATGCTCTCCCCCAAGGCTCTGTAACCACCTTTGCCGACATTAGTCGCACCTTCCTGGCTTAGTTCACCACACGTATCGCTAAAGCGAAGCACCCGATTAACCTGCTTAGGGTAACACAAAGGACTGGCAAACCAACCAGAAAGTACCTGGATAGGTTCAATGACGAGTGCTTAGAGATCGACGGCCTAGCCGACTCGGTGGCCAGCTTGTGCTTGACGAATGGATTACTGAATGAGGATTTTCAGGAAACACCTTACCATCAAGCCCGTGTGGACAATGCAAGAAATTCAAAATGTGGCCAAGGAGTATATCAATGATGAAGAAGTCAGCCAGGTCGTGGCAGCCAACAAGCGGCAGCCCGCCTACACACATGCTCGTCAGCCTGGTAGCAGGGAAAGGTCCAAGGAGCACTCCAAGGACGGAGGTCCAGCTAAAACCTTCAAGCCGTTCCCCCAGGTAGGGAAGTTTACCAATTACACCCCCTGACAGCCCCAATTGTTGAAGTCTATCAGCAGATTGCCGACAAGGGCATCTTGTCGAAGCCCCGACAGTTGAAGGACAGAACAGGAGGGAACAAAAACCTCTATTGTGACTACCATAAAGGGTACGACCACAAGCCCAGGAGTGTTTTGACCTGAAAGATGCTCTAGAGCAGGCAATCCGGGAGGGCAAGCTGGCAGAATTCTCTCACCTCATAAGGGAACCTAGGAGACGGGATCGTGACTGAATTGGCGACAACAAGGGCCGCGCTGTGAGATAGCGACAAGAGCCCGAGGAGGACGGTGAGTGTGGCCTCACCATCTTGAACGTCGTGATCGTTAGGGACGTTGCCCCCAGATCCAGATCGGCAAGTAGAAAAGACGCCAAAGTCTTGGTTGTTTCGTCACCTAGCTCCGTGCCTCCCTCCAGGAGGGTACCGTCGATATCGTTCGGTTCCGAGGACCAATGGTTTGACGACGTGCCGGACAACCCTCCCATGGTGATCATAGCTAGAGTTGGAACTGGCCTAGTAAAGCGAATTCTAGTGGACACGGGAGCAGACTCAAACATCATGTTTCGCAATGTGTTTGATGCTTTGGGCCTTCGAGACACCGACTTGAAAACCCACCAACACGGCGTGGTCGGCTTAGGTGATAACTTCATCAAGCCTGATGGGGTAGTTTTCCTCCCGGTCTCTATAGGCGGAGGTCGGGGGAAGAGGTCGCTAATGGGGGAATTCGTTGTCTTAAGGGACTCCACGGCATACAACCTCATCTTAGGGAGGAAAACTATAAATGAATTTGGAGCAGTAATTTCTACAAAGCTACTAATGATGAAGTTTGTCGCTGATGATGGGTCAGTGGGATCCATCAGAGGAGATTTGGAAACAGCGGTCACATGCGACAACGCCAGCCTCTCCCTGAGGAAAAAGTCCAAAGAAGCAGCCGGGGTCTTTGTCGCCTATCTAGATGCCAGGATCGACGACAAACCCAGGCCTTAGCCGGAAGGGGACCTCGAAAAGTTCAGGGTCGGTGATTTGGAGGAAAAGTTCACATTCGTGAACAGAAACCTTCCCCATAACTTGAAGGAACCTTTGGTGGAAATGATTTGAGCTAACAGCGACCTATTCGCTTGGACACCGGCCAACATACAGGGGATAGACCCCCAGTTCATGTCACACCACCTAGCTGTGAGAGCAAAAGCCAAGCTGGTGACTCAAAGAAGAAGGAAAATGTCCCAGAAAAGGGCGGAGGAGGTGGCCAGGCAGACGGCCAGCCTACAAGAAGCAGGCTTCATCCGAGAACTCGACTACTCGACTTGGCTATCGAATGTAGTTCTAGTTAAAAAACCCAGCGGGAAGTGGAGAATGTGCGTGGATTACTCTGACCTTAACAAGGCGTGCCCCAAGGATTATTTTCCCCTCCCCAATATTGATGCTCTTGTAGACGCGGCGGCAGGATACCGGTATCTGTGTTTTATGGACGCATATTCTAGCTACAACCAGATACCGATGCATCGACATGACGAAGAGAAGACGACGTTCATAACGCCAGGGGGAATGTACTGCTACAAAGTGATGTCGTTTGGACTGAAGAACACAGGAGCTACGTACCAAAGGTTGATGAACAAGATATTCAACGATCTTATCGGCAAGACGGTGGAAGTGTACGTAGACGACGTTCTAGCGAAAACCACCAAGGCTAAGGAGCTCATCGGTGACCTAGAGAACATGTTCGCTTCTCTTCGGAGACACGACATGAGGCTTAATCCGCTCAAGTGCGACTTTGCCATGGAAGCTGGGAAATTCTTGGGGTTTATGATAACCCAAAGAGGAGTAGAGGCCAACCCGGAGAAATGTGAAGCAATCCTACAATCCTGGAAATTCTGACCGGAGTCGTGTATGAGCAATTGGTCAAGTTTGAATTCTCAGTGTCCAACAATCAAGCAGAGTACGAGGCCCTTCTGGGCGGCCTAGTCTTGGCAAGGGAGGTCGGAGTCACCAGGGTAGAGGTATGTAGCGACTCTCAGGTCATTACATCACAGATTAATGGGACGTACCAAGCCAGAGACTCATTATTGTAGAAATATTTGGAGAAGGTCAAAGAGCTAAGCAAGGAGTTTGACGAGATCACGGTACAACATGTTCCGAGAGAGAGGAACACCCGGGCTGATCTCTTGTCAAAGCTGGCAAGCACGAAGTAAGGAACAGGGAACCGATCTCTTATTCAAGGATTAGTGAAAGAACCAACCGTGACTCTACATGTAACACGGGCAACCAAATCCCCCTTCTAGGTGGACCCAATCATGGATTTCTTGGAAAAAGGCAAACTCCCCGATGACGACAAGACGGAAAAGGTGCTAAGAAGAGAAGCGGCCAAGTATACAATAATACAAGGCCAGTTGTTTAAGAAAGGGCTTAGCCAGCCCCTATTGAAGTGCCTGCGTCCCGACCAAACAGACTATGTGCTTAGGGAAGTCCACGAGGGATGTTGTGGCCACCACATTGGGGGGAAGGCCTTAGCCCGAAAGCTCGTCAAGGCCAGCTATTACTGGCCCTCAATGATGGCAGATTCTAAGGAATTCGTGAAAAGGTGCAGAAGATGCCAGGAGAACGCCAACTTCCACAGAGTGCCAGCGGCCGAACTAAGCCTACTAATGGCCTCTCAACCATTCTCGCAATGGGGAATCGATCTGTTAGGACTTTTTCCGATTGGGCCAAGGCAGGTCAAGTACCTAATAGTCGCCATCGACTATTATACCAAGTGGATAGAGGCCAAACCATTGGCCAGTGTATCCTCGGCTAATTGTCAGAAGTTTATGTGGAGGCAGGTGGTAGCCATGTTTGGAGTACCAGAGGTCATTATTTCGGATAACGGGACACAGTTTGCCGATAAGAAAAATTCGGAGAGTTTCTCGCCAGCTTGGGCATAAGGCAAAAATTCTCATCAGTTGAACATCCCCAAACCAACGGCCAAGTCGAGGCTGCAAATAAGATCATCATGCAGGGCCTCAAAAGATGACTTGACCAGAAAAAGGGAGCATGGGCAGATGAGTTAGCCTCAGTCCTCTGGTCTTATCGCACAACTCAGCAGTCGTCTACTGGGGAGACCCCCTTCCGGCTCACCTATGGGGTAGATGCAATAATACCCGTGGAGATTGGTGAACCGATCCCACGACTACTTCTGGGAGGAGTCAAAGAGGCTATAGAAAAGGACTTGGTGGACGAAGCTAGGGAGATGACCCACTTATCGGAGACGGCGTTGAAATAAAAAGTGGCCCTGCGTTACAACGCCAAAGTACTCAAAAGAGAATTTGAGCAGAACGACTTGGTCCTACGACGCAACGATATTGGACTCCCAACACCAGGGGAAGGAAAGCTGGCGGCAAATTGGGAAGGTCCATACAGGGTGAAGGAGGTGCTCGGCAGCGGCGCCTACAAACTGGAACGGCTGGATGGCAGGGAAGTCCCGAGAACTTGAAATGCGAGTAACCTAAGGAGGTTCTATCCCTAGCAGCCGAGGCACACTAGGCGAGCAAGCATCCTACCGGTTCAACCAGTTGAGTAAGACCTGTATTGCTTGATGTGGGAGTATTTTCCCTTTGTTACTTATTTGCCATTACCTTATATTCATATTACTTGCCACTAGTAGTTTATTTCCAATTAGTTTTACTTGAAACTCATCATCTCCATTTTTCGCATTCAAAGATTATTCGACCAAATTACTTTGCCAAAGTAATCGACGCCAGGACAAGACGGTACCCCGGGATTGATCACTGATGCGTAAGCATCTTTCCTATCTTTTCCTAGTGAATTTGCGTTCAATTTGTTGAGTTTAATCAAGAATTAATTATCTTTTAGCCACTATGGATGCTACTTTGAGTCGTGTGCAATTCTATTTATTTTAGGTAGCATTTGGTTGGATTTGATGGAACTTCCGCAGAAAAAGAGAAGAAGGCTATATAGGGCAGGAATAGCTTAGAGGATGGAGAGGAAGCTTGCACAAATGGAAGGAGCACAAGAATTAAAGGGGATGACCAGCGAGGGCGACGCGTGCGCGTGATTTGGAGATTTGCACAGCGACGCGTGCACGTACCTGACGCATACGCGTGACACGCAAAGACGACCATTGACGCGTACGCGTGACATGCGCCACGTGCAGAAAATGCAGAAAACGCTGATTATATTAATTAATTCTGATATAAACTTTATTTGTATATTAGGAAAAGATATTATTTTAGTTTTAGAGAATAGATTTTTTAAATTTAAATTAGGATTAGATATAATAGAGAAAAAAAACTTCTCTTCTTGGGGGGTATTCCATTCCACTTTTCATTCCACCTCAGCCCAATTTACAGTTTACCAGAATCCTAGTTTTCACTCTTTTCCATGAGCAACTAAACCTCCACTGTTAAGGTTAGGAACTCTGTCTATTGTACGGATTGATACTATTATTTTTCTATTTTAATTCATGTATTGATTTCTATTCGAGAATTATTTTCGTCCTTTATCTTATGAATTTGGGTGGAACAGAAGTATGACCCATGTTCTAATTGAGTTCTTATATAATTTGGAAAAACTCTTTACTTGAACAACAGCTTGAAAATAATTTCTCCTAAAATTTAATCATTTGGACTTAACGGGATACATGACATATAATCCTCTTATATTTGGGTAATTAGGATTTTTGTGGCATAATAACTAGAATTAAACTTCACCCCCTAATTGGAATTAATTGACCAAGGAATTGGCGATTGATGAAAGTTAGAGGAGACTAGAATGGTCTAAGGAATTAGGGTCTAGTCACATATAGTTTGCCATGAATTAAATCTTGCATGATTAAAAAAAATTAATAAGAAAAGTCAATCTGGAAAATAGATAACTCTGAAACTGCCTTCTCCATATATTATTCCCAACTTATTTATCTGCCTGTCTTCTGATATTTTGAATCTACTGTTTAATGCTATTGAACTCTCAAAACCATTTTCTTCTTGCCTAACTAAGTAAATTAATCAACCATCGTTGCTTAGTCCATCAATCCTCGTGGGATCGACCCTCACTCACCTGAGGTATTACTTGGTACGACCCGGTGCACTTGCCGGTTAGTTTGTGGGTTATAAATTCCGCACCAAGTTTTTGGTGCCGTTGCGGGGGATTGATAGTGATTAACAACTATTAGTTGTTTGATTGCTTAGATTAGGCATTTTAGTTTTAATTTTATTTAAATTTTGCTTTAGTATTTTTGAAAAAAAAATTAAATAAATAAATAAATAGCACTAATATTTTCTTTAATTTCTGAAATTAAGTTTGGTGTTCCCTAGTTATTTTTATTTCAATTTTTCATGTTTATTTTTCTTGTTAATTTCAACTTTTTCTGTCTTAATTTTGCCTACAAGTTTTGAAATTTATTTCTTTATTCTATTTAGTATTTTTATTTTAATTGTTTACACAAGTTATCTCACTGGAAATTCTCTACACTCTGACGTAGAAAGTTTCATCCTTTCTTGTCTTCTATCTGTTTATGCACAGAAACAGAGACAAGGAACCTCTTTTAGACTTTGATCCTGAACCTAAAAAGAATTTCAGGCGGTGTTTACAACAAGTAAGACTTTGCAAGGCTGCTGAATCCACTATGGATCCTAATAATGTTGTTAATGCCAATGTGAAAAATCCGAATGATAATGAGCAACAAATGAGAGTGCTTGGCTCTTACTCTGCTTCTACTGCAGATCTATATGGAAAAAGCATCGTGGTGCCTCCTATAGCTGCAAACAACTTTGAGTTGAAGCCACAATTGGTCACCCTAGTGCAACAAAACTGCCAGTATCATGGTCTTCTCCACGAAGACCCAAATCAATTTATTTCTAATTTTCTGCAGATTTGTGATACTGTGAAGACAAATGAAGTGAACCTAGAGGTGTACAAACTCATGCTCTTCCCGTTTGCTCTGAGGAATGGAACAAAGCTATGACTAGATTCCCAACCCAAAGAGAGTTTGGATACTTGGGACAAGGTTGTTACTGAGTTTCTTACTAAATTTTTCCCACCAAAGAAGCTGACTAAGCTTAGGGTGGAGGTTCAGACCTTCAGGCAAAAGGATGGTGAAACTCTGTATGAAGCTTGGGAGAGATACAAGCTACTGACTAGGCAATGCCCTCCGGACATGTTCTCCAAATGGACCCAACTAGATATCTTTTATGAAGGCTTGGGTGAAATATCCAAGATGTGCTTAGATAATTCTGCAGATGGTTCATTGCACAAGAAGAAGACACCGGAGGAGACTATTGAGTTGATTGAATTGGTTGCTAGCAACCAATATTTATATTTATCTAACAGAAATCCTGTGAACTCTGAGGCTCCTTAGAAGAAGGGTGTTATAGAAGTAGAAGCTCTTAATGCTATTCTTGCTCAGAACAAGCTTATGTCTCAGCAAATAAATCTACTTACTCAGCAAATGGGTGGAATGCAAGTCTCAGTTATCAACACCCAAAATCTACCTCAAGAGGTCTCTTATGACATGACAGGTAATTTTGTGCAAAATAATAATTATGATTATGCTCAATCTTCTTCTGAACAGGTCAATTACATGGGGAATGGTCTTAGAAATCCCAACAATGACCCATACTCTAAGACTTACAATCAGGGATGGAGAAATCACCCAAATTTTGGATGGAGAAACCAACCTCAGAGACCTCAGAATTTCAACAATAATTCTCAGGGCGGCTTCCAACAGAACAATCACAATTACCGCCAATTTCAGTCTCATCAACAACAACCACCTCAGCAGGAAAAATTCTAAATCTCAAGAAGTTTCTAATTGGGAGATGATGAGGAGTTTCATGCAGGAAACCAGAGCCTCCATTAGAAACTGAGAGGTGCAAATGGGCCAACTGAGCAAGCAAATACCTGAGAAGTCTGCAAGTACATTTCCAGGTGATACAGTGGTGAACCCAAGAGAAGATTGCAAGGTTATTCAATTAAGAAGTGGTAAAATAGCTGGCTCTAAGACAAAGGCCAATGAAAAGCTAGTTGAAAAGGAAGCTCCAGAGGAGAAGAAGGAAGAAGTGAAGCACGCCCCTCTAAAGCGTGCAGACAACCCGTTCCTTGACTCTCTTGACACTTATCCTACATTGCCAAAGGCTCCTGAATACAAGCCAAAAATGCCATATCCTCAGAGGCTGCAGAAGGCTTCCAAAGAAAAGCAATTCTCTAAATTTTTAGATGTCTTCAAGAAGCTACAGATCAACATTCCTTTTGCAGAGGCTCTTGAGCAAATTTCTCTCTATGCAAAATTTATGAAAGAATTGTTGACCCACAAGAGGAATTGGAAGGAATAAGAAACAGTGTTGTTAACCAAGGAATGTAGTGCCATTATCGAACACAACCCTCCTAAGAAAATGCCAGACCTAGGGAGCTTTGTAATTCCTTGCACCATTGGAGATGTCACCATTCAGAGGACTTTATGTGATCTTGGAGCTAGCATCAATCTCATGCCACTTTCAGTAATGAAAAAGCTTCAAATTGAGGAGGTAAAACCCACTCGTATTTCTCTTCAACTTGCAGATCTTTCTATTAAATTACCGGTGGGTGTTGTTGAGGATTTACTTGTGAAAGTAGGACCATTTATTTTTCCTGTTGATTTTGTTATATTAAATATGGAAGAGAAGGTAAAATCCTCTATTATACTTGGTAGACCCTTTTTAGCTACAGGTAGAGCTCTGATTGATGTGCAAAAGGGTGAATTAACCCTGAGGGTCAATGAAAAATAGGTGGTCCTTAATGTTTTTGAAGCTCTCAAGCACCCTAATGATTCTGAAGGGTGTATGAAAATAGATGTTATTGAACCACTTGTTCAAGAGGTACTGAAAGTTGAGGTGCTTGATGACATTCTGGATCCTATTTCTGAGTATGAATTAGTTGAAGTTGATGATTCACCACCCCAGAAGGCTATGGTTCACATGCCTAAAGCAGAGGAGGAAGCCCTCAAGATTGAGCTCAAATCGTTACCTCCTCTGAAATATGTGTTCTTGGGTGAAAATGATTCCTATCAAGTGATTATTAGCTCTTCCTTGAAGTCTGAAGAGGAAGAGGTGCTTATTTCAGTGCTCAGGAGCCATAAAACAACTCTTGGGTGGACCATTAGTGACTTGAAGGGGATTAGTCCAACCAAGTGTATGCACAAGATCCTCCTTGAAGATGATGCTAAACCAGTTGTGCAACCACAAAGGAGACTCAATCCAACCATGAAAGAGGTGGTCCAAAAAGAGGTAATGAAATTATGGGAAGCAGGTATTAATTACCCTATTTCTGACAGTCCTTGGATAAGTCCTGTGCAGGTAGTTTCCAAGAAAGGAGGGATGACAATGATCAAGAACGAAAAGAATGAGCTTATTCCTACAAGGATAGTCACAGGATGGAGAATGTGTATAGACTACAGGAGGCTCAACACTGCTACAAGAAAGGATCACTTCCCCCTGCCTTTCATTGATCAGATGCTTGAGAGGTTAGCTGGTCATGCTTTTTATTGCTTTCTAGATGGATATTCTGGGTATAATCAAATTGTAGTGGACCCTCAAGATCAAGAGAAGATAGCATTCACATGCCCCTTTGGAGTATTTGCTTACAGGAGAATGCCATTTGGACTTTGCAATGCTCCAGCAACTTTTCAGAGGTGTATGCTTTCAATTTTTTCTGATATGGTTGAAAAGTTTATTGAGGAATTTATGGATGATTTTTCTATTTGTGGTAATTCTTTTGAATCCTACCTTAAGCATTTATCTCTTGTCTTGAAACGGTATCAAGAATCAAACCTTGTTTTAAATTGGGAAAAATATCATTTTATGGTTACAGAAGGTATTGTTCTTGGACACCGGATTTCAAGTAAGGGGATTGAGGTTGATAGAGCAAAGGTGGAGGTAATTGAAAAATTACCACCACCAGCTAATGTTAAGGCAGTCAGGAGTTTCTTGGGCCATGCAGGATTTTATAGAAGATTTATAAAGGATTTTTCTAAAATTGCTAAACCATTAAGCAACCTGTTGGTTACTGATGTTCCTTTTGTCTTTGATTCTGATTGCCTGCATGCTTTTGAAACTCTGAAAGCAAACCTTACCTCTGCTCCCATTATAGCTCCCCCTGACTGGGATTTACCATTCGAGTTGATGTGTGATACTAGTGATTTTGCTATAGGAGCTATTTTAGGACAGAGGCATGGGAAGCTTATACATGTAATTTACTATGCTAGCCGTGTGTTAAATGATGTCCAAAAGAATTACACAACTACAGAAAAAGAATTATTAGCTATTGTGTATGCTGTTGATAAGTTTAGGTCCTATTTAATTGGTTCTAAGGTTATTGTTTATACTAATCATGCTGCTTTGAAGTACCTTCTAACCAAACAGGATTCTAAACCAAGATTAATCAGATGGGTGTTGCTCCTTCAGGAGTTTGATATTGAGATAAAAGACAGAAAAGGGTCAGAAAATCAAGTAGCTGACCATCTCTCAAGAATTGAGCCTGAAGCAGGAGTACAACCACCCACAGTTGTGACTGAGACGTTTTTGGATGAGCAATTGTTCCTTATTCAGCAGGCTCCATGGTTTTCAAACATTGCAAATTATAAGGCCATGAATTTTATTCCAAGGGAGTACAGTAGGCAACAAGTAAAAAAGCTATTGACTAATGCCAAGTACTACATTTGGGAGGAACCATACCTTTTCAAAAGGTGCTCAGATGGTATAATCCGAGATGTATCCCGGATGAGGAAAAGCAGCAGATTCTTTGGCACTATCATGGTTCTGATTATGGAGGTCACTTTGGTGGTGAGAGGACAGCTACAAAGGTCCTTCAGAGCGGGTTCTATTGGCCGACTCTCTTCAGGGACTCAAGAGCATTTGTGAAGCACTGTGACAGGTGTGAAAAAGCCACAAATCTCCCTGCCAACCATGAAATGACACATCAGGGGATTCTTGAGGTTGAGTTGTTTGATGTGTGGGGTATTGATTTCATGGGACCTTTCCCACCCTCACATTCAAATAACTATATCCTAGTGGCAGTTGATTATGTGTCCAAGTGGGTGGAAGTTGTGGCTCTACTCACCAATGATGCCAAGGTGGTAATGAGTTTTCTTTAGAGATATATCTTTAGCCGGTTTGGTGTTCCAAGGACACTCATTAGTGATGGAGGAAGTCACTTTTGTAACAGACAGCTGGACTCTCTTCTGTAGAGATATAGAGTCTATCATAAAGTGGCAACCCCCTATCACCCTCAGACAAGTAGACAGGTTGAAGTTTTCAACAGGGAACTTAAGAGGATTCTAGAGAAGACCGTCAGTGTTTCAAGAAAGGACTGGTCTAGGAAGCTTGATGATGCTCTCTGGGCATACCGGACAGCTTACAAGACTCCTATTGGCATGTCTCCTTATCAGTTGGTCTATGACAAAGCCTGTCACTTGTCAGTCGAGCCGGAGCATAAAGCTTACTGGGCAATCAGGTATCTGAATCTTGATTCAGAAGCTGTAGGAATTAAGCGAATGCTTCAGTTGAATGAGCTTGATGAATTCAGATATTCAGCCTATGAGAATGCCAAGCTCTATAAGGAGAGAACCAAGTTATTGCATGACAAGAAGATTGCCATTAGAGTCTTTGAGCCAGGACAGAGAGTGCTTCTGTATAATTCAAGGCTCAAACTCTTTTCCGGGAAGCTGAAATCCCGGTAGTCAAGATCGTTTGTGGTTACCAGAGCTTCACCATATGGTCATGTGGAAATACAAGAAGAGAATTCTGACAGGAGATTTACAGTGAATGGCCAGAGGTTGAAGCACTATCTTGGAGGCGAGATCGATCGCTAGAGGTCCGCTCATCTGCTGAATTAGCAGAACTGACCGTCAAGCTAGTGACGTTAAAGAAGCGCTTGTTGGAAGGCAACCCGATAATTTCATATCCTTAGTTATTTTTCGTAGTAGTGATTTTCTTATTTATTTGATTTTTTACTGCTTTCTTTCATTTTACGTGTGTTCTGATCATGCAGCTATTTTAGAACAGGAACCGAACACTTTAAAAAAAGAAGAGAGAGAAGAAGAGACGAAGAAGAAATGTCGAAAGTTGCGTTGGAGTTGTGCAGGACCTATGTCTCGCGCATCATCTCACCCACGCGTACGCGTACCAGACGCGTACGCGTCACTCTGGTTTTCGGCACTCCATGCGGATGCGTCCTTGACGCGCACGCGTGACCATGTAAAATCGGCGTAAAAGGTGTTTGGCCAGAGAGTTATGATGGTGTAGGGCTGGAACTGTGCTGGGCGCACAAGCCCCATCATTCATACGCGTCCTTGACGCATGCACGTCGTGTTTCCATCCTGGCCATCCATGCGTACGCGTCCCTGACACGCACGTGTCATGTGCAATTTTGGCTCTCGTGCGTATATGAACAGAAAGTTGTGCGTGCGCAGGGCTGCCCTCGCGCCATTCGCACATCCAACATCATGCGTACGCATCCCAGACGCGTACGCGATGCTTGAAATTCGCGCGATCCACGCGTACGCGTGCCTTACACGTACGTGTCGCATGCGATACCCAATTAAACCACCTCAGCGCCTTATTTCAAATCATCCACCTCCCATATCCTAATTCTCTCTTATTCTTTTATCCTTTTATTCTTCTTTCATCATACTATTTTATTTATGTTTTTCTATGTCCCTCTCTGTTTTCCGTTCTTCTTTACTTGAGGACAAACAAACCTTTAAGTTTGGTGTTGGCCGCTTCACTGATGGTTTTTCTGTTTATTTTTATGGGACAAAAGGGAGGCGAATCATCTTCACGGAGGAGCACAGCCTGAAGAATAAAATGGCCACTAGGATAACTGAGGTTGTTGAATTCCTTTCATTCTATATTGTAACAACCCTGATTTTCGAGTACATGAGATCTTTTCTGAAAGTACGGATTTCTCCGGAAGATCAGTAAAGGGAACACCTCTGATATATCATCAAGAATCTCAATCCTCATTGTCATTATGTCATCCTTAAGCTAGAACCTCTTCTGAGGCAAGCTCGATAATGCAATCGCGAAGAACCTAGTTTTTGAACCGTATCGGTTGGCAGTTTTGATTCTGATTTTCGTAAATAGTCTCTATTTGACGAACCGAACTCGATTCATGAGAGAACAGAGATAATAGTATAATATTATCATTATATTAGTATTAGAAAATGCTTGAATGATATTATAAGGTTACCTGGTCTGTTTTAGTTAAAAACAGAAAATTGGTTTAACCGGGTTCACAGTTTACTGGTGCAGCTTAGCACCAGCACTCTCTGATGACTTTAGCAATGCTAAGGCCTCATCATACATGTTTTATTCTCACAATAAATATGTTACTAGTGTCATTTATGCTAGTAGCTCAGAAAATAATTTTTAGAGATATTTTTACGAGTGTTCCGATACATCTAGTTTTAGTAGTTGTACACCAGAGATATTTTAATATTATTTTAATCCACCTCCAAGCCAACCAATCACAACTCACCTTACATCCCCAAGACCTCCAAGGCTGTCTCATTTCATCATTTTGGCCGAAAATAATAAGAGAGAAAAGAGAGAAACTTTCATGAACACTTAATCTTCAGAGCTTGATTTCTTCTGAACTAAAACTCAAATCAAAACTCCGATTTCACCAAAATGATTCTCTCTTCTTTCTCTACATAACCATGTAACTTATCAAGGATGGAAATAAGGTGAGATGGCTGTCTCCCTCCCTCTTTAATTCGGTTTTCAAGGAAACATGCTTAAACAAGTGTTTTCTTGATGTTCTTCCTTAGATCTCTTGCTTAGCTTGACTTGTGGGCCAAAGATCTTTGATTTCCTGCATGTTTAAGGTGAGGATAACCTTCCTAATATGATGCTGAAGTTCGTTTATTTGATGGTTTAGAGTTTTAAAGTTGTTCTTGATGTGTTTTAGGAGGAAAAAGTGCTTTAAGAACACTTCAAAGAGTAACCGGATTTGGAGCAGCAAATCAAAGTAGGGTTTGACGAATTTAATCTTGATTGATTGTGTTTGAGTTGTGTGATTATGATATGGTTTGGATGTGCTTGAAATTGATTGTTTGTATGAGTAATTCTTGTTGAAATTTTGGTGAAAATTTGATGAGATTTGATGAAATTCAAGCTATGAATGTGTGTTCTTGGGGCAACTAGAAAATGAAACTCTAGAGCTTAAATTGAGGTTCAATTTGTGTTGAAATCATGTGAAAAAGATGGGGTTTTAGTGGCTGGAAATTTATTTTGAATTTTGGTAAAAATCGGTTGCTGAAAAGACTGAAAAACGGGTAAAAACAGAGAAAGAATCTGAAGAATTTATGAAGAACACGAAGAACACTTTGAGTGTGATGAAGAACATTGAAGAACACCTTTTAGATCTTAGAAAGGTCAAGGAAGTAAATATTTTGGTGTTTGAGGGGTTATTTTGTAATTTCTGAAAGTTAGGGTGGTTAAAGTAGAAACATTAAAAGTTACGGGTGGTAAAAAGTGAATTTATAAAGTAAAAGGTTAAAGGAAGGTAATTTTCGAAAATATATTAATAAAATAATAAATAATAATAAAATATTTAATTAAAAATAATATTTTAATAAAAATAATACGAAAAAGGCAGTTTTCTGTAAAAGTTTTAGAAAGACAACTTTAAGTGCAGAATCTCATAATTACCTTCATAAAACACTTAGGGAGAGGTAAGAACATATTAGTGAGGCAAAGATAAAGAAAATATAAAAAGTTAAAGAAAAGATAAAAACCAAAGAAAAAGTCTGTAAAATTTTAATGACAGAAAAATAGACAGAGATTAGTGAACGAACTAGGGCAACATAGTTAGTCCTTGAGTTGCGACTAGGGTTAGGTATTATATAAAAAGTTAAACTGTTTCAGTATAGACTTAATGAACCTATACTTGGGGCAGGCTAACTATTCATACCGAAATTTGCATAAGCTTTAAATACATACGTTAAGTAGAGTAATCAGATAAAAGTAAAGAGATACAGAAAAGAGAGTAATCAGAGCAGAGTAAAGAAACAAAGAGAAAAGAGTAGTATGATAAAAAGCAGAGGACCTGTTGAAGGGTCATTTGTTGCTTGAAGCAACCCAAGAGATGCTTGTTTGTTTATTTGTTGCATTAAGGCAACTCCAGAGTTATTTGTTTGTTCATCTGCTGCATTAAAGCAGTCAGATAGATGGTGGTGCGACCACTGAGAATGCTTTCCTACGGTACAGATCCACACTTTATTTCTGTAAGGCAGAGGGGTTATTTCCTGCTACAGAAGTACCGCGACCACCTATTTCATTTCTGTAGTGGCAGAGGGGTTATTTCTTGTATACAGAAGGTGTGTCGGCATACATCCCTGCAATGGCAGATGTGTTATTTCCTACGTGCAGTGGACCCTGTGGTGGCAGAGGGGTTATTTCCTGTACACAGGGGTATAGCCAACAGGAAAGCCATACCCGTTTCAGCTGCTTCGGGTTACGTCGGGAGCGGGTAGAAACCGGCAAATGAGCTCATTACCTGCATTAAGGCTAGACATGCATCATACTTGGTTGTGCATTTCTTCCATTATATTCGTTGTATGAATGTATATTTTCTTTGTGTGTATTCTATTCTTTGTGTTTGTGTTATTTTCTTGTATTCTTCTGTTTGTGTTCTGCTATCTATTTTCTCTATCTTCTCTACTTATCTGTGTTTTCTATTTACTGCTTCTCTGTATTCTGCTAATAATCTGCTAAACAACATAGAATTAATGAACGTAACTAATAACCCCGACCCTACTAAGAACTCCCCAGTTCTTACCCCTTCTCTCTCCTTTCCCCCTTCAGATGGAAGTGAGAGCACCTTACCGTAGTTCGTTGATGATGGTTCTGCAAAGACGATTCCGTTCTAGATAGTCTTCTGAGTCTAGGGTGAATATCGTTCTCTGTTTATATGTATATACTGTGAGACCAGCCAATGTCTACACCCCGTTTGTACGTGAACTTTAACCTAAATCCTGTGTACGAGACTCTTGCTGTGTGGCTACTTGATGAGGTACCAGAGAGACGTCCTATGGCAATATCTGATCGTGCAGAGGAGTAGCAGATTATGTTCTACCTTTTGATGACGTTCCACCTGACTTGAGTTTTGAAGGCTTAGAACGTATTTTCCCTCGCTTTAGAAGTTTAGAGGGACTAGGTGAGTATAGAGTCTAGGCTAGCCTAGGTGCCAGCTTAGGGACCTCTTGAACAGGTCAGGACCTGGGATGTTGTATGTATGTATATGTATATAGTTATTATCTAGCTATATCTAGGGGTGTTCTAACTAAAGGTCTATACTCTAATAAAGGCTGGATCACTGAATGTTGCTAGCTACTTGTGATGTATTTATATGTGGTTGCTTATAACTATTTTATCTGTTATCAGTTGTGAGTTGATTATGAATGATTCCGTCTATTAATCCAAACGTTTTAAAAAAAATATATACCTCAGAAATTAACTACACTTTTAACAACGAATCAGGCTCATATGATAAATAATAGATAATAATTAGGAAGACAAATTGGTAGCATTCAGTTTCCGATATGATCTAGACATACTGAAAATTGGGTCGTTACAATATTCCTTCCCGCTCTTACTATCTTAGGTTCCGGTTTTCTGCTATTTTGTCTCGTTTATTGCATGATCCTTTATTAGATAAATTCCTAGGTTTTAGTTTAGTTCTACTATCTTGAAATTTTCTGTTATTTGCTTTAATGCTGAAAGGTGCCTCATGTATTGCCCACTGAGCTTGAAATCAAAAAGAAAGAAGAAAAGATGTAGTGCATAAGAAATTGAGTTTAATTTTTAGAGGAGTCTCATTTATTCAAATGTGGTGGTATTTTCTGTGACTCTGAATACATGACATGAACAGTGCATATTTAAATTTGAATCAAAGAATGTTGATGTACAAGGAATAGGGATTTAGAGAATTATTATGAATTCTCTGAAATAAACAAAAATTTAATCCTTGAAGCAAAAGAAACAGCAAAAAAAAAAGAAGATACAAAAGCAAGGTCCAAGGCTCTGAGCATCAAGGACTAGGGAGGTCAGACATGATTAAGATCTCAAAGAGTTGTTTCCCTAGTCATATGCTTGTGGTGTTCTTGTGTCAAGTAATCCTTGAGACAAAACATTTAGAGTCGAGATCAATTGCAACTAGCAGAGTATGCCAAAGGCTTTGAGCACCACTGTCTTGGAGTAGCTGAAAGAAAAATCAAAATTTCAAAAAATTTTCCCAGTTAAGTGCTTGTGGTGTTTCTGTGTCAAGTGAAGCTTGAGACAAAACATTTAAAGTCACGGCTAGGCTCAAGGTGCAAAGCACCAAAGAAAAGAGAATCAAAGAAAAATTGTTGTGTTCAATGGTTAAATTGAGTTACAAAAGATCGAAGGATTCATAATATTATCCGGATTCTAATTCCAAATGACAATGACATCCTTCTAATTCAAAGGAGAGTGAGATGCCCAAACTATTCAAGATTGCAGTTGTAAACCCCACTATAAAAAGAGACATGAGCTTAATCGAACTCTCATTCTCATGCAAATTCACATCTTAATTTTGTATTAGTTTTGGTTGCTTGAGGACAAGCAACAATTCAAGTTTGGTGTTGTGATGCGTAAGCATCTTTCCTATATTTTCCTAGTGAATTTGCGTTCAATTTGTTGAGTTTAATCAAGAATTAATTATCTTTTAGCCACTATGGATGTTACTTTGACTTGTGTGCAATTTTGTTTATTTTAGGTAGCATTTGGTTGGATTTGGTGGAGCTTCCGCAGAAAAAGAGAAGAAGGCTATATAGGGCAGGAATAGCTTAGAGGATGGAGAGGAAGCTTGCACAAATGGAAGGAGCACAAGAATTAAAGGAGATGGCCAGCAAGGGTGACGCATGCGCGTGATTTGGAGATTTGCACAGCGACGCGTGCGCGTACCTGACGCATACGCATGACATGCGCCACGTGCAGAAAATGCAGAAAACGCTGATTATATTAATTAATTCTGATTTAAACTTTATTTTTGTATTAGGAAAAGATATTATTTTAGTTTTAGAGAATATATTTTTTTAAATTTAAATTAGGATTAGATATAAAAGAGAAAAGAAACTTCTCTTCTTGGGGGGTATTCCATTCCACTTTTCATTCCACCTCAGCCCAATTTACAGTTTACCAGAATCCTAGTTTTCACTCTTTTTCATGAGCAACTAAACCTCCACTGTTAAGGTTAGGAGCTCTGTCTATTGTACGAATTGATACTATTATTTTTCTATTTTAATTCATGTATTGATTTCTATTTCAAGAATTGTTTTCGTCCTTTATCTTATGAATTTGGGTGGAACGGAAGTATGACCCATGTTCTAATTGAGTTCTTGTATAACTTGGAAAAGCTCTTTACTTGAACAACAGCTTGAAAACAATTTCTCCTAAATTTTAATTATCTGGACTTAACGGGATACGTGACATATAATCCTCTTATATTTGGGTAATTAGGATTTTTGTGGCATAATAACTAGAATTAAACTTCACCCCCTAATTGGAATTAATTGACCAAGGAATTGGCGATTGATGAAAGTTAGAGGAGACTAGAAAGGTCTAAGGAATTAGGGTCTAGTCACATATAGTTTGCCATGAATTAAATCTTGCATGATTAAAATAAATTAATAAGAAAAGTCAATTCGGAAAATAGATAACTCTGAAGCCTTAACTGCCTTCTCCATATTTTATTCCCAACTTATTTATCTGCCTGTCTTCTGATATTTTGAATCTACTGTTTAATGCTATTGAACTCTCAAAACTATTTTCTGCTTGCCTAACTAAGTAAATTAATCAACCATCATTGCTTAGTCCATCAATCCTCGTGGGATCAACCCTCACTTACCTGAGGTATTACTTGGTATGACCCGGTGCACTTGCCAGTTAGTTTGTGGGTTATAAACTCCGCACCAATCACCTCGGGAACCACTAAGACAACAAATGCCGCAATAAACGGTTATCAAATTGCTAAAAGCCACAATTCGGCTTCGATAACTACCAACGAAAAGGTAAGCAAGTATAAGCAAATAGCTAAATACCAGTAAAACAGTAAGAAACAGCGAACAAAGCATTTACCCATAAAATGGTGAACGAGCAATTTGTTACACATACGCCAAAACGGCAATCAAGTTACCAAAATAAAGGATTCAAATATCTACATATTACAAAAAACCAAAGTACAAAAGCAAGACCGCATCACTTCTTCGGCATATCAACAATTTTGTCATCCTTGATGGTCTTGAAAACGCCAACGGCCGAGGTGTCAAAGTCGGGAGCCAGCAGCTTCACTTGAGCCATGAGGGCCTCCTCAGTTATCAAGATGGCATTCTTGCCTTGCTTCACGGTCTCTTTGTACTTCTTTTTTAAATCAGCTGCTTCGTTCTTGCCTGCGGTTGTCGACGCAAGAGCCTCATCGCACTCTTTCTCGAGCTCCTTCACCCGACCTTGAGCAGCGTTGAGGTGACCCTCCAAGGTGAGCTCCCGCTCGGTAAGTCACGCCACGGCAGCATCGGAAGTCCTGACCTTCTCCTCCGCATTAGCTAGCTGCTCCCGAAATGACTAAACTTTAACCTTGTATTTATTATTAGCTTGGACAGAGGACTCGAGCCTGTTCTCCAATGACCGCGTCCCGGCCAAGGTAGATTCCGCTTTCCTCGCTATGGCGGCACCCCGGAGTAGGGTACAGTACATCCACCTGGCTTGCGAAGAGAGATCCCCCTCGTGGAAGAAGTCCTCCGTGCCGGGGAGCAGTTGGGAATCAATAAAGTTTCCGGCATCGAAGTTCTTCTCCATCACCGTAAGAACCCCCTCGGGGCTAGAAGACGGTTTCCTCTTCCTCAGGTTGTTAACGACAATTACCTCTTCATCCTCCGCCTCGACCTCTGGTTGAGGACCCAGACCACCGTTAGACCCGATCACCTCGCCCTGGATGGGTTGGGATTGAACTTCGGCCTCGACGGCATTGTCGGGAGGCACCTCCTAGTTCTGGGTAGCAGAGTCGTCATCGCTATCGCCAGCAAGAAATGTATTGAAAAAAGGCATCAAGCCCGACTTGCTCACCAGCCATCGATACTGAAAACAAAACATGGAAGCTAGTTAGTCATCAAAACGGTTGAATAAACAAGGGCAATAACAAGAATGGGTGCACCACTAAACAACTACTGACATATATAATTCCTTGCCATGTCCCGATCACCTATAAGGAAATGGGGATTAACGTGATTCCTCCCAAAAACGGCCAACAACACGTTGGCAACCCTCTTGTTCTCAGGAGACAACCCCTTGTATGTGACCTTGGTAAAGGCATTGGCTCCTGCCCTGAAACTCCAATAGGTCGGGATGCGGTGTTCTCCCTCCAATGTCAACCAAAAAGGATGTCGACCTTCAGCCGGACGGACCTTAAAGTATCTATCCTTGAAACCATGGTACGAATCCTCAAATAGGCCAAAGATCCTCCGACCTTGGGCAGACCGAAAAGAC
Organism: Arachis ipaensis; assembly: GCF_059453495.1. NCBI lineage: Eukaryota > Viridiplantae > Streptophyta > Magnoliopsida > Fabales > Fabaceae > Arachis > Arachis ipaensis. The sequence goes on from NC_142441.1 coordinate 130,789,062, forward strand.
ATAAAGCCCTTTTTGGCCTTCCCTTCTTTTGAAGGATTCGTCAGGGTAAAAAGGAAGAGAAACACCTCGACGGAGGCCGGCAACTCTAGGTACTCGCATACCATCTCGAAACAACGGATGGAAGCCCAGCTGTTCGGATGTAGCTGAGATGGCGCCACATCACATCGGTTGAGTAGCGCCATTTGAAAAGAAGAAAAGGGGATGCGAACCCCCAGCTGGGTGAACATCGCCTTATAAAACCAGATCCAATCAGGGACCCGGGGAGAGTGTAAATTCAGTTGGAATATCTGTTCGTTAGCGGCGGGGACAAAAACCTGGTAATTGGCTTCCTCATCACCCCCTCTGCAGAGGTAGTCGGCTTGCCGAAACTCATCAAATTCCTCTAAGGTCATTTGGTTGGGAGATTCCTTCACATCTGAAGTCACCCAAGCATACCAGTCGTACGACTGCACCCTCGTGCCGAGAACCCTCATGACAGGACGCTGGGCCATAGCTACAGTGGGGGCACCACTCAAAGTCAGTCTAGGAGGTCGGGAGATCGGCACTAATACCAGAATCTACAATCTACCTATTCGCAGTTAAACCAAAGCTTATCTACTGCCAAAATGAAGCCTAAATTACCAGGAACGCAGATGGTAACCCCCCCTAAAAATCTAGCTAATGACAGCCTAAAGACACACAGATCTAAACACTACTCAACGGACAATAAGCAGGAGCAATGACAAGTACCTAATCTGGAAAAAAGACTGAAAACAAAAACGTCCGGCAGAAGAAAAATATACTTACCAGGAAAGTAGTTTGCAAGGAAGAAGTACGAAGGTAGGAAGAAAGACGATCGTAGGTAGTAGGCCAATGCAAGCAAATTCAGGAAACGCAAGAGGGAATAGAGAATGCAGTGCAGAGGTAGTTTGTAAGCAATGGAAATGAGTGGAAAAGAAAGGGAAGGAGGAGAAATGAAAGAATAATCGCTCTGGAGAAGCGCAAAAGTCAGGGGCAAAATAGACTTTTCTCCCATTGCTTTCAAATAAGCAATAAATGCACTTAATGGCATGCGCGAGGAACAAGGCGACAAGTAGTGCTTTCCTGATGCGACCAAGCCTTCACGCATGTAAAAGGCGCGTCCTGACCACGAGCGACCGACGAAGCGACGACACGCGAAAAAGAGAGCAGAACGCGCCAACAACGGCACTCACGGCCATAGTCGGCGCGTTAGGGGCACTGTTACATCCCAGAGCAGCTAGTTTACTAGCCGATCCGGCCCACGAGTAACCCGACCCGCACGGGCATAACCCGTCCGGACGGCGACCCGGACACCTGCACCCCCGCTGCCAACCGCATGACAGCTGGGAAAGAAAGCTTCCTAGAAGAAGACCTCTCATGTGGGGCCCACCCTACTGATAGGGTATATATGGGAAGGGTCCTACCCCTCCTCCAAGGTACGTCACTACCACCCTTACTCTCATAGCTACCTGCATACTTTCTGACTTGAGCGTCGGAGTGTCCTTGCAGGTGGCTCCCCCAATACTTCATAAAGAGCTCGGAAGATCATCGGCTCACGCATCTCGCACACAGGCTCAGACCCAGGCTGGTCCCCACCTCCTCACCTGGAGCACCCCTCCAACCCGTCCAGAACCCCGAGTTACCAAACAAATATATTTGTGAATGAATTGAATTTGGCAAGCTAAGTTGCCAAAGTCTACAAAAGAATAAAATGTCGTTTTGCTGTAGTAAGTAGCAACTAGCAACATGTTGTTTGAATGGCATCATGGAGGAAAGAAATTGAGAATTTGTATGAGAAACTGAGAATGATTATCTTATTGTGGAAAGAAATGTAATTTAACTAATTATTATAGAATATTATTTTGTCTTTGTCTAATTTGCAAAGTTACAAAAACTAAATTGTTTCTATTAATACATTATGATAACTTAATGTGTTAACTCCACTTTCTGTTAACAGAGATTAACTCAGAGATTTAGATGAGCCAAAAATCAAAATTTTAAATTTCATGTCAATTAAAATTTTAACTATCAATTTAAAATAACGTATAAATTTCAAGGACTATTTTAAAATTTAATCCAAAGATTTATACTTAAATTTTTTTAATTATTTACTTAATGATTATAAAAAATATATTAATATATCGAACTTTATATATATATATATATATAATAACAATGACTCTTTCTTAAATATTTTATAGAGTATATACTACATAAGTTCCTAAGAATTTTTATATGGAATGTTTTCGTTTTCTAAAAAATTATAGAGTTAAGTACTTTTTTCATTCTTAAGGTCTGGAGAAAATCAAATTTGTCCTCGACCTTTTTTTGTTATTAAAATCATCCTCAACATTGAGAAATACTTTAAAATCATCCTCCCATGCGTTCAACAAATTTTTTGGACACTTTTACCCCTGAAGTCTTTAACGCTTTGTTTCATTCTCGCGGGTTGGATTCAGTGTCTCATTTACATTACACACTTGAAAACTGATCTTTCACCTTCAATGATGCCCTAATAGAGGTTCAAAGTCACTTGAGGAGTATCGTTACTACATTTGGACTGCGTTGGCAAGAGTGTGGAAGGAGGTCATTCTGCTGTTGTCTTCTCGAATCAGGTATGTATGCACCATTGGTTTCGGTTTTGTGGATTTTGAACGTAATAATGTGTAATGGATTCCGTTAGTTTCCAAGAACTGCTAGGGTTTGATTTAAAATTTTTTGTTTTTCGTTTTAGGGGATGGGAAGCTTTAATTTGAGTGTCTACCATGGGGTCGATTTGGATATGACAATGGGACATTGCGGTATATAGGGGGACAAAAGATATTGATTGAAGATGTTGAGAGTGATTGCTGGTCTGTATTTGAGGCATATGCAGAGGTAAGACAATTTGGATACACAAAGGAAAATATATCAACTTTGTGGTATAAGGATCCAACAACTGAATGGTTAGAGAAGGATCTGAAGTTATTTGCTGCTGACAAAGATGCACTTGAAATGTGTAGAATAACGGAGCTAAGGAGTCATGTTGAGATGTTTGTGGTGCATAAGGTTGAGGATGCTGAAGAATTTCTTGAAGTAGGGTATATTGATATTGGAGGCAAAATAGAGGAAAATCCTAGGAATTAGTTGGTGGTTTATGACGTTGAACAAGGTCAACAGGTGGAAAATGATAATGTGGAACAAGTTAATGAAGGAGATAACTTGAACCCAGATGTGGCGACTGAAAATGCACGAGTTGAATTGAACAGTGATGATGACATCGATGATAAGGAGTTTATTCTGTCTGATCTTGAGGTTGACAGTGCTGATGATGTTCATTTTACAGATAGTGAAGAGGAGTATGATGATGAGAGTGGGTTTGAGAAACTTACAAGTGCTAAGGATGGTGATCGGGTTGATAAGGGCAAAGGGGTTGTGAATGGTGATTTTAGTGATGAGGAAGGCTTCAATAGTGAGGAGGTGGATTTGGATTATGAAGTTGGTGGTGGTCCAAACAAGGAGGACAGACATGAGGATGATAACTATGAAGCTATTCGGTATCCAATTCATAAAGATGTTAAAGAGATGACGAGTTATAAATGGGAGGTTGGAACTGTATATGCTTCAAGAGAGGAATTCAAAGACACTGTCACAGCATATGAAGTGCAAACAAGAAGGGGGGATCAGGTATGCCAAGCTTGACTTGGTTAGATTGAGGACTGTTTGTCAGCCGGGTTGTCCCTTTGGTTATATACTGCAAAGATGAGTGAGGAAGAGACTTGGCAGCTTAGGTCTATGAACCTTAAGCATACTTGTGGCCAGTCACATAAGGTTGGGATAATGCATACTGCGTGGCTGAGTAGAGCTTTTAAGAAGAAGGTAGAACATAACCCAAAGGTCAAGATAAAAGAACTAGTGAACAAGGATCAAAAGAAGTGGAATCTGACTGTGACAACGTCAATGACAGCTAGGTCAAGACAAGCTGCATTGGATGAGATACAAGAAACTTACCAGAAGTAGTATAAGAAAACCGTTGACTACTACTCGGAGTTGGTATGGGCTAATCCAGGATCAACCGTGACGCTCAAGGTACAGAGGTCCCCTGATTTCGAGATTGAGGAACAACATGCTTTGTTGAACAACTTCTACATATTTCAAAGAATATACGTGTGTCTAGCTTCTTGCAAAAAGAGCTTTCTGCAGTATAGGAGGTTTATTGGTTTGGATGGCTGCTTTCTGAAGACACCTCAAGGGGGGGGGGCAGCTGTTGACCGCGATAGGTTGGGACCCTAATGATCAAATGCTTCCAATCGCGTATGCCATTGTCGAGTCAGAGACTAAGGACACCTGGAAGTGGTTTCTCCAGCGGCTAATTGATGATTTTGGAGCTGAGACAATTGGTAGATCAACCTTCATGTCTGATCAGCAGAAGGTAAACAAGTATTGTGTTAGCTTCTATTTATTAAATCATTGAATTCTGGTTAATAACATTGTTCTAACACAACTATTTACCTCCTTTGATAGGGTCTGCTGCCCGCTTTTGACGAAGTCATCCTTGGTGTAGACCACAGGTTTTGTGTTTGCCATCTGTATATCAACTTCAGAAAAAAGTTTCCTGGACTACACTTAAAGCAATTGATGTGGAGGTGTGCAAAGGCTACACACTGGAAGGAGTGGAAGAGAGAGATGGCAGTCATTCAAAATATCAATGTGGAGGCTCATAGGCATCTGAATGCCATTCCTCCTAGATTTTGGAGCATGTCCAGGTTTAACTTTCATTCTAAATGCGACACTCTTGTAAACAATATGTTTGAAAGCTTTAATGGTGCAATAGTAGAGTTTAGAGAAAAGCCTATTATTATTATGTTGGAAGAAATTAAGGTTTATTTGATGAGTAGATGTGTTGTTAATAGAAAAAGAGCTCAAAAGTTTAATGGTACAATTTTACCTCGAATTAGGAAGAAGGTAGAGAGGAGGGGTAGGTCAGCTGGTGAGTGGAGGCCTTATTAGTCTGCTGCACAGACATATGAGGTTGTAAATGGGTTAAACAAATATGCTGTTGATTTATCTTCTCATGAGTGTTCTTGTAGGAAATGGCAGCTCAATGGCATTCCATGCACACATGCCATCAGCTGCATCAATTTTAAGGGTCTTGATATGGATGCATATGTTGATTATTGCTAGTGAAGAAGAGGAAGAGAGGACCTGATGAAGCTGAGGATAAAAGCCATTCTTACTTGTCTAGGAGGGGAAAGATTCAGAGGTGCTCAAATTGTGGTGAATCAGGCCATAAGAAGGGAGGATGCAAGAAGCCACCCCTCCTTGTAAGTGTAGTTACAATATGTATGTTAGGGTTTTATGTGAATGGTTCATTAAAAGTATTTTTTTATGTGTTTCAGGTCCAACCACCTAAGCAACCTACTGTGAAGAAAATCAAGGGAGGGAGGAAGAGTTCATCTGCAACTCCCACAACCAGGGATAAGGCATCATCACATCCTGCTGTCCAATCTGCTACTAGAGGGAGGAAGAGGTCCAATAGACAACAAAATTCATCATCACAGCCCCAATCAACCACCACCATATCACCCACTACAAGGTCTAACTCATCCCAGCCCAAGTCCCAGCTCACACCATCATCTTCTAGGCCCAACACACCAGCAGCAGCTACTCTTCACCGAAGGCCCAAGATGAAGCCCATCATAAGCTCCACACAACAACCACCAATACCCAAGGAGCAGGCTGTATCCAACTCAAGCTAATCAGTCAGGACTGTCTCATTCAGTCACAACATTGCACTTCATGTATCTCTAAGAAAGTTGAGGCTCATGGCAAAACTTCCACCAAGAGCTTGGAGAAAACTTTAAAAATTTGTGATTATTTGAGATGTTGTTATGTTATTAATGTAGTGCTGAGTTGAGTACACTCAATGTTTGTGAGACTTTATTCTGTCTGGAACTTATGTTTGTGAGACTGTATTTTGTCTTGGAACTTATGCTTGTTGTTCTTTAGATAGCAATAGAGTTGCTATAGGTATGTGACTGAAGTTTCCATCTTTTGTTGTTGTTTCGTTTTAACTAGACAATATTTTGCTCTGAGTCCATCTGTCAACTAATGAATATGATGGTGACTGAAGGTTCTATCTTTTGTTGTTATTTAGATATGCTTATTAATGAATTTGACATAGTTGTGTTTTAATATATGTGCTTGTGGTGCTCTCTGATGTTAGTTCATGTAACCAAGTTTGTTTACATAATTTTTCAATATCAATTTTAGGCTACCCAGATCCAGTTTCATTACCGATTTCTTGTCAAATTACAGATACAAAAATTCACTCACATAATTAATCACCAACCTACAAAACCAAACTCATTAACACAGACTCTGTCCAGTCACAGCATCAGATTTTCATTAACACAATACAACTCAAATTACAAAACTCAATTTCATTCAGGTGCAGGTACAATTTCATTAAACCATAAACACATCCTAACTAAAAACGCCCTATTTTTTCCCCTGATTTCATCAAGCATATTTCAGAGGCATCACACAAGGTAGCCCCTGCTTCTGATTCAACCAAATCTGCAACTAGAAAAAAAAACAACCAATCCAACCAACCATGCCCCACAATGCAGTAATCTTCAACTTCCACTCAATGTCCCTCACTTTTGCTTTTAGGGCTACAACTTTCCTCTTCAACCTTCCAACCTGTGGATCTTCACTTTCAGCTTCTGAGTCTGCCCAACGGAAGAACTGACCCTCTTCTTTAATCTACAGGATCCCACCATAGTCAGTCATCAGAAACAAAATATTACCATCCATCAAGAACAAAAATTAAAAAAAACGTACCTCATAGTAGACACAGTCCCAAAATCGCTGTCCAAAGTTGTTCTTCTCGAAATTTGTAGCACGGGTCTCTCACCATACCTACAGAGAAGCTCCCTCTTCTGTGCAGACGATTGACTACGAGACGACCTTGAGCTCTCCGAAGCCATGGCTCCACCGCAACTTCTAAAACCTAGCAAACACTCAATTATTTTGGTTGGAGGTGAGATTTTGATTTAATCCCACCCTCTCCAACCAATTATAAAAAAAAATTAATTTTTTAATCATTAAAGGCATCAACTACCGGTAACAACCTAAAGGGTAAAAGTGTCTGAAAATTTTGTTTAATGAAAGGATGGATGATTTTAAAGTGTTTCTTAGCGTTGAGGATGATTTTAATAACAAAAAAAGATAGGGGACGAATTTGATTTTTGCCCCAAACTTCAAGGACGAAAAAAAATACTTAACCCAAAATTTTATTATGTTAAGACCTCTTCTTAACTTTCTAAAAATAAGAATATTTTTGTTAAGAACAAAGCTCTACATTCAAGCAAAATTTTTATCCAAGTTGTTATAACAACTTTTCAAATCACGCACTCCTTCTCCGTTTCTTTCTCCTTCTCCTTCTCCTTCTCCTCCTCCTCGTATTTCTTCTTCTTCTTTCAAATTCGTGTAGGTTCTTCTTCTCCTCCTCCTTCTTCTTCTTCCAACGAAGCACACACAGACTTCTTCTTCCAAATTTGCACACGCAAGTTTTTCTTCTTTCCTTCTTCTTCTCCTTCTCTTTCTTCTCCTCCTCTTAGAGATTATTAATTCAATTCAATTCAGAACACCTGCGTCCATTCAATTCAATTCATAATGAACCGAACATGTTATTAAGGTGAAACAATTGTATAGTACTAAATGAATAGAACATTATCCATTATATAAAATCAAATTCAAAACACCTCTCTGTATAATGAACCGAATACGTTATTAAGGTGAAATAATTGTATAGTACTAAATGAACGGAACATTATCCATTATATAAAATCAAATTCAAAACACCTGTGTCTACAATTTAGAGATTATCAATTCAATTCAATTCATAATGAACCGAACATGTTATTAAGGTGAAACAATTGTATACTACTAAATGAATGGAACATTATCCATTATATAAAATCAAATTCAAAATAGCTTTCTGCATAATGAACCGAACATGTTATTAAGGTGAAACAATTGTATAGTACTAAATGAACGGAACATTATCCATTATATAAAATCAAATTCAAAACAACTGTGTCTACAATTTAGAGATTATCAATTCAATTCAATTCAATTCAGAACACCTGCGTCCATTCAATTCAATTCAATTTAGCAATTGCATTCCATTCAATTCGATTGAAAAAATAATCTATTAGCAAAAATGTTGGTGTTATTGGTGATGACGATAACGAAAGAGGAGAAGAAGAAGAAGAAGAGAAGGAGGAGGAGAAGCAGAAGAAGAATCTGCGTGCGCGAAGAAGAAGAAGGAGGAGGAGGAGGAGGAGAAGGTATGCGTGAATTTGAAAGAAGAAGAAGATGACGTATGCGTGTATTTGAAAGAAGAAGAAGAAGAAGAAGAAGAAGCGCAGGGGAGAACAAGAAGAAGAAGAAGCGCGGGAGGATGAGAAGAAGAAAAAGTACGTGTAATGACGCTCTTTAAATGAGAGTAGTTTTTGTTGGTGTTAAACTTATTTGGATGAAAAAATAGTTAGATGTGTAGCAATTTTTGTTTATTAAATTTAAGATTCTCAATGTAATAAAAATTTTTTAGAAATTAAAGTATCCGACACAAAATTTTTTAGAGATCTATTTGTGTATATACTCTAGTTTATATTAAGTAAAGTATATCGCACTTAGGGGTGGAAACAGGCCAGGCCAGGCCAGGCTTTAGTCTTAACAGGCCAGGCCTGTAATAGAGTATATTGGCCTTAGCCTGGCCTGTAGCCTGATATAGGCTTTTTAATGAGTATTGAGCCTGGCCTGTTGTTAAATCTGGCTTGGCCTGAAGCCTGTTAATAGGCCTGTTTTTTTTTTTTTTTAATAATAATTAAATTTAAGATATAATTTAATTTTTAAAATTATAAAATATAAAATAATAAATTTATGAATAATAGTGATACAAAATAAAGACAAAATATCAATAAATAACTACTATTAATTAAAAAAAGATAATATATATAAATATATTCCCACTTGACTACTTCCAAAATATGTAACATATCAAAATAAAAGAGTTCATCAATATCAAGAGTTGTAACAAACCAACTAAACATAACATCAAATAAAAGCTAATAACTATTTAAATCAAAATACAGTAAAGGAAATGTTGGCCAATTAATCGATTAACCCTCTAAGCTTGCAAGTGATTTAATCTTCATGTTCCAACACCTTGAAAAAAAAAGCAAACATACACATATCATTAGATTTTTAAATAATATAAATGCAACAAATACTTAGTCATATATCATGAAAATTCAACTTTATTGTTCTAACTACTCACATCATACCAATATCAATGTTTTCACATTTAAAAAGAGAAAATATTTTCTATAACATAGATACTTAGTCAAAAAGAGAAATATTAGAAAGTTGATTTTTACCTTTGGTTTTTTCTTCAAACCATACTTGTTTCGAAGCCAATCTCCTCCACAAATGAGAGCTTCAATGGACTCTTGATTTAGTCGAGAACGATATTCATCAATAACTCTTCCTCCAGCACTAAATGAAGACTCTGAAGCCACGGTTGAGACAGGAATTGCTAGTATGTCCGCTGCCATTTTAGATAAAACCTTGAATTTCAAGCTATTATTTTTCCACCACTCCAAAACACTAAAAGACTTAGAATTGCCTTCAGTAATGTAAGCACTCTCATCAAGATAAACTTCTAATTCTGATTTTGTTGGATGAATGGCTTCTTTTTCTCGAACCATATTCAACATTTCATCAATTCCACTAATTTCAGAACTAACCACGTTAGAAGAAGCAACTAGACTATTAGTGTTAACTCCACTTATTATTGTCTCATCATGACACTTTTCAGCATATTCATCATACATTTCTTGCAATGTATTCTTCACTTTTTCAACATTTTCAGCAGCCACATGTTCAGGTTTGTAAATTAAAGGAAAACAGAATTTAATAACATGTAATTTGCACCTAGGATCCAAAACACAAGCAAGAGACATTACCATATTGCATTCTCCCCAATATTTGTCAAACTTTTCTTTCATTGAGGTTGCCATTTCTCTCATGAAGGAATCTCTATCTTCAATAGCATCATCAATTACTTGTTTCACTCTCCAAACTTCAGGAAGGTACAAGTTTGCAGTAGGATACTCACTACCAGAAATGACATGAGTAGCAAGATTAAAAACTTTTAAAAGTTTGCAAATCTTCTCAACTTTCCTCCAATCCTCTGATGATGGTTCGTAATTGTAGTGAGGTTCTCTTTCCTTATACACAGGAAACACAGATTTAAACTTCAAAGCCACAGATAACATGTTGTAAGTAGAATTCCATCTTGTGGGACAATCAATGATGAGTTTTTTCTCCTTCAAACGCTTGTTTTCAGCAATCTCAACAAATGTTTTAAATCTTGAATCATTAAAATTGACATACTTGACACTCTCACGAACTTTATGAATAATATCTTTAATTTTACCTAGCCCATCTTGTACCAACAAATTCAGAATGTGTGCACAGTACCTAACATGAAACAAACTACCACCAACAGGTAATGAGTTGTTATCTGAAATAGTATCCTTAAGAGCCCTTAGACATGAATCATTATAGGAAGCATTGTCAACAGATACTGAGAAGACTTTGTTTTCAATTCCCCAAGTCTTCAAACACTTGAAAATAGCATCCGCAACATCAATGCCACGTCTAGGAGCAGGTACCTGAACAAAACTCAAAATCCTTTTTTGAAGATTCCATCCTGCATCAATAAAGTGACCTGTGATAACCATATATTCAACAATTTGATGGCTTGATCTCCACATGTCAGTTGTCAAACTTATCTTTCTAACACCTTGTAACAAAGCCTTCAGTTGTTTCTTTTCAGCCTCATATATTGCCAAGCAATCACTTCGAGCAGTTTTGCGAGAAATTTTATGAAATTCAGAATTGGCATATTGGAAGCCCCACATCCAAACTTCATCCTCAACAATGCTGAAAGGATGCTCATGAATCATAATTGCTGTAGCAATTATTTGTCTCATCTTCTCTTGAGAATATCTTGCACCTGGTGTCACAAAGGGATTAACACTTGAATTGGAAGGTTGAAATGGAATCAATGGTTGCTTCTTTTGTGCAACAACATGCAATCTCCTTTGTAAGCAACTACTAGAATGCCTCCATAAATGTGAAGTACTTGCTCCTTTTCCAGCGTAAGAAAACACTGATTTGCAATACTTGCAAATAGCTTTTGTACCTTCAGAACTTTCAACTTGATCAAAATCGTCCCAAATTGGTGAAGTCTTCTTCCTTTTTTTTGTAACAATAGTTTCATTACTACCATTTTCATCAGTGACTGGTTGATTTGTAATAGTTGTTGTGTGTGTTGGTGCAATGTCAGTATCTGTTGTTGCCATTGTTGGTACTGACGGATTAATTTCTTCCCCATTTAAAGAAATAGAATTTGCCAATGGATTACTTGGAGTTACATATTCAGCCATTTCTAAAGCTTATTGTAATACCTAAACAAAAATTAACAGACAACATTATCTCATGATTTTTTTTTGCTTTCATCATATCAATGGCATAAAGTAAGAATCTTTTAACGAAAAAAAGATAAAATTTTATGTTCAGAAAAGTAGAAGTAATATCACAACACAAACAAAAAAATCAAACTTAAAAGAAGATCTTTGACAGAATAAAATCCTAATTGATGAAAAATAATTAACATTATAACAATAAATATAAAAATAATAAAATAAAAAATAATGACATGAGAAAGAAGAAGAAGTGCTTACAGTCAAAAGAAGAGAAGATGAAGAGGATGATAGATTGGTAGCTGGTAGCTGGTAGGAGCGTGTAAAGTGGAGAAGAGAAAAGAAAATGACCGTGTTAATGTGTATTTCTTTATTAGTGTGGAGGGAAAGATTTTAGAATTATTTTATTTGATTGACTTTTGATATTCCAACATCAAAGATTAAAGATATTAAGAAAATAAAAATACACATATATAATTAAAGAGACAAATGGCTGAGTGGGTAAAGGTATTTTTATAAGCTAGAAGACCCAAGTTCAATTCCTTCCCATAGCATTTTTATTAGTAATATATATTTGCAGGCTCAGGCCGGCCTGACAGGCCCAACAGGCTATTTCAAAAGCCTAGGCCTGACCTTTTAAATAATATAGGCTTTTTTAATAGCCTGAGCCTGGGCCTATTTCCTATCAGGCCAGGCCAGGCTACAGGCCGCTTGGCCTATTTCCACCCCTAATCGCACTCTTTATTAACTAGACAAATTTTAACTTTCTATTTTCTTATGATTTATATGAATTATTAAAATTTAAAAGAGTAATATGCTAATCACATTAATTTTAAGCCAATGAGCTCAAATGGCATAATTTCTCCATACTCAATCAAAAAGGTTGTGGGTTCGAATTTTCTATCTTTGGTAAAAAAAAAAAAATCACATTAATTTTAAGCCTAATAGGGGCGCGATACATTAAATTCTGAAAAAATACTGCAAGAATGAAATTTCAAATCTTTTTGGGCCCTTAAAAAAAAAACGAGGTTCTCGCTGCGATTGCCGCCGAGGTTGGAGTTGAAGCAGTGGCACCAACAGGCAACAGCGACATCCACTTAAATGAAGACGATCTTGAGTTGACAAGGAAGAGAAACAAAGATGAGCGGGTCACGACTGTGCTCCTTGCTCGTCGAATTAGGGTTTGAAGATTCCGAATCGTTGGACCCTGACAGCTTCGAATGGCCGTTCCAGTACGAACAAACTCGCCCCGTCCTCCACTGGATCTGCTCCAGCCTCCGCCCCTCCAACATCCTCTCCCTCTCTGATCTCTCTCAGTATGAGCAATTCAAGAAAGAAGGGAAGCTTTTGGAGGTGAATTCGATACATTCTTTGAAAATTTTCATCATTGCATTGCTGAATTTGAAATGCCGTACTGAATCGTTGTTGTTGAATGTTGATCAACAGGGGGAAGATTTGGACTTTGCTTATGATAGCATTTTGGCCTTCTCTGACACCAGAGACAACCAGGAAGCCGTCTTTGGCGCCGCCGAAGAGGGATTGAAGGATATAAGGTTCTCTATTTCTATCCATTGCCATATGCGTTTCTGTGTTCATGTTTTGGTCAATTCATGGTTGCTGAAGCTAATTTTGATTGATTGCTAACTGCAAATTTAAGTTGTCTAAGTGTTGATGCTTCTCAAAGCCATTTTTGAGTGTATGATAAATGTTAGCAAGAAGCAAATTTGCATAAGTGATGGGCTATGAACTACTGACACAAAGTAAGCAAGGTTTTGTGTCGAACATGTGTAGTGTGCAATACTCAAAGACACCCACACATGTCATAGGTGCAATCATATTTGACCAATTATATTTTCCCTTTCAAGTTCATAGGCACTTCAAACATGAGTTAGATGTAGTGTCATTAGGATCCAAAACACCAGTATTATTTGTTTGAATATTGGTAGTAGTGAATAACTGAATATTGGTAATTTTACATCTATAAATGCTCGATTACCATATAAATTTTGAAACTTTATATATCTATATCGCATGTCTCTGTCTTGTCATTTAAAAAAAAATTGGTGAGTCTACCTGTCCGTATCTGTGTTTTGTCAAGTATCTGTGTCGATATCCATGCTTCGTAGGTCAGGGATGCTTTGGCAATATCTCTTTTCATAGTATATTTTGGGCAGATGATAAGGTTTTTCTTTTAGTTCTGAAAGTAACATCTCAAGTGCAACAGAAACTATTAGTTTGCACCCACTTTGCATCCAAATCAAATTCAGCCTAAGTGCGTGTTTGGGTTTCCGTTTACTCTTGACATAAATTCTAACTATTTTAACTTAATTTCACTATAAATGCAATAGGCACTACCAGTTACCCTTTTTTAGCTTATATTTTTCTTCAGGGAGGCAACTCTGGCATATAAAGCTGAAGCTTCAGATTTGCAAAGACAGCTAAGGCAACTGCAATCACAGTATGATTTGCTTACAAGCCAGGCATCAACTTTAACGCAAGGAAGACGGGCACGGGTTGCTGCAACATCTATTGTAAATGGACACCTTACAACAATAGATGATAACCTTTCAGTTAGAAATTTACAGGTGCTCCACCAAATTCTTTGATCTTAAATAATGTGTAGGATTAGGTAAACATGTATGTGTTTATCAATCTACAGATATGGATACTAATGCAATGTACAATATTAAATGCAAGAGGAAGACACTAAACAATCAGTACCAATGTACGACAAAACTAAGCAATAATTAGCTAGCCAATGAGTATGTAAAAGCCATATGAATAACATGTGCTTAATCCTAACAAATGTAATCAGGTGATTCCATGCTTTATGTTCCTGGCTTTTTCAGTTTTTTGAATGTTTGCAAGTAAAAGTTTTTTTTTGGTCTGGATAAGTTCTTTAGGGCTTGTTTGGGTGAGATTTTAAGAAAAGATTTTTTTTCGAGTTATCTTTTTTTAAAAGATCTTATAGAAAAATAAAAATAATTTAGCGTGTTTGGTAAATTTCTAGTAGTAAAAGTAGAAGCACTAGAAAAATAAAAAATATCTTTTTTTATCAACTTAATGGCACCCAAACAAGCACTTACTATAGATCATATGTATTACAGCAAGGCAATAGATTCAACAATATTTCTTAGCTGATGTGGGTGTCTATATTTCAGTTAAGTATTGTCTCAACTCTCATGGTGTTCTGTTTATGTGGTATTGCTTTATCATTTAGATGAATGCAGTTCTTGGAAGAATTGCTTCCACAGCACAAGAGTTGGCTTGTTATCATTCGGGAGATGGTAATGTTTGTCTTTTCCACTCTGAGCTTACTTCCTTGAGCTTCTCATTTTATAAAATTTAATTTTGTTTCCATTATCTGATCCAAGATAGGTGGGTGAAAGATCTTTTATGAAATAATAAAAAAGTGAACAAACTATTAATGAAGTAGATCTCTACAATATCATAACATATCAGAGGGAATTTCATCTAAAAGGGTCATGTGCAGAGGCTAAACATATATTCTTATACTACAAAGCATGCTAGTTTGAACATTTGTCATTGGAGGTGAAAGAAATATGCTCTGACCAAAAACACCCAATAGTGGCATATAATAAACTTGCTCTTTCCAAAGCATCCTTGCTGACCTACGGTTGGCAGCGTGAGCTCAAATATAGCACCCCGGGTTTAAGTTTTTGGTTTTGGTTATTGTGTTTTGTTACATGGACGAGCTTGACCAGCATCTGGTTTCCAAGTAGAATTCTATGTAGCAAAATGGTGTGATTTTAGCATGTATATAGCAAACTCCACTTAGTGGAATAAGCTTTGTTTATTGATGATGACTTGTGTAGTATATTGAAAATCATAACCCGCAAGCTCATATACATACTGAAAGTTAACATGTAATTATAGAGATTGCCAAGGAAAATGGAAGTTTATCATTTGAAACTTTTAAAGACTTTTAACAGATAAGGATTCCATTGGGGGACAAAAACAGAGGGTATATTTACAGAAAATGATAACATTATGCAACAAATTTTTTCTTTAAATGATTTAAAACAATATATCTTTATTTGATTTTATTTTCATGCAAGGTAAAATAGCAAACTGCTGGTTTCTTAGTTTTGTTTAAACTTTTAATACTGCATATGATGCTAAAACTTTAATACTGTGATTTCAGAAAGAATTAATTTTCATGATGTATGTTTGTCTCATACCCCACTATCACTTTTTTACTTGAAATTAGGACTTCACAATTTACTGGCAGTTCTCTCTTATTTTTTGTGTGTATTTATTTACTTTCAGACTCTTTATGCCATTGATATGGTTGATTCCATTCTTCTTAGTTCTGATAAGTTGAGATACGTTGAAGTGCAGAGGATGGTATATATTTGGCATACTCAGACTTCAATCAATACCTACTTGGAGACAAATCTTGTTTAGCTGAGCTAAATCAGTGGTTTGCTAAGCAACTGGAAACCGTATGTTGGCAGAATTCTTTCCTTCTTTATGTTTTCTTCTCATTCTGTTCTAACAAAAGACACTGCTCTTTTCCTTATTTAATATTTATTAAAATCTGAAGTATTGACTTTCTCTTGCTAGGGGGAGGGAGTAGTTTTTCATAATAGTTTTTCTTGCTGAGTTTTGCCTACTAATAAAACAATCTAGAAGTCTAGAATGGTGAAAGACAAAGAAGTTTATGAATGGACATTTAGAATAAACATATTCACTTCTTTACCTTTGTGTCAAATCTTGTCAGTCCTGAAGCTTACTTTTAGAATAGAACCTAGTATATACATGTTAGGTGTTCATACTCATGTAACATCATGTAACACATCCATCTTCTCAAGTGGTTCCTCCAAAAGAACAAATTTTATAAGATTCTTGTTGCAAACTGAACCACTACTGAAAATCCATTGATGGATACTTGAGAGCTTTGCTCTCTTCTCAAGATGTTTGTTACCTTTAAGGTATAGTGATATGATATAGTGGTATTTTACTTAATATTTCAAAGGATTCAGAGCTTGATGTTTGTCATGCAAGATGAACTTGTTAGATTAATGTCCTTTAACATTTTTATCTAGATTGGAAAATGAAATCTTGAACATGATAATTTATTCTTCTTGAACTCTTTCTGGTGTGGTTGATTGATCCATGTCGCCGAACTTATCTTATGGGACAAGATTATTTTTGGTTGTTCTTGTTGAGCTTTTTCTGTTTCTTATATTTTTTTATAAAGTGATGTTTGAACTTTCTGTTAGTTATATTTCTCTTTGGGTTTTAATGCCCTTTTATGTTTCTTATGTATTATCAGGGTCCATTCCGACTTGTTGCTGAGGAGGGAAAATCTAAATGCTCTTGGGTGAGTCTTGATGATATCTCAAATATATATGTCAGAGGTATACCAGTCTTTCACAACTTGCTATTACTTTTCCCCACTCCAAATTTAATTGGAACTCGTGTCTCCTTAGTAATAAGGACTTAAGTTTTTCTTATGTTCTTGTTGAAATTTTTATTCCACAAATATAAATATATTTTGTTGTATCTATAAAATAATGATTTTCTACATGATGATTCCAAAACCATTAAACATGTAATTTTCTTTGCTACATTGGTGAGTGGTGACAATAAGGTTCAAAACTTGGACCTCATACATATATTACTACCTAAATCTCTCACCACTAGACCAATCTCAGTGGATCCTTAAGCATATAACTGAACATGCTGTCTTCTTAGAAGTTCTTGCTTCTGGGCTCTGGCATTCTGTTACAACCCTCACACCTTATAGCTGCATTCCAACTTGTTGTAAACTTTTTTGTCACAAAAATCTGTACTGAACCACTCCCTGTAGTTCATGCAAAACGAATGCTCTCTGTATTTTGTTATGTATATTAAATTCAAGCATACTGTGGCATGCACACAGATATAGCATATATGTTCGCTTGAAATATCTTAACATTAACAAGAACTTCTAGTTACTATTCAGATTTGCCAATAGAATAAACGAATCATTTTCTTGCTTTGTGATTGAGCAGATTTGGAAAAATCACACCATCAACGTGTATCTGAGTTGCAACGGCTTCGATCAGTGTATGCTCTTTATCCTATAAGATTGCAACGATTACATGCTTCTGTTATGTGTGAGAAGTTGAAGTTCTACCCAGATCTACATGTAAAAGTCATGCCTACATTCATTGCCAGTTCGTTATACAAATTGTTCTGCTTTTGATGTTCTGGTGATGACTTGACATGAAATCTTGATTATCCTGCTTTTATTCCAATTTTGTCTTAGTACCATTTGAGTTCATATTTTGTGGGGTAGTTGATGTTTTTGGGTACTTTTTGATCCATTTAGACTGGATACTATTGCTAGTCTCTTTCTGAGGTTCTATTAAAAGTTTGACTGGTTATATTGTCTCTAACATATCACACAGATTTGGAATAAGTGAAAGGCAATGGGTGGAAGCACAAGTTGAAAATGCCAAGCAACAGGCTATTTTAATGACACTTAAATCTCAGGTTTCATCAGATGAAGCTCACATTCATCTTGATCTTCATTCTCTCAGGTATCCTCAACATGATTTATTTATTGGCAAGTTGATAAAAATAGGAGAAAAGTTTCTCGAGTTTCTGGTAGTTGCAGTGTTAGGACTCATTTGGCATGCTTGATAGGATAAGCATTGACAAGATAAAGCCCTAATAATATAAGGTTCGATTGACAATTGTATATTTCCTAACAAAATTTTAATTTTAATACTATACATATATCAAAGTCCAATCAAAATTTGATCTCGTCTTCCAACATATGGTCAAGTTATATTACTATTTTTATTGTATATAACTAAATTTGTATTAAATATTATTTATCCATGTAGCCGACCCCTCCTAGTGGGATATGCCTTTGTTGTTGTTGTTGTTGTTGTTGTTGTTTGTTTGTTTTTTGGAAAAATTATATTGACCTTCCCTGAGGTCTTTTTAATTACATTTACAACCTTTAAATGTCAATTACCTCCCCTTGCCCTTTAATGACAGGTAAAATGATTTTTTTTTTTTTTCACTAAAAACCACATGTCTTTCATGTGATTAGACTTGAATGGATGGATAGATAATGTTAGGACTGTATCTATCTGTAATGACTTTAAATTAACTATAGCTGAGTTATTTTCTAAATTTTGTGTTTTTTTTAATTGTTTATGTAATCATATCATCTGGTATAATGTTCAGGAGAAAGTATTCTGAATTGAAAGGAGAACTTTCGAATCTGTATAGCCGCGAGGAGAAATTGCTATCAGAGGTTGGTTGCTACATAGATTCCAAGGCTTGTTCTGCCTTCTAGCAAATATTGATATTGCCAATAGAAATCCTTGAACTTTTCTAAGATGCCACACCATTAGCATTTAGTAGTTTTTTTTATGTACTATTTGCATATTGAAGGCTCAATGTTTTCATTCATCCGGTATTTTGAAAATTTGTCCCTATTCTAGCTACATTTTAAGAACATAAATGTTAGTCAAGGCCTAGAAACTAATTTAGTGTTGTGCTACTGTTAGTGTTTCCAACTGCAGTTGAACACTACGATTCAAAAACATTCATTTGACATGCATTGTATTTCTCCTATTGAAGTTTTCTTTTTTATGCATGATGATTTTCACCAATTCAACCATATAATTATATCATATTATCTTGACAATCAAGCTTACCGGATTTGAAAAAGTTCGGCATCAATCAATATGTAATTCAATAGTCATAGTTGCTTGTATTTTTAAAATTATAATAAACGCAAAAGTAAATTGCTATGATGACATGTTAAATCAATTCCAAATTTTATAAAATTTTATTACATTAATATATATAGTGAGATGTTCGAATTAATAGTTGGATTGATGAAATTTATTGTGTATAAGAAGTTTTTCAACTATGTAAGGCAACAAAACAAGACTTACACAGGGTGAAATGGATCCTACTCTATTATAAATCCCCTGTATATTGGTAGTTTAATTCAGTTTTTATATGTATGTTGAATGATGTGTTTTTTATTCAGTTTCTAATGTATGTGACCTGCAATTTCAATTTTTAAAATTCATTGAGTTGTAATGTTCATTTCTGTCTTGTGACAAGTGTCCATGTTACTGTTTCATCGGCTGATACCATTCCCTGGAGTGTCAGGGAAAAAAAAAAAGAACACCCGGATTCCTTAAAGTTAAAAAGAAAAATGTTTTTCTGAAGAATCTCAACAATGTAACTGCACTGTAACTCCAATCGTTAAGTTAAAACAATGCCCAGTCAGGAATTTATCTGAATATTTATCGCTTCTTTGTGCACAAAATGTTTCACTATTTATAATTGTTTCTCTTTACATTTACACCCTTTTATCTAATTGCACCTTTTGCCCCTTTTAGACTATTCCAGATTTGTGCTGGGAGCTAGCTCAACTCCAAGACACATATGTTTTACAGGGTATTATGAACTTTTTACTCTGAAACTATACAGATCAAATAATTCACTTTTACTATCTTAGTCTTTACTTTTACATGACTCCTTGTTCAAATTTTCTATGATCCAATTTTTCTGCACTCTAGGTGATTATGATTTGAAGGTCATGCGCCAAGAGTACTACATTAACCGGCAGAAAACTGTAAGCTTAGCTCCTGATTGCTAATTTTGAATACTTCTTGTGTTTATGTCTTTCACTATTGGATGTATTTGTATTCATTTGTATTTACATGAGATTGTTCCCTAAACTATAAGTTATATGGCAGTTAGTCAAACATTATTTTGATGCACAAACCATTGGATTTGCATAATTCCACTAGGTGAGGTTGGCTAAATGGATTAAATGACACCATTGGTCTTCCTTTGTCTCTAGCCACTGTCTATCTTCCATCTAATCTATCCTCTTTCACTGGATGTTCTATCAATTCCTGGTCTTCTTCCAACATGTTTAAACCAGGTTGAGATTTCACTATGCTTTAAACAATAGGTGTTACTTCAACTTTCTCTCGCATATCTTTGTTCCTTATTCTATCCATGCGTGTATAATCGTTCTTCCAGATTTCGTTGATGCACTCATCTATGATCAAAATCTCATCATTCCTATACATACGCTCTTTCTTGATTTGCTTAATCCCATTTTTCTCTCTTAGCCGTCTTATACCTTTCCCAAATTTCCACATTTTTGTCACAAAGATTACTCTTTAAAGCATTCTCTCTTTACCTTGACTTTCTCTTGCACACGCTTGTGTCCCACCACCACAATTCTTTATCTCTTGTCCCAATATCTTGTTTGCCAACAGTTTCTTTGCCACTTTACTGATAACTTCTATCATCTCACCCCATATCTCTTTAGAACTTTCATGTCCTTCCCACCTTGCTTCTGTCTTTTGGAGTTTCTTTGTTTCTCACTTTTCATTTGCCACCACCTGATCGTTGGGTTCCTTTCTTGACGACTTATCTTCATCTTTCGCTGGGCACGGAAATCCATATCAAGCACCCTATATTGGGTGGTCAAACTCTTGAAATAATTTTGCAGTTACTAAGAAATTTTCGGTCTGATTTTCTAAGCAAAAAGAAATCTATTGGAGAACTTGTCATCCCAGTCTTATAAGGTGTTTATTTTGCTTGTCATACCCTACTCTCTGTGTTCACTATTCTAAATCCATGACCCCATGCTCATTTAAGTCTTCTCCCAAGAAAATCTTATTTTCTAATGTCTTGTATTAAACCTTCCATATTTTCCCAGAACCTTGTCTTGTGTTTCTTTTTTTTTCAAACCGACTTGTGGTGCATAGGTACTAATTTCATAAAAGACCTCCCATTCCACCACAAGTTTTAGTGGTGATGATCTGATTTCCTACTCTTTTAACATCTAGCACATCTTTCTTCTAGTGCGTATCAACGATAATGCCCACCTCATTTCTATTCTTCACCATCCTATATACCAAATTTTAAATCCTGAAGTGTCCAACTCTGTTACTTTTGCCCCCACCCATTTCGTTTCTTTTATGCACATAATGTTAATCTTTCTCCTTGTCATAGTTTTCACCATCTCGATAGATTTTCCTTTAAGTGTGGCTATAGAGCATGTTCCAAATTCCTCCATAATTCCACATAGGAAAAACAAAGATAAAAATCAATGGTACATATATGAACATGACAAGGTTGTGTTCATAGAGGATCAAAATTCTTCTGAGCACTCTCCTTCCTCCTTATTCCTGCAATTTACGTATTCCTCTCTTTTCACCTAATGGAAGGTGTTACAATTATCATTAAAGACAAATTTTTAATCTTTAACTTGATCGTGTATAACATTGTGCATAATTATATCTAACATTTGAACTTTTGTATATGTATCCAACCTTTCCTAAAGGGCGCTCAATTTTTGTGGCAGTTCATAAACCATCTTATAACTCTACTTGCCAGGCATCAGTTGTTAAAGATAGCCTGCCAATTAGAAAAGAAGAACATGCTTGGAGCCTATTCGCTACTAAAAGTCATAGAGTTAGAGTTGCAAGCCTATGTGTCTGCAACAGAGGGACGGGTGGTATGTATTCCTACAATTTACATTTCCTATGTTTTTTCATCTTTTATTTGCTTTATTTTTTCTGTTGAGCTGTTATTTGTTTACTTATCGTGTTGTTAACTGCAGTTTATTTGTTTTAGGTAATGGTATTTCCTTAATTTGGTTTGATTTCTCCTTTTTACTACATAACCTGTCTAAATGTTTGCTGATGCGTTCATCTGGAGATAATGCATGATATTTACGTTTCTTTTTAACATGTGCATTTGAAATTATGTGACGTGTTAGTATATCTTGTCTTTACTCAAAAATGATGAGGGCAGACAGGCAAACATTATGTTGTATCCTTGGTGAACTGCCTGTTGCAGTTGGTGATTAAAAAGAAAGAGTTGGAAAGTATTTTCATGATGTGATGTTAAGGAGTATGGATAATCTTTTTAATTTTTATAGTAGAAAAGAATTCTTTTGAGAGTTTGAGACTTGCATAGAAGTTCAGAAATAGAAAAATACTTTGTTCCAAACACTCTCTTAGTCAAATCTCTGAGAAAAGGTTGAGCTTAGCTTTGCTCCAAGTGATGCAAGCAACCAAATTTTTTCCTAAATTAAGTAGTGTGTCACAGAAATCTTAGGGATACAAGTATTCTTTATTTAGAAGTTTTGACCTCTCAAAACCGTGAATCTGACCCTCAAGAACTGGTCCATGAAGCTTGGACACACATACACCCAACATTCATCAAATAAGACTTTAGTACTTGGTAGTTTATGAAATAAAAGTACTTTTTCCCAGTCAGCATTGAACTTAATTAACCTAAATCTATATAGGGATATGGATTTGGTTAACTTGACATTTCCTATAATTTACATCAAATCCCAATAATCAATATCATATTATGGTGTACTGTTGAACTATTTTTACATTCAACTTCATTTTGGATTGTTTTGCAGTGTCGGTGTCTGGCCCTTATTCAAGCTGCATCAGATGTTCAAGAACAAGGGGGAGTACATGACAGTGATAATTTCTTGCATGCTATTAGAGACCTACTAAAAGTTTATTCAAGTGAGTATATTTTTTTTAGTGATCTATTCGTGTTATATTGGATTCGTTAGCCTTCTAATTTTATACGTTGTCATTGTCTAACTGTGTCATTTTCTTTTTTTCCCCAGATACTCAGGCTGCATTATCGACATATGTATCAGCACCAGGCATTGTCCAGCAGATATCAGCTCTCAATTCAGAGTTGATGACCCTTCAGTCAGACCTTGAGAATTCTCTTCCTGAAGACAGAAATAGGTGTATTAATGAACTGTAAGTATTTCTTTTATTTATTTATATATTTAAGAAAATGAATTATGCATGTGAAGGTTTCCTTTCAAGTTTTGATGCCTTTTGATTTAACAGAGAGACCTTTGTATGTTACTGTATCATTAGGATTTCTTAGGCCTCAGTTGACTAGTGCAGACAGCAGTATACTTAAGGATGCAAAAGCATAATCTTTCCATTTAGGGTTAGGATACATCGACACCATTATAAATAGAAGCTACC
Organism: Arachis ipaensis; assembly: GCF_059453495.1. Lineage (NCBI taxonomy): Eukaryota > Viridiplantae > Streptophyta > Magnoliopsida > Fabales > Fabaceae > Arachis > Arachis ipaensis. The sequence goes on from NC_142441.1 coordinate 130,812,646, forward strand.
CAAATATTGTATTCCCATTCATATTAATAGTTGCTGAATGCTTAGTGTAATATATACACAAGCTTTTCTTTTTCCTCCCCCCTCCCCCCCCCCCCCCCCCCCAAATAATGGTTATGCGTTTCCCTTTAGTTCCCTATTTTTTGTTGTGATTATTATGTTGAATGTGAAGGAATTTTTGTTTTCATAATAGGTGCACCCTCATTCAAAGTTTGCAGCAACTGCTCTTCGCATCTTCAACAACAGCCCAGCCTATTCTAACCCCTCGGGTATGACTTTCAGATTTGACTGGATGCAGTCTTCATTTCGCTGTTGCCATATTACAATTAGTTGTCTTATCTGGATTTAGCTTCTCACATTTATGAATCATTGTATAAGTGGTTAATCTTATTGAACTAATCTTGAGATTTTGGATCAATAGTTTTTTCCAGTTCATCTGAGCTTTTCGCCTTACCTTTCGATCTGAAATTATTCCGCTTTGACATTTGTGATGTTGCATCAGCCATTAATGAAAGAGCTTGACGAAATGGAAAAGATGAATGGAAAGCTCTCGGCTGCTGTGGAGGAGGTCACACTCGAGCATGTCAAGAAGAATGAGGTAATGTGATTTATACACACTACAAACTACCTTTCTCTGCAATTTTTCATCTGTTGGTAATTTTCTTAACTTAATTCCTAGGGGTGTCAGATCCGATTCGCATATCCGCAGTGTTTATCCGAATCCAATCCGAAAATTGCGGATATTGATTCGATCCGCAAAGCTATCGGATTGGATCCGATCCAAACACTAATCGGATCGGATTGCGGATTTTGTGTGGATATCCGCATATCCGCAAAAAATAAAGAAATAAATAAGTAAATATTCTTTTTATGTTTTATTTCAACAAATAATTATCATATATGTTGTATTATTTTAATTTATTATTTAAAAAAATATGTTAATATTATAAGAGTAAACATATTTAAAAGAATAGAAAAAATGGATTTTATTGATATTTTTTTAATAAAAATAAGCTTTTAAAAATATGTGTTTTGCGGATATATCCGATATCCGATCCTCAAATGTGTGGATAAGATCGGATCGAAATTTTGGTCATATCCAATCCGTGTTCACTCCTATTAATTCCTGTTATGTTTAATAATAATAATAATAATAATAATAATAATAATAATAATAATAATAATAATAATAATAATAATGTCATTGAAACATTATGTGTTGAGTGGTATTGAACTCATTCTCACACATTGTGTTGACTAATTTGCACTAGATTGTGAAACATCATTCGCAAGAAAGTGGACTTCAAAGGAGAGTCTTCGTTGATTTCTTTTGCCACCCAGAGCGTTTGAAGAGCCAAGTCAGGGAACTGAATGCTACAATCAGAGCCTTACAAATAACTTAGGAAAAAAAATTAATGTAATTCTTGCTAACTAAACTATAAATGTATAATACATCGTGTTATTACAAAAAATATTGTCAAATATATTAAGAGTAATTTATACAGCTCTTTGGATATATTTCAAAAGTACCTAAAATTAGTATTACAAATAGTTCATTGTTATTATATTATATTTTATTTCGAAAAGAATAGTTACATGTTTAGTAAAAGTGAAGTACCTTAATAAGTTCCTAGGGGAAAGTCACAACTATTAAATGAAGGACACATTTTCGGCATGCTGACCCACACATGGAAGAATTAACGTCATGCTGTCCTTGTAATAATTTCACTAAATACATTACTTTTGATTTTGAAAATCATTAAAAAGAAAACATTCAATTGAGTGCATTTTAGAATCAGGGACAAGGTTTTATGAACAAAGAAAATATTGAAGAAGTAAACATAATACAGAATACACACATTGACATAAACTTACACGACAGAAAGCAGAAATTAACATGTACATAAGAGAGATAATAAAGCACACTTTTGAAAACATCATCAAGGATGGATGGCTCCCTGTTTTGCCTTAAGAACAAGCTCTTCTGTTGTAGTGCCAATGATCTCATTGGCCCTTTTCAGCCCAACACACTGATACCTTCCAATAGTATCCTGCATTTTCAAGGCAACCCACCATTCAACAAATAATAAAATCTAATCACCAAGCAATCATAACAGATAACCAAATCCATCAAGCTAGTAGCTATTGTTGACGGAGAAGAAAATCTAACCAGTCTTTGCCAGAAATCAGTGGCAATTTATATGATAAAATGTTCTTGGATCCAAGTTTTCATCCAATGACCAAGGACAATGTCACTTTATTATGACAGCAAAGTTCTAGCAAAATTTCTGGTTGTCTAGTATTTTCCCTTACCACGGATACTGGAATGAAGTCACCAGAGATTTTGCGGCTAGGGGGCTGGAGAAATCTCCTTAAGGGTGTTGGGATTTTAACACTACAAGACTTGTCTTCCCCTCCCCTCTCCCTTCCAAATTCTTACTCACAAACAACCCCCAAGGCATGTTGGGTTTGTGAAAATGTTTCCTATTTTCATTTTCATGGATTTTATTAAAGAAAAAGTGAAAGATATAGAGAGGTGTCTAATGAATTAGAGATAAAAAGAAGTGTAAATAACGGGAACAAGAGAACAGAAAATAGAACATTCCTGCAGAGATAAATGAGATAATCAGTTGAGAGTTTAGAAAGAGTGAATTTTAATCTCACCCGCGTAACGATTCCCAATTTCTCTAATTTCCCAACTGCATCATCCACATCAAAATTACAATCCTCCCCGAACTCTTCTTTGATTAATTCCTCACACCATTGATCAAGATCCTGATTAACATCATCAGATAGCATGCCAGTACTCAAGTAATGCATAAAACAACCTTGGTCACTAAGTACAAATTGATTTTCTAGATAAAAGAACACGGTGGTTGAGACTTGAGAACAGGAGGAAGATTGCTAAAAGGGTGTTTGGTTTCTCTTTTCAATTTCCATTGATATGCTTTAATTGCAAATTCAACATGTCACATTGTTTTCAGTTTTGTTTCATGTTCCCAAAGTTAACAAATATGGAGATACCAAGACTCAACAAAACCCCCCAAAACAGGAATAAAAATAAATTATAGCATTTTTGTAATCATTAATGAAACCACACTACTCAAAACTAAAACAGAAAACAAACCACCTTATGTCAGTACAATTTACCTGTCTTGTAGCTTTGCCTTGTTCCATCAAAATAAAGAATGATACTATTACCTCTTTGACCTGCAAATTTAAGAGTCTCATATTAGCAGCTGTGCATGGTTACAAGTGGGATTAAACCTCAATTTGAGGCTAGCAAATGATCTTCCAACAATATGGCACAAATAGTAGATAGATTAAGTTACCCTTGTGTTAAAAAACAAGGATAGCATATCGGTATTGACCCCCAACCTCTATGTATGGTTGTTATTCATAAGATTTTGATATTTTTATTTGTAGGGTTATAAATTTCAAAACTTATACATATTTAGCAAATATCAATATTGGTTACAACTTGATAGATATCTAACAAAAATTTGAGGAAAACTAACTTATTAGTGACTCCAACTAAGATGATGAACAGAAAACAATTTAGTTTTGTGATGAGCAAATACCTCAGGAAGTGGGGTTAAGCCTTTTTTAAAGTAAAAAGCTATGGCATGCATGAACTGGCTTAGCACTGTTGCGGCCCAGTTTGGGCAAGTCCAGACTTACTTTTGGCCAATCACCATTATCAAGTGTTATTAGAATTGGCTAGCCGTCTTATTTTCAAACAATTCTAAAAGGTAGAATCACTAATGAAAATTATCACTATATTATGACAAGTAATGACATTAAGAGCATTAAGGCAGCATTTACCTCCTGTTGAATGACATCATCACACAAATGCAGAAGGGTGCCCTTTCCACTGTCTAGTTGTTTGTCGTACATCGACTGTGTAATCAAATTTTGGTACTGAGCCAAGTTTGCCTGAAACCTATGGGAAATAAAATCAGTAGGCACAATGGCTAACAGAATCTTTATGGAAGAAAAATGCTATGCTACCAGAGGACAGTGCCAGGTCTTAATAAACAATTTTGATGACATAGTTGAGTGGACCAAATTGTATCTTTCTTCCTACTCCTGATTTCCTTATTTTTACACTTCTACATTGTAGTCTTGACACATCATTCTATCAAACCATATTCAGGAAAATTTTCACATTCTAGATGTATAGCAGTGTTGTTTTTTAATTGCATTTACTACCATATGATAACTTGATAGTGGAAATAACAGTCAATGTGATTAGTGTGTAACGACTAATCCAGTGAAAGGAGATTAGAAACAGTTGAAATACTTACGTGAAGTATGTCTTGGCGATATAACCAACAACTGTGGAAAGAACAGCAATAATGACAAACCAATCAGCTGTAGGCATTTCAAGTGAACTAACTACGGCAACCTACAAAGAAGAATATCAAAGATTCAAAGTGCATTAGTTCAGGATGAAGAGAAACAATAAGACTGATCAAAAGATGCAATTGAGATCAGAAAAACTAACCAGCCCAACAATAGCTGATCCAAGAAACTTTACCCAATCCATTGGAGTTAATCCAGGGTTTTTCTTTTCTGGCTGTCAAGTAAAAAGTTCTTGATCAGGGTCACCATTTGGTTTATTGATAATTAAACACTATCAGAAATCAAATTATTCTTAAAATGCTTTATAGATGAGGTAACTCACAAGAACTATCTCCATATCAGCCATTGGAATGTCTTTAAAATGCTTCACAAATATTCCTCGCTCTGCTTTTGATTTGGTACCAGCTCTCCTGAGGAAACAATCTCTTAGATTTTAACCTTCTAATAGAACTTGAGATATAAGGGGATCTACCTGTATACTACAATTATCTTATCAAATGTTGGTTCTTGAATCGTGGTCTTGCCCACCAAATTGCGGAAACTGGCAATTGCAGAAAATTGTTTCATGAGAGGCGACTATCTCCGCACATTCAAAATTTATGCAACATAGAAACATGAGCATAGCATTTTCATGAGAAAAACACGATCACATATACTTCTACACAAAGGAGCAGATAGACTAAATATAGGTGGAACTTTCAGCCATTTGAATTGATTTGTAAACCCATGATCAGATCTTAAAATGACCTTTTCAAACATGACTGAAACTTTATTCACCATGATAAACTTGCTACTTTACCAGTACATAACTAAAGGAAGATTCAGATGCTCAATCTAGGCTGACTACTAGCTTAGAAATGATCATTACTTGTGATTCTAGAACATCCAACATTAAACAAATATTTAGTGATATGTAGAAATTAATAAGAATTTAGATCTTCAGTTGAATGGAAGCTTCCAAAAATTAACAAGCTTCCAAAAATTAACATTTACATAAAACTGAGATTATGAGAAGCAGCAGATAAGAGACCTTGCCTGGATAGAAAACAACATAAGAGAGTAACAAGGAAAAAGAAAAGGATAAACAGTAACAGCAGCAAGAAAAATAGGAGAGAAATGATAATAGGACCTTAGTTGCATATTTTCAAGGCGTATCCGTTCAACGAACAAGTCTACCCCATTTTCAGAGTTAATTTCATCATCCTTCTTTGGATTTGTGTCATTATGCCTTTTTGGCTTTCTTGATAAAAGTTTTTCCAACCTACAAGCACCATAGCGTTAAAAGTGCTTCCTTTTTTTTGGAAAAAGACCAAGAAACATGAAATGTAAATTATAGTATTTTCACATGTATAGTTCCTAATATGGTATTGAAGTATTGAACTATCACTGCACATGAAGAGTTTATGGTTGTAGGGAGTGATACCCCAAATCAGTTCTCAAGAAATTTTTAGTCAGACACTTTAATCATCAAATTTTAATCACCAAATCAATCCTGACATCAAATTTTGGTTAAAAGTTAGACAAATCTTTCCCTAAAAGTTTCTAAAATTCTCAGATCGGTCCATACATATAGACGAACAATCTGATGCAGGAACTGATTTGTTAGAGAAATAAAAGTTTGGAAACTGATTTGGTTATTAAAATTTGTTTGAGGACTAAAATATTCCACTAATAATTTCTTAGAAACTAACTTAGGGTATAGGCAAGCCAGGAGAAAAGTATAGAGTAAGTTAGAGAATAATATCAAATTGATATTCTTAGTTTCATATATTGTGTTGCTGTGTTGGTAACAGAAAAAGACCTATCTCCAATTATAATAATGCTAGACTCCTAATCATAATTAAAAGAAGGGGAAATTTCATGCAGTAAAACAAAATACAACAACGAACCCTAAGAGATCATCTAAGATACTACATGATATTCTCTGATATAATTACAATAAAATGGGATATTCTCATATCCGAACATTATTGACTATAACTCGTACAATAACAACTTGGTGATATAGATTAGACAAGACTATAGTATCACCAAAACGCATGCAAGTGAGAAAATAAGTAGTGTACTTTTAATGGTTTCATTGAGAGAAGTATTAACAATCAATTTCATCACTTATGATAATGCATGAATATTAGCAACAATTTAAGATATAGTTTCCAGTCCTAGAGTTTGCTTACCTAGTTATCCTTAACAAGTATGCCCACAAGCGTGCAATGAGCATGTCCACTTTCTCCATGATAAAGAGGTCAGTTGTTCGATCAATTCCAATGCCACGACGAAAGATAACATACTAGAATAATAGAATGTATTAGCTTGTAATTTAACGAACTTTGAGAAGCAAAAGAAAAAGTTTGGTATTTGAATGTACAGCCCACTTGTTTTGGCAAATTCAACCTTTTAGATCCAATGAATAATACTAATAACAATAGTTGTTGACCAGCCTTTACAACATACTGTTAGAGAGAGGCATAAGTCATAGATATGCTGCAGTCAGTCATCAAATAAGTAACAAGTGAACAATATCTAGTGATCCAAACAAACACAATGAACATTCTTATTCTAAAAACTTAGGTCTCAAGTTGATGTCTTCAAGAGTCGATGGCAACATAACATCTCAGTCAATATGATTTCATGTTGGACTGCCAATTCTCATATCTAAGTGCAACTCTGCCAACATTTAGAAGATTCTTCCTTTCGTGTCAGAAGAACTAAAAATACATCACTATAAAGTGTTATAACCCAAGGAGTAGCTACTACGGGTCATTTTCAAGAACGCCTAGTCACCTTTACCTCATTACACAATGGATTCAGTAACATTATCCTATTGAGTCAAGAAGTTGCTCATGCAAACCACTTGCATTGCCAAAAGACCAAATAGAAATTATTTTCTCTCCATTGCCCTACAGCATTTTCGATTATCGGAAAAGGTGTAATTCCCTTGTCAAAAGTCAAAACCATCATTAATATAGATACCTCCTAAAAGATTTTTATCTTTTCATTACTCGATTTTGGCAGCCTAAATTTGAAATGGGACCCCTAATTTCAAGTATTAATGCATCCTTAAACCCCCTCTCCCTGCTTTTATTTGAAAAATCAAGACTTTTCTTCTAAAATTAATATCTAGTAATCAATCAGCATAAAATAAAGATTTCAATTTGCGAAAAATTCAAAACACCATTCTACAAACCAAAAGAAGGCAAAGCTTCAAACACCATTCAACCTTCAATTCTACACACATGCACCCCCATCCTTCGTAGCCCAGATAACAAAATAATAAATACCGAGGAGCCAAGAAACTTTAGATGGATAAGTAATTCAAAGGCATACCTTATCACAGAAATGTGGAAGGTTATCGTGAGGGTGATTTTCAAAATATTTCTTCAGAAGTGTCTTGTCAAGCTTTATAAGAAAAAAAAACAGACATCAGCAACAGTTAGCACTTAGCAGCATTTAATCAAGTTTAATAAGTCAACCCTTGCCTACTAAGGAGAAGATATTATGCACAAACCTTAGATTCATCCACTTTAATGGGAAGGTTTAGAAGATACTGGCCTGATTGTGCAACCTCAATCTCATCCTCACTTACTATCTTGAAGTTGCTTTTTTCCATGACCTGCATGAACAATAAAAGAATCTTCAGATATAATTGAAAAAAATATTTTCAAATATGGTAATGGTACTTTATTTCGCTCAATCCCTAGTAATTACAACTAGATAAATCTTAATTATCAAATGCATCTTCCTTCTTTTGCATTTTCTTGAGAATTAGATATGCATTGTGGTTAACTGGTTACTCAAGTTATACCAATATCTTAAGTCATGTCCAAACCCTTTTGATGTATCCACAATGGTTAATAGGGGAAAAAATTTCAAACCCATTACTTTAGCTCAATAAAGAGAGTGGACTAAACAAACAGCTGAAGGTAGAGGAAAACCTATTAAAACCTAAGGTGAACATATTAAAATAGATTTAAATTAATATTTTTCAAGTTTAAACACATATATGATTTTTACAATAGAACACTATCATGTCGTTAATCCATATAGACAATTTCACCTGGTAAACTCAATGCATACAGCCATTTCAACAAACTTCTCTACTATCTCATCTTTCATCCACATCATAAGTTGAGTTGTTCATACATTAATATATCATTTGTTACTTGTTTTTCAGATGTATATCATATTAAGATGTTCCCTAGCTAATTGTCAGCATCAGTAAGTAATGCGGGAAGTGGCAAGTGTACCTGAAATAGGTACGTCAAGAAATTCTGCTCTAGTACATCAATTTCCTGGTTAGATAACTTCTGCTGTTCAAGCTTCTGTGCCCCACTTACAGGGTCAAAGAGGGAGTAGAGTTGCTGAAGGTAGTAGATACAAAGAAATTAGGCTCTACGCCTCTACAACAAGAAGATATTGATAACTGTGTCAAAAGAAAGATCAAGCAATGAATGATACCATCAAGTCCTCAAATTGTAGGAGGTACCACGCTCGAATCGTGTACTCTACTCTCTTGCAGAGCTTCAAGAACTCAGCTCGATCGGAACTGTGCTCTATGTATATTAATCAATAGACTCAAGTCACAAAGAGAACAACAACTTTGGAAAAAACTGTTGCTATATTTCTACACCAAGATAGAAGATAACAACCAATGACTAAAAAAATCAAAATATGAATTAAGTGTTAGAGATATTAACCATTCATGAGCCTCCTTCCAGCAGCTTAAGTTTTTAGGACAAGTGGTACCATGACATGGCATTAAAACTTATATGACCGAAAAATCTAGAGTTCGATCCTTATTAGGCCCCAAAAAGAACTTAGCGTAAGGCAAAATTAAGAAGAAAAAGAAAGCCTATACAAAAATTAAGCAAACCAAAAAAGGCTCTTGCTTGAAAGAATGTGTTAGAGATATAACTATTCACGTGTATGTTTCTTTCAGCTTAAGCTTTTGGGAGAAGTAATTTTAAGACAACAAGACCACTAAAATGCAAAATCAAATAAAGGGGGGTACACATTAATATTGAATTTCATCCGAAATTATAGTTGTAAAGGGGAGAAAGCAACATTCATTCTATACTTCTATCTCAAGACACTATTCAAAGGATAACCCCAAATTCAGAATACCAAATATAGCATCACAAAGTTAACTTAACGACACAAAAAAAATCCTTTATGACAGCAACAGCATAGAAACAAATTCAAAGTTACCAACAAGAGTAGTACCAATAAGATTGGCCAAGGACATGATGAGCCTTGGTTTCAGAATTGGAATCACAGATTCACGCTCTAAACGAATTACATCTTTCTTCTTCTTCTGATCCGTTCCTTCCGAATGCGCCATTTTTTGTCACCTTCAAGCTACACTTCTAGCAGTTTCAGCAAAAACACTCCCAAAGCCCCCAAAACAAAATAAAAAACAAAAAAAAATCGAAAATTGAATCAGTGAAAGAGCAAGGAAAACGTTTTGATGCTAGAGAAAACCCGTTATCATGGACTTGGATTTCATGCTTCACATATAGTAACGTAAAAAACCCCACAACTAGAAATGGAAAAGAATCTTATCATTCCTTTTAGGTGGGTCACACCCAAAGTGCGGTTTTTGTGGAATCACACCTTGGTTTGTTCCCGAAACCTTACCTTTATTGTTTATTCAGATGGAGAAGCCACTGTTCTTCACTCAGTTTGAAGCTTGAGGGAAGGGGACAGAAACAAAAACGTCATATATGGTGGAGTAATTATAAATTTATAATTATGGTGGTTACCGTTCATATTTTTAAATTTTTGTAACATTTTTTTTATTTTTTAAATTAAAATATATTTTTGAATATTAAAAAATACTATTTTAATTTTAAGAACATTTTTTAAGTGTAATTAAAATTGTACAATTACCTTAGCCATAATAATGATACATAGGATAACATGTAGATATATAGTGTATATAATTTAATAAGATTATATCCTCTTTATGTAATTATAAGGCTTTTTTTTTTTTAATCAAAGGTATCATTTTTATCATTGAATTGAAAAATCAATTACAAATTTCAATTGTCTACATGTAGAGTGCACCAGCAAGAAAAAGGGGTTCTCAAAAGGAAAAGGAAAAAAAAAAAAAAAGAAAGAAAAGCTAACAAACAAAAACAGAGTTGTTGGAGTTAATAATTAACATTATCTCCCAGAAATTATTTATTTTTTAAATTAATTTTTAAAAAATTTAATTAATTAAACTCATTCTTAAAAAATTTAAATTAATTATAGTAGTTTTTTATTACTTCTAATAACCATATTAAAAATAACTGAATAATTAACGCGTTATGTGATAATTATATAAATTCTAATTCCATCTCATTCATAGATGTATGTTTTTTATTATCAATAACTAACTTTTTTTTTTTTTGGCTCAAACCATATGTCTCCGATTACTCATATGTTTAGCGACAAGAAATCTTCGATTTTTTTTTCTCCATAATTTTTTTTAGATTTGTATTACCATATAAAAAGTTAATTTCTTTTACATCTGTAGAAGATACATGTGGTTATTAGAAGAACATTGCGTGTTATGCAAGAATATTATTTTTTTTTGTCATATAAATTGAATAACTTCCAATCTTAAATCACCATAATATATTCACACTATACACTCATTCACACAATATTAAAGAATTCATATTCAATACTTAGCACGCATTTTCGCCAAAGTTCGAATTCGAATGCAGCATATAAAAAAGCATAGAATTTACCATTCAAGTTAGAGAATTTAATTAGATTTATTGACTTTTCTTTTTTAAGAGGTCCTGACCCAAACAATTGGCCTCATCAAAATAGATAAAAAAAATTTTAATGGTAAGGCCTTAATATTCTTATTAGACAAATATTTAATATCATACTCAACTATTTGTCACAAAACAAATAATTAGATATTAGGTCAAATATTAGTGGATATAATAATATTGATTTAATTTATTTATATGTTTAAGATCATAATATTTTAACATAATTGTAATTCATAGCAATATCAATGCAACTTCTAGCCCTAAATACAAATGAGGGGTATATTTGTCTTTATCGATATATTATTTTTCTCTCATGGTAAGTTATAAAAGATTGATTTCAGGGTTACGTTAAAAAAAATTATTTTATTAAACTTAACACACAATAATATTTATTTTGTTAAATTTAATTTAATATCAACACTATGATAAAAATTTAATAAGTAGTCATAATGTATAAAAAATTAAAAATTAAAAATCAATATAGCCAGAGACAGATCTAGATTAGAGAAAAAGGAGTACTTATTCTTATTGGGTGATGAAAAATTAATAATAATTATATATAAATAAATATATTTGAATCTATTATTATATTATCTTTATTTCTATATTAAATTATAAATTATTTTTTTGAAAATTATGTTAAAAAAATATTTTGTTAAATTTAATATGTAATTATATATATCGCATTAAATTTAATTTAGTATCAAAACTAAAAATAAAAAAATAATAAATAGTGATAATGTTCTTTTTAAAATAGTCAATTAATTAATTACTAAACTGATGTTTAATTTTTTAAATATAAATAAATTTTTTTATTTTTTTTTTAAAAATTGGTTGAGATAAAAAATATTATTTATATATTAAATAATAAAAAATTATAAAAAGTTGACTTTAGTTATCTAACATTAATTATTTTTTTAATTATAAAAATTTTTAATTTTTTAGACTTGAGAGTTTAAATTTTAAGATAAATAATATAATTTAAAAAAATTAATTGATATTGATTGAAATTAGTTGAAAAAAGTTAACTTTTTAATTAAATTCTAATTCCTATTCTTTATTTTAACTCTTAAACATAATTATTATAAATATAAGTAAAATTATTAGTGTATATATATATATATATATATATATATATATATATAATTTTAGTTTCAAATTATAAGTATTTTTTTTTGTGTCTTTCGAATTATAAATATATTGATGTTTAACAAATTTTATTTTAATATATTTTCCATCACTGAGTATAGTAATAGTTTTTATCATGTCTATTAATTCAATTTTTTATTTATTAAATGTGTGTAAATTATATTTTAGAAAAATCTATGCACCAATTCTTTTTAATTTCCATATCTTATTATATATAGTATAAATATTGATGTTTAACAAAAAAAAATATTTTAATATATTTTTATCCCCATAAATAACAATATTTAACAAAAAAATAAACCTAATTCGTTATACAATTATAAAATCCCGCGCATAAAATTATAAACAAACTACAACCTCAATTTGTTCCTATATCAGACCATTGTTCATATGTCATCTATAATCCATCAAAGTTTCACATAATTTCCAACGTCCATTCACTACTACATCGGACCCAACTCACTTTAATAACTTACTATTAAGGATTTAGGTTCAATTTGGATAAATAACTTAATTAATTTTTTTTAAAAAATAATTTAAATAATAAATAATTATATTAAAAATAGTTTATAAATAAGTTAATTTTATATTTGAATTTTTAGTTCTAAAAGTGTTTATTTTATAGAAATATGATAAAAAATAATAGTATTGTGAGAGAAGTCATTTTTTTTAACTTCTCTATAAACTCCTAAATAACTTCTTAGAAAGTTGCAATTTAATTTTAAAAATTGCACCTTACTTTTCATAAGTCAAAAGCTCAAAAAAGTTACTTTTAAAACTTTCCAAATGGACCCTTAATATAATTTAGTTACACCTTTTAATTATCTACCTACTCATAACACTAATCACAGCTAGAGACCTATGCATCTACTAGTACTGCAGAGATTGTTGTCTTGAGTTCATGTCTGGATTTGACTTAGACAGATAACTTATTTATATACTAGGATAACACGTGTGTTTCTACAGGTGTAGAAGGAATCTACCTTCTACACGATAGCATTAGCCTCTTTTTTATTCAAATAATAATAACGGTTAAGTACGATTTTGGATCCTATGGTTTAGGCCAAATTTTTTTTTTGTTCACAACCTTTTTTTACATACAAAATCGTCCCTAAGGTTCAACATAGTTTTAAAATCGTCCTTTAAACAATTATACCCTCAGTATCATCATCTCCATCACACCTTCAGAAGAGAGAGAAGCAGAGACTCAAAGAGAACGAAGCAAAAACTCAAAGAGAGAGAAGGAGAACAAAGCAAAAACCCAGAGACTCGCGCCCTAGCGTCGCAGCACCTCGCTATCACTGTCGCTTGGCTCTCGCCCTCGCCCTCGCAGCGCTGCGACTCGCGCCCTAACCTCACCACGACTCGCCCTCACCTCGCAGCACCTTGCCCTCGCTGTCGCCTGGCCATTGCCCTCGCCGTCGCTTGTCGGAAAGCACATTAGCGATAAATTCATATTATAAAATTCACATTGGTGCAACAGCTACACAAAGATGAACACATGGAGCAAAATGGAAAGAAAGGGAGAAAAAGGAGGAGGAGTACCTGCCACAAATCACCACCGTCTACCATCGCTGCTACTCTTCTATGTTGTCACACCAGTACCACTACGGTTCGCTGGCATCACCGCTGGCTTGGATTCACATCGCTGTCGTTGCCGCTTGAGGTCATGTCAGCGCCACCACGGTAGTGGCCTTCTTCTGCTTATGTCGCGCCACCAGCGTTCTACCCGTCGCTTCACCATTCTCCTTCGTGTCTTATTGTGCTTTGTTTCTAATGATAGGCATTCACTTTGCATCTTCTTCTTTCTTTTATTTATTTTATTTATTAATTAATTAATTTTTTTTCTGGTTTTTTTGTTAATGTTTGTTTTGATGATGATGGTGATTTTTGTTTCTTGTTAATGATGACAGTTTTGGTGATAAATTGTTGTTTTGATTTTGATTTATTTGAGGTTGTTTTTGAAGGTTGAGTTTTCTTTTTGGATTCATGAACAGATGGTGATTGGGTGATAGTGGGTGGGGTGGTGCAGATAGTGATAGAGTGGTAGTGGGTGGGGTGGTGGTGGTGGTGAGAAGAGAGATGGGTTATTTTTGTCATTTAAAAAATTAATCTGTTCAAAAGAAGAATTTTAAAATTACGTTGAACCTTAGAGACGATTTTGTATGCAAAAAAAAGGTTGGAGACGAAAAAAATTTTCGGCCTAAACCATAGAGACTAAAATCATACTTAACCCTAATAATAATGAAATGCATAAACCCTCCTCTCTCTCTCACACACAAAACAACCATTCCGCAGTACTGTGCGACTTAAAACACACAAACATCCCTTTTCCCTTTGCTCCAACCAATAGACTATCATCATCGTCTAGGATTTCTCACCTTTTTCATACTCTCTCTCCTACAGGCAATGCCTCTCTCTCTTTCTCCAATTTTTACTAGTCTTTTCTGTTTAACTTCTGATTTTAGCTTCATTCTTTTCAATTCCGCGCTTTTTTTATGGAGCTGAAACTCTAATTCAAAATCTATGCTAACGTTCGCCTCCTTTGCTTGTCGTTCTTTCCCATATTTGGACGATAATTCACATTTTTTGGTTTTTTTTTCTTAATGATTTCTTATGTTCACTGAGAAAATGGATCTGGAGATAAATCGCTGCTTCTTTATTTTTTAATTATTATTAGTTGAATAAAAAGGATTATGGAGAGAAAAGGGTCAAAGGTTTCATCATTCCAAGCATCTAGGATTAGGTTTTATACAATCAGGGACATATTTGACATAGATTCATAAACTTATCTTATTAGTGATTACTACCATATATGTTGTGAGCTGTCATTTAACATGCCAGCTCAATAATTTTTAACATCATCAGCCACAAAAATGATGGAAGGACTAACGCGACTAACTTAATATCTTTTGGGGACAAACTTGGTTGATTAAATTTTCTATAGACCAATTTGGAAAAGAACGATCTTTCAAGGACGATTTTGACTATTAACTCGTTGTTGCTTTATGAGAAAAGATGGAGTTGGGTATGTTGTCTATTAGACTCATTGATGTGAGGATTTATTCCAGTTCAGAATTTAACAAAATAATTTCGTTGTGAGCATAGCCCAAACCGATAATCGATCCTCAAATCAAAGTTTAAAAGTTTTTTGTTGTCACAAGTACAACCCAATAAAAGTAACCGAGAGTATTAGTCCCGGATCGTCTTCTCAAGAAATTGCAGTGAGGTATGCATATTATTGGTTATGGTATCCAAGGGGTGGGTTGGTAAAAAGGGACAAGAAAATAAACCAAGCAAATAAAGATAACAAACAAATACTAAAAAGAGGCATTCATGGCAAGGATTGAGAATCTAGACTTTCTATCCTAGTCACTAATCATATCACAATACTTATCAAGAGTTTATCCTATTTAGTCAACCCCAAGAATGGAAGAATGTATAATGTTATCTTCACATGAGAGAAAGTCAAGTAAGACTAGTTAATCTCAATCCAAAAGTCCTAATCAACTTGCTAATTGAATTAGCAAGAGATTAAAATCAATTGAAATAATATTAACTAACAACTCTAGATCACCAACACAAGTTGGGTATTAATGACTCAAGATTGCCTAATTTCTCTTTCCAAGCCAAGAATGCTCAAAAACTACTCTAATATCTAACCAAGCATTTTATCAAACACTTGGAAAGCATAAAAGGAAAGCATCATAAATTGCAAGAAATAATAAAATCTACTACTACCCAATTGCAAAGAAACAATAATAACAACTAAAATCAACAATAAAAGAACATCAAACATCAAATTGCCTTAAAAAAAACCCAAATCCAACAAAGAGTTCATAAACATAAAAGAGGCATAAAAGAGAAATTAACAAGAAGAAACTAGGGAATTAAACTACTAGAGCATGAAAATATAAAAGAAAGATGAGAACAAGAAATTAAACCTAGATCTAAGATGCAATTAACCTAAAACCCTAATTCTAGAGAGAAGAGGGAGCTTCTCTCTCTAGAAAATTAACCTACGTGATCCTAAGCTAAAACTAATTGCTCCCCCCGTTGATCTTCAATTTTGCATGAAATAGTCTATGGAATCAGTTGGATTTGCGCTTGGGAAGCTCAGAAATTGCCCCCAGCGTTTTCACTTTAATGAGGTCACGTGCTAGCTATGACGCGTACGCATCGTCTGGCGTTTTTCTTGTCACGCGTACGCGTCGCCTGGATGACCTCTTCTTCACGCGTGCACGTCTGTCACGCGTGCGCGTCGATGTATGCACTCCAAATCCTTGTTTTTCCATGAATTCTCCACTTTGCATGCTTTTCTCTTCACTTCTTCCATCTAATACTTGCCTTATGAACCTGAAATCACTCAACAAACACATCAAGGCATCGAATGGATTAAAGTGAATTAAATTTAGCTATTTTAAGGCCTAAAAAGCATGTTTTCACTCTTAAGCACAAATTTAGGGAGAATTACAAAACCATACTATTTCATTGAATAAATGTGAGAAAAGTTGATAAAATCCCCTAAATTAAGCACTAGATAAACCACAAAATTGGAGTTTATCAAACCTCCCCACACTTAAACTAAGCATATCCTCATGCTAAAATCAAGAAAGGAACAAAGGGTATCAACATTTATTCAATGCAAATTATCTAAATACAACCTACCTACATGCAATCTATCTAAATGAATGCAATTACTTAGTTAAAATAAATCAATTTCTAAAAATACATATATGAACATAAGGGCTAAGGTGATAGCAATAAAATCAAACCCACAATTAAATTGAGTTATTGAAAAGATTTTAACAACTTGCAAGAAAGGAGATGATCATAGGTGAAAACATGTAATTGAGCAATCGAACCCTCACCGGATGTGCATCCGCTCTAGTCACTCAAGTATATAGGGTTGATTCACTCAATTCTCTCCTAATCATGTTTTCCAAGATTTTTTTTCATCTAACAATCAACAATTATTTTATGTATGCACACAAATATCATGAGGACTTATCCATAGGTTGTAATAGGGTTAGGGTCAAGGTAAAGATTGTATTTGGTCAAGTGAGCTTGAAATTTGAATCTTTGATTAACTTAAACTTTTCACCTAACCTATGACAACCTATACTATTCTAAACAAACCTAACTACCCATAATTCTCACTTTTTTCACACACTCATGCATTCTCTTTTTTTATCACAACTCATATGTATTGATTATTATTGAACTTCACTTTGAGGCATTTTGTCTCCTTTTTATTGCTTTTCTTTTTCTTTACTTTTTCTTTTTCTATTTTTTTTCTTTCTATTTTTTTCCATTTTATTTTTCTACATTTTTTTTCTTTTTGAAGACTTATATAAAAAAGTACCAATGCATATGGTTTAAACATTTAATGCATGAGTATGTACCCAATTCCCAAAATCTTCAACAAAAATAAAAAAATACACTTTTATCTCTACCCAATGTTCCCAACTCTCCCACAATTAAATGATAAACACTCTCACTAGTCTAAATTAATCAAAGATCCAAACAAGGGACATTTATTGTTTTTCACTTCTTATAATGTGCTAAAATTGAGAACAAAAGGGGTTTAACATAGGCTCAAAATTGGCTAACAATGGAAGATAAAAGGTATGGCTATTTGGGTAAGTGAGCTATTTGAAACAATGGCCTCAATCATATAAATGCATGTATACACAAAATAATGGACATAAAGAATCAAACAAATCAAAGATTACAATCATAGAAAGAGAACAATGCACACAAGAATGAAAATGAATGGTTATATGATGTAACCACACAATTAGGCTCAAATCTCAGATGCTTGTTCTTAGCTCAAAACATGTTTCACAATATATATAATTCAAGCAAGTTCAATGAATTTTTTTTTCAAATCAATTGGGGTGCCCTATAGATAAATTTCTTGAAAAATTTCATTATTTTGACTAAGCTTATTATATATACCCTAAATGAAATGTTGTGATTGAGAAAGGTTAAAATTTCTTAGTTTATTCCCTATTTTCAACCAAACCAAATTCTCATATGCAAAAGGGTAAACTAAGCTCAATAATCCACATTTTTCCAATCACAACTAATAAACTAAAATAAACTATATATATACTATCAAACTAAAAGTGCAAATCCAACTAAAAATATAAGATATATACAAACATAAGTGCAAAATGCAACAAGCTAAAAAAAAGTATCCAAAATAACTAACATATATAAGAATTCAGAAGTGCAATAAAGTAAAAATGTGCAAGTACTGGAAATAAAACAAAATAAAGCAAGAATGTCTGAAATGGTCACCAAAATGAAAATCCGTCGACAACGGCGACCTCCCCACACTTAGAAGAAAGCATCGTCCTCGATGCTACAACTCAGGCTGGGTGAGAGGGTCAACGTCCGCAGCTGGCTGTGGCTCCGACTGTGGCTATGACAGTGGCTCCACAGAGGTCTGCTGCATCTCTGTGGGGGCTGAGTCTATGTAGAGCCTCTGCCTGCTGAGCCTCCTCCTCCTGAGCCTCCTCTTCCACCTTAGACTGGTCGGAAGGAGTATCGGGCTTGGAGGACATGTCGATGCCCAATGCTGCTATCATCTGTCTCAGGTGCTCATAACGTCGCTTGTTGCAACGTTCTATCTGGTCCATGCGCTCAAAGAAGCGCTGCACGAGACGGTAGGTCGGCTGGGGTGCTGATGATGGTGGTGACCTGGTGGATGCATGTGGTGCTGTCGAGGGTCCGGCTGCTGCTGAAGAAGAAGCTGTCCCAGATGCTGCTGCTGTGGCAGCACGGTCTCTACGCTGGGCTGCTGGTCGGTCACCAACCCAAGTCCCCCACGGGATAACTTTCTCCTTGCCGTGGACTGCTGGTGGTGACTCATCATCTGGTAGCCAAGGTACTCCAGCCCGGTGAGCAAGCTGCGTGACCAAGCACGGGAATGGAAGGTTGCCCCTGATATGGGCCCGCCACATGTATCGTCTGATAAGTCGGGGAAGGTATAGCTCCTTCCCCTCAAGGACGCACCAGATCAGGACAAGCATATCAACCGGAATCTCCGTGAAGTGAGTGCTAGGCATGACATAATGGGACAGTATCTGCTACCATACCTTAGCCTCCTTCATCAGATACTCAAACTTCATGCCCTTGGGTTTCACTTTAGAGGAATCCATTTCCCAAGGGGCATCCGGCTGGGCAACCACACTATGTAGTGCATTATAATCAGAAGTCATGCTGTGCAACTCCTCCTCAGCCCTTTGGAAAGCATCCTTAGCACTGATTTTTGGATGACAGTGGAGGATCTCCTCAATATCCGCCTCTGTGACCATGATCTGCCTGTCTCTGAGGTGAACTGAGTAAAGGGTCGTTCTGAAGAAATTACAATAGAACTCTCAGACTCAGGACTCATTAACTCTCGCTAGCTCTCTGTCTAGGAAGGTCCAGCCCATCTCCACAATCCAACGCTCAGTATACTGCCGCAAATCGGAGGGGATAACTAGCTTCTTCTCTAAGATGAGCTGCCGCGCTTGAAAATGATGAAATCAAAGCTCACAATATAGATTGGTGAACTTCTCTGAGTTGGTAGGAGGCATGGTTTGATCTGTCTTCTCCTTCTCAAAGAGACGCATCTCAGATAGACCGGAGGTTGCTAGTTCAATAGATGACTGGTGCACGAAATTGTGATCTCAGGCAACGGCGCCAGAAACTCTGTACGCACGTCTTAATAAATCGTTTTTCATTCACAACTTCGATACAACTAACCAGCAAGTGCACTGGGTCGTCCAAGTAATAAACCTTACGTGAGTAAGGGTCGATCCCACGGAGATTGTTGGTATGAAGCAAGCTATGGTCACCTTGTAAATCTCAGTCAGGTGGATATAAAATAGTTATGGAGTTTTCGAACATAAATAATAAATAGATAGAAAATAAGGATAGGAACACTTATGTATATCATTGGTGAGAATTTCATATAAGTGTATAGAGATGCTTTCGTTCCTCTAAACCTCTGCTTTCCTGCTGTCTTCATCCAATCAGTCTTACTCCTTTCCATGGCTGGCTTTATGTAAGGACATCACCGTTGTCAATGGCTACTTTTTATCCTCTCTGGAAAATGGTCCGATGCGCTGTCACTGCATGGCTAATCGTTTGGAGGCATCACCCTTGTCAATGGCTGCATCCCATCCTCTTGTGAAAATGGTCCAAATGCTCTGTCACAGCACGGCTAATCATCTGAGGTTCTCGATCATACTGGAATAGGATTCACCCTCCTTTTGCGTCTGTCACTACGCCCAGCACTCGCGAGTTTGAAGTTCGTCACAGTCATTCAATTCCAGAGTCCTACTCGGAATACCACAGACAAGGTTTAGACTTTCCGGACTCTCATGAATGCCGCCATCAATCTAGCTTATACCACGAAGATTCTGATTAAGAGATCCAAGAGATACTCATTCAGTCTAAGGTAGAACGGAAGTGGTTGTCAGGCATGCGTTCATAGGGAATGATGATGATTGTCACGTTCATCACATTCAAGTAGAAGTGTGAATGAATATCTTAGAAGTGGAATAAGTTGAATTGAATAGAAAAACAGTAGTACTTTGCATTAATCTTTGAGGAACAGCAGAGCTCCACACCTTAATCTATGGAGTGCAGAAACTCTATCGTATAAAAATACATAAGTGATAATGGTTCAGGCATGGCCGAATGGCCAGCCTCCATGAAAGTCTAAGATAGCATAAAACTGATCAAAGATGTCTAATACAATAGTAAAAAGTCCTATTTATACTAAACTAGTTACTAGGGTTTACAGAAGTAAGTAATTGATGCGTAAATCCACTTCCGGGGCCCACTTGGTGTGTGCTTGGGATGAGCTTGAATGTTACACGTGCAGAGGTTATTCTTGGAGTTGAACGCCAGTTTGTAACGTATTTCTGGCGTTCAACTCTGGCTTGTGACGTGTTTCTGGCGTTTAACTCCAGACAGCAGCGTAGAACTGGCGTTCAACGCCCTTTTACGTCGTCTAAACTCGGCCAAAGTATGGACTATTATATATTGATGGAAAGCCCTGGATGTCTACTTTCCAACGCAATTAAAAGCGCGCCATTTTGAGTTCTGTAGCTCCAGAAAATCCACTTTGAGTGCAGGGAGGTCAGAATCCAACAGCATCAGCAGTCCTTCTTCAACCTCTGAATCTGATTTTTGCTCAAGTCCCTCAATTTCAGCCAGAAAATACCTAAAACCACAGAAAAATACACAAACTCATAGTAAAGTCCAGAAATGTGAATTTAACATAAAAACTAATGAAAACATCCCTAAAAGTAACTAGATTCTACTAAAAACATACTAAAAACAATGCCAAAAAGCGTATAAATTATCCGCTCATCACAACACCAAACTTAAATTGTTGCTTGTCCCCAAGCAACCGAAAATCAAATAGGATAAAAAGAAGAGAATATACTATAAATTCCAAATTATCAATGAAATATAGCTCCAATTAAATGAGCGGGACTTGTAGCTTTTTGCCTCTTGAATAGTCTCGGCATCTCACTTTATCAATTGAAGTTCAGAATGATTGGCATCTATAGGAACTCAGAGTTCAGATAGTGTTATTGATTCTCCTAGTTCAGTATGATGACTCTTGAACACAGCTATTTTATGAGTCTTGGCCGTGGCCCTAAGCACTTTGTTTTCCAGTATTACCACCGGATACATAAATGCCACAGACACATAATTGGGTGAACCTTTTCAGATTGTGACTCAGCTTTGCTAAAGTCCCCAATTAGAGGTGTCCAGGGTTCTTAAGCACACTCTTCTTTTGCTTTGGACCTTGACTTTAACCGCTCAGTCTCAAGTTTTCACTTGACACCTTCACGCCACAAGCACATGGTTAGGGACAGCTTGGTTTAGCCGCTTAGGCCAGGATTTTATTCCGTTAGGCCCTCCTATCCCCTGATGCTCAAAGCCTTGGGATCCTTTTTATTTACCCTTGCCTTTTGGTTTTAAGGGTTATTGGCTTTTTGCTCTTGCCTCTTGGTTTTAAGAGCTTTTGGCTTTTTCTGCTTGCTTTTCTCTTTTTTTTTTTATATAATTTTTTTTCGCCATTTTTTTTTCTACAAGCTTTGTTCTTTGCTGCTTTTTCTTACTTCAAGAATCATTTTTATGATTTTTCAGATTATCAAATAACATGTCTCCTTGTCATCATTCTTTCAAGAGCCAACATATTTAACATTCTTAAACAACAACTTCAAAAGACATATGCACTGTTCAGGCATTCATTCAGAAAACAAAAAGTATTGTCACCACATTAATATAATTAAACTAAGTTCAAGGATAAATTCAAAACTCATGTACTTGTTGTTCTTTTGAATTAAAACATTTTTCATTTAAGAGAGGTGATGGATTCATATTCACTACTTTAAGGCATAGACACTTAGACACTAATGATCATGTAATAAAGACACAAACATAGATAAGCACTTAACATAAAGAAAACGAAAAATAGAGAATGTAAGAACAAGGAATGAATCCACCTTAGTGATGGTGGCGTTTCCTTCTTGAGGAACCAATGATGTCCTTGAGCTCTTCTATGTCTCTTC
Organism: Arachis ipaensis; assembly: GCF_059453495.1. NCBI lineage: Eukaryota > Viridiplantae > Streptophyta > Magnoliopsida > Fabales > Fabaceae > Arachis > Arachis ipaensis. The sequence goes on from NC_142441.1 coordinate 130,835,516, forward strand.
CTTGTCTTTGTTGCTCCTCCCTCATTGCTTTTTGATCTTCTCTAATTTCATGAAGGATGATGGAGTGCTCTTGATGTTCCACCCTTAATTGTCCCATGTTGGAACTTAATTCTCCTAGGGAGGTGTTGATTTGCTCCCAATAGTTTTGTGGAGGAAAATGCATTTGAGGCATCTCCGGGATCTCATGGTGATGAGCTTCATGCGTCTCTTGAGATCCATGAATGGGCTCTCTTGCTTGCTCCATCCTTTTCTTAGTGATGGGCTTCTCTCCCTCAACGGGAATGTCTCCTTCTATGGAAGCTCCAACTGAGTAACATAGATGGCAAATAAGATGAGGAAACGCTAGCCTTGCCCAAGGAGAGGGCTTTTCGGCTATTTTGTAAAGTTCAAGGGAGATGACTTCATGAACTTCTACTTCTTCTCCAATCATGATGCTATGGATCATGATGGCCCGATCCACAGTAACTTCAGATCGGTTGCTAGTGGGGATGATGGAGCGTTGGATGAATTCCAACCATCCTCTAGCCACAGGCTTGAGGTCCAGTCTTTTTAATTGAACCGGCTTGCCTTTGGAGTCAATCTTCCATTGAGCTCCTTCCACACATATGTCCATGAGGACTTGGTCCAACCTTTGATTAAAGTTGACCCTTCTAGTGTAGGGGCGTGCATCTCCTTGCATCATACGCAAGTTGAACGCCAACTTCACATTTTCCGGACTAAAATCTAAGTATTTCCCCCGAACCATGGTGAGATAATTCTTTGGGTTTGGGTTCTTACTTTGATCATGGTTCCTAGTGATCCATGCATTGGCATAGAACTCTTGAACCATTAGGATGCCGACTTGTTGGATGGGGTTTGTTAGAACTTCCCAACCTCTTCTTTGGGTTTCATGTCGGATCTCCGGATACTCATTCTTCTCGAGCTTGAAAGGGACCTCGGGGATCACCTTCTTCTTAACCACAACATTATAGAAGTGGTCTTGATGAGCTTTGGAGATGAATCTTTCCATCTCCCATGACTCGGAGGTGGAAGCTTTTGTCTTCCCTTTCCCTTTTCTAGAGGATTCTCCGGTCTTGGGTGCCATCAATGGTAATGGAAAAACAAAAAGCTTATGCTTCTACCACACCAAACTTAGAATATTGCTCGCCCTCGAGCAAGAGAAAAAAGAATAGATGAAGAAGAAGAAGAAATGGAGGAGAGGGAGAGAGAGATGTGTTTCGGCCAAGAAGGGGAAGAGAGGGTTATGTTGTGTGAAAATGAGGAAGAATGGAGGGCTATATATAGGGAAGGGAGGGGGGGTTAAGGTTCGGCCATTTAGGGTGGGATGGGTGGGAAATTGTTTTTGAATTTTGAAGGTAGGTGGGGTTTATTGGGAAGTGAAGATGGATGTGAGTGGTGAAGAGTTTTGGGGAAGAGTGTTTATGGGATTGTGTGAAAGAGGGGTGAGAAGAAGTGAGTGGAGGTAGGTGGGGATCCTGTGGGGTCCACAGATCCTGAGGTGTTCAAGGATTTACAACCTTGCACCAAATTAGGCATGCAAAATACCCTTGCACACAACTCTGGGCATTCAGCGCCAGATTGGTGCTTGTTCTGGGCGTTGAACGCCCATTTGTTGCCCATTTCTGGCGTTGAATGCCAGAACCATGCTTGTTCTGGGCGTTCAGCGCCAGCTCTTCTCCAGGGTGCAATTCTGGCGTTCAAACGCCCAGATGCTGCCCATTTTGGGCGTTCAGCGCCAGAACCATGCTCTGTTCTGGCGTTGAACGCCAGCCAGATGCTTCTTACTGGCGTTTAAACGCCAGTAAGGTCTTCCTCCAGGGTGTGATTTTTCTTCTGCTGTTTTTGATTCCGTTTTCAATTTTTATATTTATTTTGTGACTCCACATGATCATGAACCTAATAAAACATGAAAGAACAAGAAAAATAAAATTAGATAAATAAAAATTGGGTTGCCTCCCAACAAGCGCTTCTTTAATGTCAATAGCTTGACAGTGGGATCTCATGGAGCCTCACAGATGTTCAGAGCATTTTTGAGACTTCCCAACACCAAACTTAGAGTTTGGATGTGGGAGTTCAACACCAAACTTAGAGTTTGACTGTGGGGGCTCTGGTTGACTCTGTTTTGAGAGAAGCTTACTGTGCCTCTTTTCCATGTTTACAGAAGGGTAACCTTGAGTTGTAAACACAAGGGAGTCCTCATTCAATTGAAGGACTAATTCACCTCTGTCAACATCAATCACAGCTCTTGCTGTGGCTAGGAAAGGTCTTCCAAGGATGATGAATTCATCCTCATCCATCCCAGTATCTAGGACTATGAAATCAGCAGGGATGTAAAGGCCTTCAACCTTTACTAACATGTCCTCTACTTGTCCATAAGCCTATTTTCTTGAATTGTCTGCCATCTCTAATGAGATTTTGGCAGCTTGCACCCCAAAGATTCCCAGTTTCTCTATTACAGAGAGGGGCATGAGGTTTATCCCTGAACCAAGGTCACACAGAACCTTTTCAAAGATCATGTTGCCTATGGTACAAGGTATTACGAACTTTCCAGGATCCTGTTTCTTCTGAGGCAATGTCAGTTGATCCAGATCACTTAGTTCATTAGTGAACAAGGGAGGTTCATCTTCCCAAGTCTCAATACCAAATAATTTGGCATTCATCTTCATGATTGTACCAAGGTACTTGGTAACTTGCTCTTCAGTAACATCCTCATTCTCTTCAGAAGAGGAATACTCATCAGAACTCATGAATGGCATAAGGAGGTTTAATGGAATCTCTATGGTCTCTAAATGAGCCTCAGATTCCTTTGGTTCCTCAGAGGGAAACTCCTTATTGATCACTGGACGTCCCAGGAGGTCTTCCTCACTGGGATTCACGTCCTCAACCTCCCTTACTAGTTCGGCCATGGTAATTAATTCAATGGCCTTGCACTCTCCTTTTGGATTTTCTTCTGTATTGCTTGGGAGAGTACTAGGAGGGATTTCAGTGATCCTTTTACTCAGCTGACCCACTTGTGCTTACAAATTTCTAATGGAGGACCTTGTTTCATTCATGAAACTCACAGTGGCCTTAGATAGATCAGAGACTAAGTTTGCTAAATTAGAGGTATTTTGTTCAGAGTTCTCTGTCTGTTGCTGAGTGGATGATGGAAAAGGTTTACTATTGTTAAACCTATTTCTTCCACCATTATTAAAGCCTTGTTGAGGCTTTTGTTGATCCTTCCATGAGAAATGAGGGGTTATAGGTGTTTCCATAAGGTTCACCCATATAATTTACCTCTGCTATTGCAGGGTTCTCAGGATCATAAGCTTCTTCTTCAGAAGATGCCTCTTGAGTACTGTTGGATGCAGCTTGCATTCCATTCAGACTCTGAGAAATCATATTGACTTGCTGAGTCAATATTTTATTCTGAGCCAGTATGGCATTCAGAGTATCAATTTCAATAACTCCCTTCTTCATAGGCGTCCCATTACTCACAGGATTCCTCTCAGAAGTGTACATGAACTGGTTATTAGCAACCATGTCAATGAGTTCTTGAGCTTCTGCAGGCGTTTTCTTTAGGTGAATGGATCCACCTGAAGAGGTGTCCAATGACATTTTAGCTAATTTAGACAGACCATCATAGAATATGTCCAGGATGGTCCATTCTGAAAGCATGTCAGAAGGACACTTTTTGGTCAGTTCTTTGTATCTCTCCCAAGCTTCATAGAGGGATTCACCTTCTTTCTGTCTGAAGGTCTGAACATCCACTCTAAGCTTACTCAGCTTTTGAGGAGGAAAGAACTTGGCTAAGAAAGCCTTGACCAGCTTATCCCAAGAGTTCAGGCTATCCTTAGGTTGAGAGTCCAACCATATTCTAGCTCTGTCTCTCACAGCAAAAGGGAAAAGCATGAGCCTGTAGACTTCAGGATCTACTCCATTAGTCTTAACAGTATCACATATCTGCAAGAATTCAGTTAAGAACTGAAAAGGATCTTCAGATGGAAGTCCATGAAACTTGCAGTTCTGCTGCATCAGAGAAACTAATTGAGGTTTAAGCTCAAAATTGTTTGCTCCAATGGCAGGAATGGAGATGCTTCTTCCATGTAAATTGGAATTAGGTGCAGTAAAGTCACCAAGCATCCTCCTTGCATTATTATTATTTTTTGCTGCCATCTCCTCTTCCTGTTCGAAAATTTCTAAAAGGTGCTTGCTGGATTGTTGTAATTTAGCTTCTCTTAGTTTCCTCTTCAGAGTCCTTTCAGGTTCTGGATCTGCTTCAACAAGAATATTCTTGTCCTTGCTCCTGGTCATATGAAAAAGAGGGACAGAAAAATAATAATAGGGATCCTTTTTACCACAGGTATAGAGGTTCCCCTGTGTGAGTAGAAGAAGAAAAGAATGTAATGTAAAAAAAGAAACACAAGGGTAAGGAGAGCAGAGATGTGGGATGAGAGAGAAGGAGAATTTTCGAAAATTATTTTTGAAAAAGAGTTAGTGATTTTCGAAAATAGTTTTTGAAAAAGGTTAGTAATTTTTCGAAAATTAAAATCAAAAATTAAAATAATTAGTTAATTAAAAAGAAATTTTGAAAAAGAGGAAAGATATTTTCGAAAATTAGAGAGAGAGAGTTAGTTAGGTAGTTTTGAAAAAGATAAGAAACAAACAAAAAGTTAGTTAGTTAGTTGAAACAAATTTGAAAATCAATTTTGAAAAGATAAGAAGATAAGAAGTTAGAAAGGATATTTTAAAATCAAATTTTGAAAAAGATAAGATAAAGAGATATTTTTGAAAAGATATGATTGAAATTAGTTTTGAAAAAGATTTGATTTTTAAAATCACAATTAATGACTTGATTCACAAGAAATCACAAGATATGATTCTAGAACTCAAAGTTTGAATATTTCTTAACAAGCAAGTAACAAGCTTGAAATTTTTGAATCAAAACATTAATTGATGATGTTATTTTCGAAAATTAGGAGATAAAGATAAGAAAAAGATTTTTGAAAAATATATTTAAAATTTTCGAAAATAACTAAGAAAAATGAAAAAGATTTGATTTTTGAAAAAGATTTTGAAAAATATAAGATTTTTAAATTGAAAATTTGATTTGACTCATAAAAACAACTAAATTTTAAAATTTTTTTGAAAAAATCAAATCTAATTTTCGAAATTTTGAGAGAGAAAAAGGGGAAGATATTTTTTTGATTTTTGAATTTTTAATGATGAGAGAGAAAAACATGAAAATGATGCAATGCATGAAAATTTTGGGTCAAAACAATGAATGCATGCAAGAATGCTATGAATGTCAAGATGAACACCAAGAACACTATGAAGATCATGATGAACATCAAGAACATATTTTTGAAAATTTTATATGCAAAGAAAACATGCAAGATACCAAACTTAAAAATTTTTCATGTATAGACACTATGAATGCAAGAATGCATATGAAAAACAAGAAAAGACACAAAACATGAAAACATCAAGATCAAACAAGAAGACTTACCAAGAACAACTTGAAGATCATGAAGAACACTATGAATGCATGAATTTTTTGAAAAATACAAGATGAATATGCAATTGACACCAAACTTTCAACTTGACTCAAGACTCAAACAAGAAACATGAAATATTTTTGATTTTTATGATTTTATTAAATTTTTTTTTTGGATTTTTCGAAAATTAATGTGAAAAAGAAAATAAGGATTTCAAAATTTTTAATATGAATTCCAGGAATCTTGCATTCTTATTCTAAAGCTCCAATCTGAGGGTTAGGCATGGCTTAATAGCCAGCCAAGCTTTAGTATGCTATTACATGCATTGAAGTGATTAGTTGGATCCTCAGTCCAAAGGAATTTGGACATGGCTTCACAGCCAGCCAGGATTCAACAAATCATCATGAAACACTAGAATTCATTCTTAAAAATTCTGAAGAAAAATATATTTTTTTTGAAAACATTTTTTTTTCCGAAAACAGGTGAGAAATTTTTGAAAGATTTTTGAAAAATTTTTGAAAATAAAACAAAAAGAAAATTACCTAATCTGAGCAACAAGATGAACCGTCAGTTGTCCAAACTCGAACAATCCCCGGCAACGGCGCCAAAAACTTGGTGTACGAAATTGTGATCTCAGGCAACGGCGCCAGAAACTCTGTATGCACGTCTTAATAAATTGTTTTTCATTCACAACTTCGATACAACTAACCAGCAAGTGCACTGGGTCGTCCAAGTAATAAACCTTACGTGAGTAAGGGTCGATCCCACGGAGATTGTTGGTATGAAGCAAGCTATGGTCACCTTGTAAATCTCAGTCAGGCGGATATAAAATAGTTATGGAGTTTTCGAACATAAATAATAAATAGATAGAAAATAAGGATAGGAACACTTATGTATATCATTGGTGAGAATTTCAGATAAGTGTATAGAGATGCTTTCGTTCCTCTGAACCTCTGCTTTCCTGCTGTCTTCATCCAATCAGTCTTACTCCTTTCCATGGCTGGCTTTATGTAAGGACATCACCGTTATCAATGGCTACTTTTTATCCTCTCTGGAAAATGGTCCGATGCGCTGTCACTGCATGGCTAATCATCTGGAGGCATCACCCTTGTCAATGGCTGCATCCCATCCTCTTGTGAAAATGGTCCAAATGCTCTGTCACAGCATGGCTAATCATCTGAGGTTCTCGATCATACTGGAATAGGATTCACCCTCCTTTTGCGTCTGTCACTACACCCAGCACTCGCGAGTTTGAAGTTCGTCATAGTCATTCAATCCCAGAGTCCTACTCGGAATACCACAGACAAGGTTTAGACTTTTCGGACTCTCATGAATGCCGCCATCAATCTAGCTTATACCACGAAGATTCTGATTAAGAGATCCAAGAGATACTCATTCAGTCTAAGGTAGAATGGAAGTGGTTGTCAGGCACGCGTTCATAGGGAATGATGATGATTGTCACGTTCATCACATTCAGGTTGAAGTGCGAATGAATATCTTAGAAGCAGAATAAGTTGAATTGAATAGAAAAACAGTAGTACTTTGCATTAATCTTTGAGGAACAGCAGAGCTCCACACCTTAATCTATGGAGTGCAGAAACTCTATCGTATGAAAATACATAAGTGATAATGGTTCAGGCATGGCCGAATGGCCAGCCCCCATGAAAGTCTAAGATAGCATAAAACTGATCAAAGATGTCTAATACAATAGTAAAAAGTCCTATTTATACTAAACTAGTTACTAGGGTTTACAGAAGTAAGTAATTGATGCGTAAATCCACTTCCGGGGCCCACTTGGTGTGTGCTTGGGCTGAGCTTGAATGTTACACGTGCAGAGGTCATTCTTGGAGTTGAACGCCAGTTTGTAACGTATTTTTGGCGTTCAACTCTGGCTTGTGACGTGTTTCTGGCGTTTAACTCCAGACAGCAGCGTAGAACTGGCGTATAACATAAAAACTAATGAAAACATCCCTAAAAGTAACTAGATTCTACTAAAAACATACTAAAAACAATGCCAAAAAGCGTATAAATTATCCGCTCATCAATGACTGAGACCTCTTCCTTTTGCTGGAGGTGGCCTTGGCTTTCCCTTTGCCTCTGTCAGACATCCTGAAAATAGAAATTACAGGATACAAAATATTAAGCAAAGTAGAGGTATGAAAAGCAAGTATGATATAGCCAAACAGACAGAAGACAGGAAACAGAAGGGTATTGAGGTACATTCATGAAGTGAGCCAAAGAAATAAATTCTTGGAATGCAAGAAAAATAGAATTCAGACATCAACCAAAAATACAATCCAAGAATTCATGCAATGTTAGTAAAGATGCTTGTTTGTTAAGCAACAACAATTATCATGCCCAAAAGAATATAAAAGAGTTAGTTTGAAAAACTAAAAAGAAAGGTCAAAAATTCAATTAAGTCAAAAGTTAGAAAAGTGGGTTAAAGATCAGTGGCATGATAATTATTGAACTTAACCAAGAGAAGTTCAAAAATTTTAGGAAACAAGCATACTCACATTCATGAAGATGATGCAAGTCATTGATGATAAAATATGTTATGCATAAAAGCACAAAAGAGAAATGCAAGTCATCATCAATGTGTTTGTTCACTTAAGTGCAAAAATTGGTGTAGAAAAATAAAAATTCACTCATGTAACCCAAGGTAAATTGGAACAATGAAAACAGCTACATAAGTAAAATTTCACCAATAATTACAACTTAAAAGAACCTCATTCAAAAGAAACAAGATTAGGCCACTTGAAGGTTTAGGAAAACAACTTCAATGGTCAATGAGAAATACACTTGAAATATGACCATGAAGGGCAGAAATTTGGACCAAACTTGAGCGATGAAAAACATAAAAGAGGTTCAAAATCGCTTGGTCGATCAAGGTTCTAATTGACACAGAAATCCCTCAAATAGTTCCTTGTTATCACCAATGAAGTAATTTGAATAAAGGGAACTAAAGAAGAGCGGAGGTGCCAGCCGACCAATACATGAATTGAATTGGGCAGTAATCAAGTAGGACTAAAGTTAAAATGTGCCAAATTCAGTCCACAATTGGAAGTCAATAGCATAAAGATTTCAGAAAAATTTGGCAGCATTCCGGCAGTAAATTGAGCATTCCCGGATTAAACAAACAGCAGAACTCAACCCATATGAATTCAAAACAATACAGACAAAGTCAGCAATCATAATTTCATATGAACTAAGGTGCATATTCAAACATGAGCAGCAATTTCAATCAGCAGTAGCAAACAGCAGTGGAATAATCACAGAGTATCATCAGAATTAAACAGCATCAATAGCATCAAATGGTAGTAGCACCCAAAATTAGCAACATGTAAAAATCACATAACATCAACATCATCATCACTCAACAAAGCGAATGAAAATTAGCCATTTCAGACAGCATCAGTGGAAAAAAAAATCAGACCTAAATCCACTAACCAAAATCCTAAAACTACCTAACCACCTAAAATCAACTAAACATGCATTTCTAACTAATCTAATTGAACAGAAATTAAGCAAAGCGAACTAAAATACTTAAACAAAATAAAATAAAAAAATGCAGAAAGGAAGAACAGGGGAACCTGGAAGGGTTTTGAAAGCAGAAACAGAGATGGAAACTGGGAGGAAAGAAGAGCAGTGCCAACCCAGAGATGGCGGCTACTGAAGGTGGTGATGACGGCAAAATGGAGGCGCTGAACTCAGGGAGCAGGGAGAAGCACCAGATTTCCGTTCTGGTACAGAGATGGTAGAGGGACGTGAAATGGAGAAGAAGGAAGGAGGACGAGTGGTTGTGGTAGAAGGTGGAGATTACCGGTGGCAATGGGTGGCCATGGCGGTGCTGGTTGATTGCGGGAAGGGGAAATGGCCGAGAAAGGAGAAGAAGGAAAAGAAGAAAAGGGGAGAGAAAGAGTGGTTTCCACGGCGGTTCGGGGTCGTCGGAAATGATGCGGGTGGTGGTGAGAGGCAAAAGTTGATGGTGGTGGTTATGGAGGTTTGGAAGGGAGAAGAGAGACGTTGGGAAGAATAAACAGAAGAGGGAAGAGTGACGCGAAATGGCTAGGGTTCACGCATCAGGGGTGTTAATGAATTCAAATCCACGCGTATACGTCATTGACGCATGCGCGTGGGTGGAGACAGAGCAAGTTGACACGTACGCATGGGGCGAAATTGTGCTAAACGCACAATCTCAGCATCACTTTCGTGCAACTCTCTGAAATTTTTATAGAGGTAGCATTGAGGCATCGATGCGTACACGTCGTTTACACGTGCGCGTGGATGGCAAGAAAAGCAACGTGACACGTATGCGTTATGCATGCGCACGCGTGAGCTGCCCTTTTTTTTTAAAACACCAAACAGAGCTTAAAATTCTCCTAACACTATCTACAACTCCAAACCAACTAAAATAAAAATTAACAATATTTTTTATTTTTGGAAGATTTTTCACAAAATTTGAGAAAACTTGCAATTCAAGTAAAAACTCAAATTCAAAGAATCATCCTTATTCGAAGCATAAAACCAATAAACAACCTAGCAACCAAAACAAAACATACAAAAGAATAAAAGGAAAGAACTACCTAACGATGGCAACTTGATAAACTACTATTTTATGGTTTATCTTGTGCTCAATTGAGTGGATTTTATCAATCTTTCATACACTTATTCATACTATTTGCATGGTTTTACATTCTCCTTCCTGATTTTGTGCTATGATTGAAAACATGCTTCTTTGACCTTATATTTGCTAATATTAATCTTCTCTCATTACCATTCGATACCTTGATGTGTGCGTTAAGTGATTACAGGAATTACAGGGTAGGAATGACTTAGCGGATGGAAAGGAAGCATGCAAAAGTGGAAGGAATACAAGAAATTGAAGGAACTGCTAAAGCTGTCCAGCCTGACCTCTTGGTACTAAATTGACCATAACTTGAGCTACAGAGGTCCAAATGACGCAGTTCTAGTTGCGTTGGAAAGCTAACATTTGGGGCTTTGCAACAATATATAATTTGCCATAGATTCCCTGAAGCCAAGTGACACGAACGCGTGGATCACGCGGATGCGTGACCTGGCAAAAACACAATCCGCGCGAATGCGTGGACGACGCTTCCGCGTGACTTTGCAGCGACCTGTACGTACCAGAAATCGCTGGGGGCGATTTCTGGTCTATTTTTTATCCAGTTTTTGGCCCAGAAAACACATATTAGAGGCTACAGAGTGGGAGAATGCATACATTCAATCATCATACTTTTCATTCACACGATTTTTAGGTTTTAGATGTAGTTTTAGAGAGAGAGGTTCTCTCCTCTCTCTCTCTCTCTCAAGTTTAGGATTAGGATTTCAGCTTCATTCTAGGTTTAATGTTCCTTTAATTTATATTTCTCTTCTACTTTTATTTACTCTAATACTTTTATTTGTATTTGACTTATGTTGCCCAATTGGCTTATGAACTTTTCCATGTTAGGTTTGAATATTCTATTTAATATTAATTGAGGTATTTTAGATTTATGATTTTTATTTAGCCTTTTATATTCTTGGCTTTAATTGATTAATTGGAGACTCTTGAGTTATTAAACTCATCGTGATTGATAATTGTTAATTTTGCTAATTGATTTGAATTCCAATAACTCTAGTCTTTCCTTAGGAATTGATTAGGACCTGAGGATCAAATTGATTAGTCCACTTGATCTTCCTTTGTTTAGCAAAGGTTAACTAAGTGGGATTAAAATCCAATTCTCATCACCGTTGATAAGGATAACTGGGATAGGACTTCTAATTCTCATACCTTGCCAAGAGTTTACTTTATAATTATTTATTTATTTTTCTTGCCATTCAAATTACTTGTTCCTTATTTTAAAAAACCCAAAAATATACTGTTTTACATAACCAATAATAAATTATACCTCTCTGCAATTCCTTGAGAAGACGACCCGAGGTTTAAATAATTCGGTTATAAATTTTTATTGGGTTTGCTTTAGTGACAAACAAAACTTTTGTACGAAGGGATTTCTGTTGGTTTAGAAACTATATCTACAATGCAATTATTTTTATAAAATTCTTTACTAGCAAAAATCCTAACGTCACAACTCAATTCATTCGTTGAGTATATCTACAAGAGAAATGGAAAGAGTTTACCATGGTGGGGTATCTCCCACCTAGCACTTTTATTTATTGTCCTTAAGTTGGACAATTGGGAGGCTCCTTATCAAGGTGGCTTGTGCTTGTATTCTTCCTTGAACTTCCACCAATGCTTGGACTTCCAATAGGCTCCAAAATTCATAATCAATAGCACCAAGCTTTGATGAAGTTCCACACAAGCTAAGGGCTCCCAAAGTTGATCTTCACATATTCCTGAATCCCAAATCTTGTTTCTACACCCATCTTTAAGTTGATCAAGACAATTCCATTTGGGCGGCAAGCGATTCAAATTCTCAAGTGAACATCAAAACATCTTCCTAGACCCATTCAATTTAGGAATTCTCCAACTTTGGGGCCTAAGCCTTGATGGTTCAACCTTAATGAGCTTAACATCATTTTGCCAACCACTACACAACCTTCTCTTACTCCTCAATCCACAAAGAGCTCTAAGTTGACCATCCGTTTCAAGCAACCCATATTCAAGTGGAATTAGAAAGCTTAGAGATAAGAGATTTACCCACTTGAATGGTGTAAAAGATGATGGTGACTTAGGAAGGGGGACCTCCCCACACTTTGACAATGCAAGGTCCGCTCTCTTTTGCTCTTCTTTAAATTCCTCCACCTCTTGACAGGCATCTTTAATTTCAATTCCTTGTTCACCAATCTCTTCTTCACATTCCTCATTGCTTAAGTCGTGTGTCAGAGGTTGTACATTAGCCTCCTCAACATCAAATTCACAACACAATGAGGACGATTCAACAATCTTCAACAACATATTGGTTGGTGCGGAATTATCTTCAATAACAAGACTTGTCACTTGCTCAATTTCTTCCAATCCTTCATTACTTAACATATGCCTTGGAGGTTTCACATCCTCCTCAACATTGCTTTCTAGTCCAATGGAAGAAGGCTCAACAAGATCATCAATGGGATTGAACATTGTGGACAAAAAATCACTAATGATGGAATCAACTTCTTGATCAATTTCCCTCAACTCTTTGTCCACTTCCTTAACATTAATGACCTCAACTTCCTCCTTTGGTTGCGATTCTTGCTTCAACTCCTCTTCTTCACCTTGAAGTTTCAAATTTACTCCCTCACTATGCTCCTTGATTGCTTCTCCACATTCAACAATAGGAGTGCCTTGATCGTATAGGCTTAGGCGGGAGGAGACCATGTTGCTAACGGCTTCCGCCATGGTGGCAATCACGACTTCTAGCTTCTTGAACTCTTTTTGTGTCTCCTCTTGCCTTTGGATGTAAGAGCTAATATCTCTTTGTTGTTCTAGTATGAGAGCATGGAGAGATTCATCTATTGGAGGTGATATGGGAATAGAAGGTTCAATGTTTGGGAGAAAGGACTCATAATTGGAAGGTGGTTCATATTGGTGAGAATCTTGAGGTGGGGTGTATGAAATTGGTGGTTCTTGGGAGTATTGGTGTTGGAAATGTGGTGGTTCTATGTATGGTTCATATGGCTCATAAGGTGGTTGGTATGGTGAATAAGGATTAGGGCCATAATGAGGTGTTTGGTGGTATGGGACTTGTGAGTATGGTGGTTCAAAACTAGGTTGAGGAAAGGGGTTATATGTATGTGGTGGTTGTTTTTGACAATCACAATGAGGGTCACCACACACATTAGATTGATATGCATTAGGAGTTGGATTATACCCATAAGAAATCGGAGGTGGTTGTTGCCACGAAGAGTGATCAATTCCTTGAGGCTCCTCCCACCTTTGATTGTCCCATCCTTGATGCATGTTATCATTGTAGTTCCCATTTTCTACAACATAATTTGTACCAAACTCATAGCCAAAGGGGTGAGAATTCATGGTGGAAAATAAAAAACAACAACAAAAACTAAGAAGAGATAAAGAAAACAAACTCCTAAACCAAAACTAGCAAACCAACAAAAAGCAAACTATTCACACTATCAACATATATACAATAACCAATAACAAGAACTCATTACAACTCCCCGGCAATGGCGCCAAAAACTTGATGTGAGGATTTATACCAGTTCGGAATTTAACAAAATAATTTCGTTGTGAGCATACCCCAAACCGATAATCAATCCTCAAATCAAAGTTTAAAAGTTTTTGGTTGTCACAAGTCTAGCCCAATAAAAATAACCGAGAGTATTAGTCCCGGGTCGTCTTCTCAAGGAATTGCAGTAAGGTATGCATATTATTGGTTATGGTATCCAAGGGGTGGGTTGGTAAAAAGGGACAAGAAAATAAACCAAGCAAATAAAGATAACCAACAAATACTAAAAAGAGGCATTCATGGCAAGGATTGAGAATCTAGACTTTCTATCATAGTCACTAATCATATCACAATACTTATCAAGAATTTATCCTATTTAGTCAACTCCAAGAATGGAAGAAGGTATAATATTATCTTCACATGAGAGAAAGTCAAGTAAGACTAGTTAATCTCAATCCAAAAGTCCTAATCAACTTGCTAATTGAATTAGCAAGAGATTAAAATCAATGAAAATAATATTAACAAACAAATCTAGATCACCAACACAAGTTGGGTATTAATGACTCAAGATTGCCTAATTTCTCTTTCCAAGCCAAGAATGCTCAAAAACTACTCTAACATCCAACCAAGCATTTTATCAAACACTTGGAAAGCATAAAAGGAAAGCATCATAAATTGCAAGGAATAATAAAATATACTACTACCCAATTGCAAAGAAACAATAATAACAACTCAAATCAACAATAAAAAAACATCGAACATCAAATTGCCTTAAAGGAAACCCAAATCCAACAAAGAGTTCATAAACATAAAAGAGGCATAAAAGAGAAATTAACAAGAAGAAACTAGGGAATTAAACTACTAGAGCATGAAAATGTAAAAGAAACAAGATGAGAACAAGAAATTAAACCTAGATCTAAGATGCAATTAACCTAAAACCCTAATTCTAGAGAGAAGAGGGAGCTTCTCTCTCTAGAAAACTAACCTACATGATCCTAAGCTAAAACTAATTGCTCCCCCATTTGTCCAATCTTCAATTCTGCATGAAATAGTTTCTGGAATCAGTTGGATTTGGGCCTGGGAAGCTCAGAAATCGCCTCCAATGTTTTCACTTTAATGAGGTCACGTGCTAGCTATGACGCGTACGCGTCATGTCACGCGTACACGTCGCCTGGACGACCTCCTCTTCACGCGTGCGCATCTGTCACGCGTGCGCGTCGATGTATGCACTCCAAATCCTTGTGTTTCCATGAATTCTCCACTTTGCATGCTTTTCTCTTCACTTCTTCCATCTAATACTTGCCTTATGAACCTGAAATCACTTAACAAACACATCAAGGCATCAAATAGAATTAAAGTGAATTAAATTTAGCTATTTTAAGGCCTAAAAAGCATGTTTTCACTCTTAAGCACAAATTTAGGGAGAATTACAAAACCATACTATTTTATTGAATAAATGTGAGAAAAGTTGATAAAATTTCCTAAATTAAGCACAAGATAAACCACAAAATTGGGATTTATCACTCATTTGCAAGATCAAGGTTAGCAACAAAATTTTTCTAATATCTTTCCTCTAGCACTCTAAGAAAAAGGTGTTTCCAAAAAGCCAAATTTGACATAAAAAGTAGCATGTTTGGATTATGATCTCGAAATGTTTCAACTTCAAAGTTTTAGTTAGTTGTTTTCACCAGTGTCATGCTTGTAGGTTTAGATCTCTGTGTATAGCATTGACCACAGGGTATCTATTACAATTCCCTTTAACTTTTGGACTGAATACAATAGCGTGTAGTGGTGCTTCTAGCATTGATGAAAATCAAGGGCAAGCTTCGTTGATTTCGACAATCTTGAATAAAGCTTCGCTATCGTTCTGATTCCCTTGTGAGTCATAGGTCTTCACTTTCAATTACCATTTTAGGCTCCAAATGTTCTTCCAATGTATTGTCTAGAGTTATTACTGATTTATGTCATCGTGTTGTATCCTTATTCTATTGGGATTAGAAAAATATGTTGATTATTTTCTAAGATGAAATTATTCTGACGATTTGTTGATTCTGTCCACCAGATTCTCAAAAAGTTGGTGGATCCATGCCAGAGTCTCATTTTAACATTTACTAGCTACTACCTGGAATGGAGGATGATTCCTAAACCACAAGTCTTCTCAAATCCTATCAGACCCCTATATTGTGATCTTCCACTTTGCTCCTTTCTCCTGTACTTTTTTCCCTTTCATCAAACTCTACCACATTCATAAAAGCCTAATGCTAGGTTTGGCACCCAAAAAAGAGGTATATCAAAAATATATATTCTTGTATATATTGTAGAAGAGAGAGTATGGGTTTAATTAATAGTTGTCATCCTTGCTTTGAACATGACCATATTAAAATTTTAAGGTCTTTGAAGCCTATATATCACCAAATCTTTTTTCTTTGCTCATAGAGTTTCAACTAATCTATTGCACTTTCCTACTGTTTTGATTAATACTTCCCTTCCAATTGCTGGTAGCAATGAGCATTTTCAATAGTGCAATTTCTTTACAACCTTGTCTTTCAATAAAATAAAATGTTTTCCTCTTAGAATTGTTGATTGTTGAAGATAGTCCCAAATATCTGTCTTGCACTTCTACATTTGTGATCGTAAGAGAATTGCTAATTCAGTTTTGATTGACTATGGAGTATTTTTATTGAAGAACACTGTCGATTTGTTCAAGTTGATGACTTGACCACTTAAGTTGTTGTATTGTTGTAGAGTTTGGAGTAGATTATCACAATTCTGTTGGGTAGCTTTGCAAAATAAGAGAGAATTGTCTACAAAGAAGAGGATGGTTGATAGATAGACACCTACTACTAAGCCAAAATCCTTGAAATAAGTTATTTTGTTTTCCCTTGTGGAGCAAAAAAGAGAAATCTTTTGCATATATTATCAAAAGGTAGGAGGAGAAGGGATCTTTCTGCTGGAGCTCTCTAGTTAAGCTTACAAAATTAGTTGGTAATCCTTCCACAACAACATATATAATATCAGAGTTACACATTCTTTTATCCACTCTATCCACTTTGCACAAAAACTAGTTTCTTCTTTACAAACCCTACAATGCTTCATTTCATTCAATCATAGACTTTGATCATGTCTAGTTTCAGTGCCATGTCATATCATCCATAAATCTAATTTTTCAAATAGTGCATATATTTATAGGACATAAGGATATTATCACTTATGAGCCTTCGTCATATGAACACACTTTGATTATCACTGGTGAGCCTATTCATAAGAGAATGTAATATGTGAATCAATGTCTTTGAGACAATCTATCTTGTAAAACACTGTGCTAAGGCCAATCGGTCTAATTTAGTTCGTTGTTGTAGCATTTTGGACTTTTGAAAAGAGTTAATCAATTTTCACTTCCTTGTCTTCATGAAAATTCAAAAAGTGTCTTTTTAAAAAAAATAAAATTAAAAAAAGATTCATGAAAATAACACATAAACACCCAACATATAATTTTCATATTAAAGAGCTTAGTAAATGATTTCATCCATAATCGTCAAAACAAATTAAGAGACAATCATTTTTCTGAAACTCATAAACTACCAACCAACTAACCAATCAATCATTGTTGTCCCAAGTGTCATATTTTTAGAAACTCGTGTAGAAATATGGCCATATTTTGAGTTGAAAAAAATAAGAGAAAAGAAAATGAAAAAAGTAAAAGGTTTAGAAGCATATGAAAATGCACTACAAAAATTGAAAAGAAATGAAACGAACACTAAAGGATTAACAGTGATTGTGGCAAGTGTGGTGATGACATTGTTCTTGTTGTACTGCATCCTCAATTAGAGGCTAGGGTAGAATATCTGGAAGATGAGGCAATCCATCAAAGTTAACCAGATAGGTTTAATGGAAAGGAGAGCAAGGAGATTTGAAACGGAGGTAAACCTAGATAATTGAAAAGAAGTATGAGTGTTGGATTGTTAGTTTTATAAAATAGTTTGATGTTGGTCTAGTATATTATGAATTTAAATATTATAGTTAGGATAGTTTTGATGAATAAGTAATTTGGATGAATGGTTTGAGAAAATTGATAGTTATATTATTGATGGGTTAAGAAAAGAGTACAAAGGCTAGTGAGACTTGATATGTTTGTCAGTTGATTACAATAAATTTTATGA
Organism: Arachis ipaensis; assembly: GCF_059453495.1. Lineage (NCBI taxonomy): Eukaryota > Viridiplantae > Streptophyta > Magnoliopsida > Fabales > Fabaceae > Arachis > Arachis ipaensis. The sequence continues at coordinate 130,853,285 of NC_142441.1, forward strand.
TGGTCTATTTATAGGTTTCACAAGTTGGTTCATTATAATTTCTAAATATTTCTAGGTCTTAGATATTTCTAGATACTAATCTTTAATATTTCTAAAACTTGATTTATTTACTTAACTTCTAGACTTCTCCATCATAATATCTACATATTTATTTTTATGAAACAAGATCATGAGAATTCTAGAAAATTCCACAAATGTGTAGCATAATCAATACTCCTCCTTGATGCACATTTGTATAACTCCAAGCATCTCTCAAAATAGTTCGAACTTTGATCTTGGTAGTGCCTTAATGAAGATGTCTGCCAGTTGCTCATCTGTATTGCAATACTCGATCTTTATTTTTTTTCCAATATAGCTTCTCGTATAAAATGATACTTAATAGTTTATGCTTGATCCTACTATGATGGACTGGATTGTTTACCATTGTTATTGCTAACTTGATGTTGCACAACATAGTTGTTGGTTCTTCTTGTTGCTCTCCAATGTCTTTGAATATTTTTCTTAGCTATATTGCTTTACTAGTAGAATTTGTAGCGGCAACATACTCAGCTTCAGCAGATAATTGAGCCACAGTTTCTTGTTTCTTTGATGCCCAAGAGAATGCTTCAGATCGTAGTGTAAATGCATATCTAGAAGTGCTTTTCATGTCATCAATTGATCCTGCCCAATCACTGTCGATATATCTAAGTAGCTTTAGATCTTCAGTAGATTTATAGTGAATTTCATATCCTTGTGTTCCTCATAGATATCTTAAGATTCTTCTGCAGTCCCATAGTGTTTCTGACTTGGCTTTTGCATGAATCTTGATAGTAGACTTCTTGCATGCATGATGTCAGGTCTTGTGGTAGTTAGATAAAGGAGGCTTTCAATAAGACTTCTGTATTACAAAGCATCTGCCTCTCGAGATTCATCTTCTTTTTATAATTTCTCATTATGGACTAGAGGAGTAGATACCGCTTTGTAATTATTCATCTTGAACCTTTGTCGCAAATTTTGAGTGTATTTCTTTTGCGAGATGAAAATTTCGTCTTCATTTTGGTTTACCTCAATGCCAAAAAAATAGTGCATCAATCCTAAGTCAGTTATCTCAAATGTCTGCTTCATTTCTTCTTTGAATTCTTTGATCATGGACTTATTGTTTCCTGTGTAGTAAGGTCATCCACGTACAAGAAAAATATGAGAGTGTTTAAATTACTTTGCATCTTGATGTATAGTGTAGGCTCACTTTTACTCCTCTTGAATTCATGACTACTAAAATATTTGTCAATTTGACTGTACCATGCTTGCAGAGCTTGCTTGAGTCCATAGAGTGCTTTCTTTAGCCTTAGCACCTTGTCTTCATGTCCTTCTACAATGAACCCTTGTGGTTGATCAACATATATTTCTTCCACTAGTTCTCCATTTAGAAAGGTGGATTTTACGTCCAATTGATAGATTTTCCATTATTTTTGTGCTCTAGTGCAATGAACGCTCTTATTGTATCCAGGCGAGCTACAGGTGCAAATGTCTCTGTGTAATCTATCCCAAAATTTATGCTTATAAATGGATCCATCGAGATTGAGCTTAGTCTTGTATACCCATTTGAATCTAATGACATCTTTATTTGAAGGATGATCTATCAGCTCTCATGTGTTGTTCTTTTCAATCATTTTGATTTCTTCTTCCATGGCGTTTCCGCATTCTTCTTACTATTTTGTTTCTTCAAAATTTGTAGGCTCGATCTTAAAAAAATTGCATGTTTCATATACATCTTGTAGAGACTTAGTTTTTCTTGGAGGAGAATCAGTGGTTGCTTCTACTGTTGGAGTAGTTGTGCTTACTTCTTCATGTTCTTGTTCTTTTAGTCTTGTAGGTAGTTGCTGTGATACTTCAATGCTTCCTTTCTCAACTTTTTCATCTTCCCAGTTTCATGAAGTATTTTCGTCAAACTCCACATCTCTACCGATGGTGAGTTTCTTTGTTTGCAAGTTATGCACACGGTATCCTTTTGATTGTGAACTATAACCAAGGAATATTCCTTTCCCTGTCTTCCCATCAAGCTTGCTTATTTTTTGTGTGGGAATATGGACATAGCATATGCATCCAAAAACTCTTTGATAAACCAATATTTTATAGTTTATCTTGTGCTAATTTGAGTGGTTTTTATCAACTCTTTACTCACTTATTCATATAAATTGCATGGTTTTATATTTTTCTTCCTAATTTTGTTCTATAATTGGAAACTTGCTTTCCAAATTACCAAAAATTAATTCTCCTTTACCATTTGATGCCTTGATATGTGTGTTAAGTGATTTCAGGGTTTATAGGGCAGGAATGGCTTAGAGAATGGAAAGGAAGCATGCAAAAGTGGAATGAATACAAGAAGCTGAAGGAACTACTAAAGCTATCCAGCCTGACTTCTTGGTACTAAATTGATCATAACTTGAGCTACAGAAGTTCAAATGAGGCAGTTTCAGTTGCGTTGGAAAGATAACATCTGGGGATTCGCAATGATATATAATTTGCCACAGCTACTCTGAAGATAGGCGACGCGTACGCGTGGATCACGCGCACGCGTGACCTAGCAAAAATCCAATCCACACTCACGCGTGGACGACGCTCACGCGTGACTTTGCCGCGTGCTGGACGTATCAGAAATCGCTGGGGGCGATTTCTGGGCTGTTTTTGACCCAGTTTTTGGCCCAAAAAACACATATTAGAGGCTATAAAGTGGGGGAATCCATTCATTCATAACACAACTTTCATTATCAACAATTTTGGGTTTTTAGATGTAGTTTTCTAGAGAGAGAGGCTCTCTCCTCTCTCTTAGGTTTTAGGATTATAATTTCTTTGTTTTCTCAATTCCAGGTTCAATACTCCTTTAATTTATGTTCTCTTCGACTCTAAATTATTCTAGTACTCTAGTTTATCTATTTCTCCTATTGATTACTTTATGTTGCTATTTGATTTATGAATTCTTATGTTTAATTTGAATTTCTATTTAATACAAATTGAGGTATTTCAGAATTATGATTGCCTTCTTCTATTTATGTTATTGATGCTTCCAATTTAATTTAGATTTCTCCCCTTTGCTTTGGTTGAGTAATTGGTGACACTTGAGTTATCAAACTCAGCTGTTGATTGAAAATTAGAATTTGCTGATTAATTTGGATCCCTCTAAAGCTATTCTTTCCATAGGAGTTGACTAGGACTTGAGGAATCAAATTAATTAGTCTACTTGATTTTTCTTTATTTAGTAAGGGTTAACTAAGTGGGAGCAATAAACAATTCTCATCACACTTGATAAGGATAACTAGGATGAGATTTCCAGTTCTTATACCTTGCAATAATTTTCATGATAATTAATTTACTTTCTTGTCAATTTATTTTCCTGTTCCTTATCTCAAAAACCCAAAAATATACCTTTTTTCCATAACCAATAATAAATCATACTTTCTTGCAATTCCTTGAGAGACGACCCGAGGTTTAAATACTTCGGTTATAAATTTTATTGGGTTTTGTTACTTGTGACAACCAAAGTTTTTGTATGAAAGGATTCTTTGTTGGTTTAGAAACTATACCTACAACGTGATTACTTTTACCTGTGAAATTCTTTACTAGCAAAAAAGCCCGTTCGTTCAAAATGGTGCCGTTGCTGGGGAATCGCAAACGTGTGCCTTATTATTGGTTATTGTAAATATTTGCTTTTTCGTTTCTTTGTTAGTGTTTCTAGTTTTAGGAGTTTATTTTCATTAATTTTTATTAATTTTTATTTTCTTTAGCTACTATGAATTCTCACCCCTCTGGTTTAAAGTTTGGTTCCAATGTTGTTGTAAGGAATGGAAACTATAATGAAAATAGGCATCAAGGTTGGAAGAATCAAAGATGGGAGGAGCCACAAGGATTTGATCAACCCTCTTGGCAACAAGCCCCTCCAATGCGCTATAACCAACAACCATTCTGTGATGCATACCAAGACAATAGTTATGGTGGACCTTTTCGTGACAACCAACCTCCACCAAATTACTATGGTCAAGAGCCATTCCGAGGTGCATACCAAGATGATAGATATGGTGGACCACCTTGTAGTTACCAACAAGCCCCATTATATGCCTATGAACCACCTCCTCAACATAGCTTTGAACCACCATACTCACGAGCCACCCACAACCATTCACCTCCATATGATCTTAACCCTTATCCACCATATCAACCACCCTATGAGCCATACATAGATCCACCCCAATTCCAACCCAATTACTCCTAAGAACCACCACCTCCATATACACCACATCCATATCCATCAATCCAAGAGCCTTATGGTCCTACTTATGATATCCAAGCAGAACAAGAGTCAAAGAATTGTCTCAAGGAAACAGTGGATCAATTTCAAGCAACCCTGCGTCAATTGGACCGAGCGGTAAACCGAATAGCACCCGAAGCTTTTATGGCTAAAGAATCTCAACTTGAGAACAAGGAATTGAAGTGTGTTGTGCAACAAGTGGAAAAGATGGAGAGTGATGAACCACCACATTCTTATTATGATGAACTACCCTCTTATCATGAACCTTTCCTCCCAAGTAATGAGCCCTCATATCCACCTCAACCTTCAATGCATGACACTCTTGGTGTTCTTCTTCAAGGGTAAAGAGAGATGGAATGGGGAGTACTAGAATTCGCGACTGCCTTAACTGAGGTAGTAAATCAATTAGCTTCCCAACATCTAAGCACCCAAAGTACTCCTATGGCTACATGTGGAGAATCAAAAGAAGAGCGTAGCATGAAGGAGACACTAGAAACTCCGGTGGACAATGAGGAACATGGCTTTGAACAAATGGAGGAAGCCATAATAGTTGCAGAGGAAGAAGTGGTTGAAGATTTAGGAGATGCTGAACCTCCATGAGAATCTAGAATTGTAGAGTACTCCTCCAATAAGATTGAAATTGATGTCAAGAAGGCCAGTGCACAACCTCCATGGCATATTCATTATGAAGACTTGGATGGGATAGATCAAGAAGTAAGTTCCTCTAGTGATGAGGATCATGCATCAAGTCCTTCTAGTGATAAATCTACATCCACAAATAAACTCCTTGAATATGAAGACTCTTCTCTGATCGAGTCTAAGAATGATGTGGAAGCGGAAATTCTTAGAAAAGGACGAACGGGAGTTGAGTACGCTTTGTCAAGAATGTTAGAGACTTCTCCACCTAGGTTGCCATCTACTCCTTCATTTGAGTGGATAAGGCTTGTCTCTATTCGCCTTACCATTCCACCTGAATATGATATTCTAGAAACAGATGGCCAACTTAGGAAACTTTGTGGCATTAAGCATAAGAAAAGGATGTTTAGTGGTTGGAGTTGCAAATTAAGGCTCATCAAGGTTGATACTTCAAGAGATAGATGTAAGGGCTCAACTGGTGATAATTTGGTTAGATCTAAAAGAAGAGTTTGGTACTCCGTAGAGAATTCAGAGTGCTTGCCACCCGGATGGAACCATGATGATCAACTTGAAGACGGGTGTAGAATCAAGATTTGGGATCCCGGCATACAAGAAGATCAACTTTGGGAGCTCAAAGCTTGTGAAGAACTCCATCAAGGCTTAGGAAATTTACATGGAATAGACAGAGTTTATTGGAAGTCCAAGCATTGGTGGCAGTTTCAAGATGAGTTCAAGCACAAGCCACTATAACAAGGAGCTCACCAAATGTCCAACTTAAGGACTTTAACTAAAAGTGCTAGGTGGGAGACAACCCACCATGGTATATTCTTTCCTTTTTGTTCTTAGTTTTATTTTATTTTATTTCTATTCGTGTTCATTCATAATTTCTGCATAGTCATATGTATTCTGCATTAAAAAAAAAGGGGGATCGACGCGCAAGCGTCAACGACGCGCACGCATCGTATGTGTCTGCGCAACTAGACAGAGAGTTGCGCGAGAGAAGCGCGGGAGGGGTGTGTGAAGCACAAGCCACTCCACGCGTACGCGTACCTCACGCATACGCGTCCCCTGCAGAAAGTTCAACCCACACGTAAGCGTCAGCGACGCGTACGCGTGGGCATGAAAAATCGGCGTAAAAACGTGTTGAACAGAGAGTTGTGATGGTTTGAGGCTGGCATCGTGCGAAAGGCACAAATTCATTCACACGTATGCGTCCCTGACGCGTACGCGTCATGTTCCTTTTATGGCCACCCACGCGTACGCGTGGGCGACGCTTACGCGTTGCATGGCTCGTTCGGTTTTCACGTGTCCGCGTGATGCACGCGTACGCGTCGTGCCCCGTTTCTAAATTCTTACTTCTTTCTTCTCTCTTTTCCCTTTCTTTCTTCCCTCTTTCTTACTTTCTTCTTCATCTTTTTAACCTCTCATCCCTCTTCACTTCCATTCTATTTTATTTAATTTATTTGCATACTTTCATTCATTGTATTTTAATTTTGTGCATATTTTTATTTTCTTTTCTAAATTTATTATTTTTCCATTGGTGTTAAATTTTCTTCTTCAACTGTTGCATCTTTTCTTGAATTATTCTGGTGCTTCATGACTTATTTTACTCTGACTGGGTATTATTCTTCATAAGTCAATGCTACTCCTTCATGATACTTATATTATCTTGCATTGACATGAACTTACACTATCTTGCATTACCCACACTCTCTTTCCCATTGTTGCAACTTTTGCACCACTGGTATGCCATGTGCTTCTATTATTTTCTTACTTGCATGTTGTAGCTACCATGTAATTGAGACCCTTATTATTTGGCATTAACCCACCTAGACTTTATTTATTTTCTTATCTTTATTTCTGGGTCACTTTTTCTTCTTTTTCCTCTTCTTTTAGGCTGGCCACCGAGAAAGGGAAAGAGAAACTTCTATATGGGACAACAGACAAGTCCATCTGCACAATTTTTAGAGAAAAGCATCAGTTGTAGCAGCCCGTCCACTTGCACATCTTAGCATGCACCGAGGACGGTGCAATCTTTAAGTGTGGGGAGGTCGATACCGATCTCCATGGGTTAGTTATTTCCTTCTCAACACCAATGTTTAAATTTTCTTTGTTAAATGAGTTGTTGCATTTGCATGTTTGTTTGATTTTTGTGCATATTTTACCACTTGGTTGAAGTAATATTTTCTTTTTCAAGAAACTTTTTATAACATTTCACTAATTTGATTTAAAATTTTTTGTTAAACTTGTTTGAAGAAATATTATATTGGAACATGATTTAGTGCTTGAACACACAAAACCTGTGAGACTTTTTTAGCTTATTTGAATTGGTTGCATTCTATCAACCAATATTTTATTTTTGGTGTGTGTTATTCTCTCTAGAATTGTGATCTTTGTCTTAATTAATTCTATATTTCCATGGTTTGATGTATGCATGCACTTATATGATTGAGGTCTTTGTTTCACTGAGCTTACATACCCATATGGCCTTACCCTTTCATTATCCTTTGCAAACCAATGTTAAGCCTATTATACCCCTTTGTTCTTTATTTTAGCTCATCACTAACTCTAAGCGGAAAACAATAATGTCCTTAATTTGAATCCTTGGTTAGCTTAGACTAGTGAGAGTGCTCATGAATTAAGTGTGGGAAAAGTGGGTTTGGAAACGTTTGGTTTTGGAAATTAAGTATGTTAAACTTCTTTATGAAAATGTGAAAGAAATGTTTAGGACATGTTCATGCATTCAATAATTTAATCATATGCATTGAGAAAAAGAAAAGAAAAAAATAATATAGGCATATATATAAACAAAAAAAAGAAAGAAAAAAAAATAAAGGAGAAAAAGAAAAGAAAAAGAGCAAATAATAAAAGGGGACAAAATGCCCCAAAGTAAATGGTGATAGCAATGCATATGTACTGTACTCGAATCAGGATGCATGAATATGTGGAAAACATGGTTAATGGATAGTTAGATTTTGTACTTTGATTACATGGATTGTCTTAAGTTAGGTGGGAAAAGTTTAAGTTAATTAAGGATTCAGATTTTAGTCCACTTGGCCAAATACAATCCTACCTTGACCCAAACCCCATTACAACCCTTAAAAGACCTCTTGATATGTATATCTGTGCATTAATTCTTTGTTGATTGGTAGAAGAAAAGCAAGCCTTAGAAAGCAAGGTTAGTAGAGAGTTGAGAGAGTCGAACCTTAAACACTTGAGTGATTAGAGTGTATACACTTCCAGTGAGGGTTCGATGCTCAATTATTTGTTCCCGGCTTTCATGAGCTATTTTCTTCTGCAAGTCTATTTGTACTTCATTTTTATGATTTGAATTAGTGAAATCCAGTTCATATTTGTTCTTGAAAGGTTTATTTACTTTTAACCAAGTAGGCAACATCATTTTACATCTAGTTTCATTCATATAGATAGGTTGAATTTTATAAGTTATATCATTCCTCTTCACCCCTTTATAGCTTCTCTTGAGCTTAGCATGAGGACATGCTAATGTTTAAGTGTGGAAAATTTGATAAAATACTATTTTATGGTTTATCTTGTGCGAATTTGAGTAGTTTTTATCAACTCTTTACTCACTTATTCATATAAATTGCATGGTTTTACATTTTCCTTTCTAATTTTGTTCTATAATTGGAAACTTGCTTCCTAAATTACCAAAAGTTAATTCTCCTTTACCATTCGATGCCTTGATATGTGTGTTAAGTGATTTCAGGGTTTATAGGACAGGAATGGCTTAGAGGATGGAAAGAAAGCATGCAAAAGTGGAATGAATACAAGAAGCTGAAGGAACTGCTAAAGCTGTCCAGCCTGACCTCTTGGTACTAAATCGATCATAACTTGAGCTACAGAGGTTCAAATGAGGCGGTTTTAGTTGATTTGGAAAGCTAACATCCGGGGCTTCGCAAAAATTTATAATTTGCCATAGCTGCTCCGAAGATAGGCGACGCGCACGCGTGGATCACGCGCACGCGTGACCTGGCAAAAATCCAATCCACGCTCACGCGTGGACGACGCTCACGCGTGACTTTGCCGCGTGCTGGACATATCAAAAATCGTTGGGGGCGATTTCTAGGCTATTTTTGACCCAGTTTTCGGCCCAAAAAATACATATTAGAGGCTATAAAGTGGGAGAATCCATTTATTCATGATACAACTTTCATTATCAACAATTTTAGGTTTTTCGATGTAGTTTTCTAGAGAGAGAGGCTCTCTCCTCTCTTTTAGGTTTTAGGATTAGGATTTCTTCATTTTCTCAATTCCAGGTTCAATGTTCCTTTAATTTATGTTCTCTTCTACTCTAAATTATTCTAGTACTCTAGTTTATCTATTTCTCCTATTGATTACTTTATGTTGCTATTTGATTTATGAATTCTTATGTTTAATTTAAATTTCTATTTAATACAAATTGAGGTGTTTTAGAATTATGATTGCCTTCTTCTATTTATGTTATTGATGCTTTCAATTTAATTTATATTTCTTCCCTTTGCTTTGGTTGAGTAATTGGTGACACTTGAGTTATCAAACTCAGCTGTTGATTGAAAATTGGAATTTGCTGATTAATTTGGATCCCTTTAAAGCTAGTCTTTCCATAGGAGTTGACTAGGACTTGAGGAATCAAATTAATTAGTCCACTTGACTTTCCTTTATTTAGTAAAGGTTAACTAAGTGGGAGCAATAAATAATTTTCATCACACTTGATAAGGATAATTAGGATGGGATTTCCAGTTCTTATACCTTGCAATGGTTTTCATGATAATTAATTTACTTTCTTATCAATTTATTTTCCTGTTCCTTATCTCAAAAGCGCAAAAATATACCTTTTTTCCATAACCAATAATAAATCATACTTCCCTACAATTCCTTGAGAGACGACCTGAGGTTTAAATACTTCGGTTATAAATTTTATTTGGTTTTGTTACTTGTGACAACCAAAGTTTTTGTACGAAAGGATTCTTTGTTGGTTTAGAAACTATACCTACAACGTGATTACTTTTATCTGTGAAATTCTTTACCAACAGAAAATCCGTTCGTCACTCTTAGATGCTTGATAAGCGGATAAATGCCGATCAAGAATTACCACAACTATTTTTCCAAATTAACGTTGCAAGTACAGTCTTGATCGACGAGATTTCCGCTATCGAATTTAAAATGTGTCACAAGTGAAATAAATAACCGGGAGTAAAATCCCGGGTCGTTTTCCCTAGGAGTTGATACAAGATGCGAATTATTGGTTAGGATGTTCTTGGAGATTTTTTCGAGCTTGAGAACAAGGAAAATAAATAACTAGAAATTAAAGCAATGAATAATTAATAAGAGTTGTAAAATAATCAATATAAAAAAACCTTGATTATGGGTGAGAATTGGAAATTCTATCCTTATTGTCTTTCCCAAGAGTGATGGTAAAAGTTCATTTCTCTCACTTAGTTATCCTCTAACAAGTGAAGGAAAGTCAAGTGAAACAATTAACCTTAACTCACAAGTCCTAGTTACTTCGTAGAGAAGAACAAGAGTTGGCGAGTTTCAAGCTAATTGGCAATTTCCAATTACATATTAATACTTGAGTATAACAATTCAAGTGGCTCCAATTATCAACCCCCAATCAAGCAAGGAATTCTACTCTATGATATTGGATGACATTTTCTCAAACACTTGGTGAACAAAGATAAAAGACATGATAATAAATAGGAAAATGATTCAATTCAAATTACCACTGAAAATAATTAACAAGAACAAAATAAGCAATAACACTAGATGTGGAAATAACTCAATACATTAACAACATTCAATCAAAACAAGTTCCAAACATGAATTCAAAATAATCAAATGTAAAAGATTAATAGAGGAACTAGAGAAGAAAACTATAAGGAAGATGACTCCAATTGAAGGTAGCAGCAGCTCTCTCAATATCCAATTCAAAGCAAAACTAAGAATGCCAAAAATCCTAGAGAGAAGTAGGAGTTTCTCTCACTAGAATTCAAAACTAAAAAACTAAGCTAAAGTGTGTAGTGTGTTCAGTCTCAGCTCAATCACAGCCTCTAGTCTGTATTTTCGGGCTTAAAACTGGGTCCAAATCAACCCAGAAATCGCCCCCAGCAAGTTCTGTTAATTGCAGCACGTGACGCTCGTCACGCGTACACGTCAGCCACGCATACGTGTCGGTGGGCTCTGCACAAGGTCACGCGTACGCATCAGTCACGCGTACGCGTTAGTGGAAAATGGCTTGATCACACGTACGCCTCGGCTATGCGTGCGCGTCACTCCCTGCTCTCAAATCTTCAAATTCTTGTGTTCCTTCCACTTTAGCATGCTTCCTCTTCATCCTCTATGTCATTCCTGCTCTATAAATCCTATAATCACTTAACGCACATATCACGACATCGAATGCTAATAACAGAGGATTAAAAATTAGTGATTTAAAGGCCTAGGAAGCATGTTTTCAATTATAGCACAAAATTAGGAAGGAAACTTAGAAACATACAATTTACATGAAGAAGTGCGAGAATAGTTGACAAAACACACTCAATTCAATCCATAATATATCATAAAATAGTGGTCTATTAATGCTTTGCAAAAAGCTTTCGTCCACTCCATGCTTTGATTGGAGTTTTATTTTCTACTGCCCTAGTGTGGCAGTGATTTAGTAGGTATACTACTGTGTAAACAGCTTTTGCCCAGAAGATATTTGGCAGATTTTTTTCCTTTAGGATCGAGTGTACCATCTCCATCACAGTTATATTTTCCTTTCAGATACTCCATTTTGCTCAGGAGCATATCCCATTGTGAGTTGATGCTTGACACCTTTTTCGCAGAATTTATTAATTTCTTTAGAAGTGCATTCAGTTTCTCTATCGCTATGAAGTACCTTGATGCTACGACCACTTTGCTTCTCCACATGTTGTTTGAATTTCTTGAAGATGCCAAAAATCTCTGATCTTTCACGTAGAAAATATACCCACGTCATTCTAGTATAATCATCAATGAAAAGAATGAAGTACCTATTGTTATTGAGTGATGGGGTCTTCATTAACCCACAAACATCACTATGAACTAATTCAAGCAATACCTTGGCTCGCCAAGCTCTTCCAGAAGGAAATGATTGATGATGTTGCTTGCCAACTAAGTATCCTTCGTAAGGTTGATTAATCTCTGTGATACTTGGTAGATATCTCATTAGTTGCTTTTGATGTCGCAACTTTAATCCATGAAAGTAAAAATGACAAAATCTTCGATGCTACAGCCATGAATTAACTTCTTGTGCCTTTAATGCAGTTTTTATGATATAACTCCATTTTAGTGGAAAGCTCCTGTTTTTTATTTTGACGATTGCTAGAAGTCTTTTAGTTTTCCTTTCACTTATGGTGCACGAGTCTTCTTTAAAGTGTAATACGTAGGCTTTCTTCATTATTTGGCCAATACTAAGTAAATTCTGTTCAAGTTTAGGAACCAACAGTACATCATGAATATTCTTAGTTCCTATCTTGGTATGGACGGTGATTGTACCTTTGCCATTCACCTGCACGATCGTTCTGTCTCCAAGTCTGATGCCAAATCGAACAGATTTATTGATGTCACTGAATAGGCTTTGATCACCTGTCATGTGATTACTACAACTACTATCAAGATATCATATGTCATATGTCATCTTTCTTCTTGCACTCTTCTTGTGATGATGCATAAAAGAGACATTCTTCTCCCTCTTTTTCTTTAGAGAAGTTTGTGCGATGATTGATCTTCATCTATATGCCAAAAACTTTTACAATTGCGACGCTGTGATTTTTCACGATGCCAACAATCCTTCTCTAGGTGGTTGGTTTTCTTGCATATGCCACATAGAGAATATTGTCTCCTATCTTCAGTTTTATTTTCTATTTTTCTAGAAGTGTCTGAATTTCTAGAATTTTCTTATCTTTTTCCTCCTCCTTTTTATTTAGATTCTGAGATTTTATATTGAGTTTAGACTGAAATACATTTATTATTGAATCTTTATCATCTCGACTTGCTAGTCTTTGTTAAAAAATGTGTAGTAGCGTTGATAGATCCTTAGTTTTCTCAATTGGAGACACTTTAGGATCGAATTTGGAAGGTAAACTAATGAGTATTTTCTCCACTATCTTTTTATCGGGCAAGTGACAAGTCCTCTCCATAAGCTTTCATTTCAGTTATTAAACTCATTAATCTTGTATAGTAACTTTTTATTTTCTCAAAATCTTTCATTTTCATATTTGCATATTGCTTCCTTGGAAATTGGAAGAGAATTGTGCGTACCTTTGTGTCGCCTCTGAACTCTTGCTCCAAGTTTTTCCACACTTTCTTAGCTAACGATATTCTTCTTATTCTTGAGAAGATTGTCTTCATTACAACTTGTTGGAGGAAACATAAAACAATATAATTTCTATGTTACTCTTCTTTTAATTTTTTCTTTTCTGCAATGAAAAGTGTTGCTTGATTCTCTAGCATGGTGAATCCTTTGTAGACAATATCCCACAAGTCTTGTGCTTGTAGAAAGGTTTTTGTTTGAGAATGCCAGTCCTCATAATTGTCTTCTGACAATATGGGCACGAAAATATTTATGGTTGAGATAGTCATGGTTATGGAGAAATTTGTTTGAGTGGGTTATAATGTGGTAGATACGTATAGTTGATAGGTTAGGAAGAAAGATTCTATGCCCAATAGATGATCGAACATAGCTCTGATATCACTGTTAGTTTTATGAAATAGTTTGATGTTGGTTTAGTATATTATGGATTTGAATATTGTAGTAAGGATAGTTTTGATGAAAAAAGTAGTTTGGATGAATGGTTTGAAAAAATTGATAGTTATATTATTGATGGGTTAAGGAGAGAATACAAAGGCTAGTGAGACTTAATATGTTTGTTAATTGATTACAATAAACTCCATGATGGTCTATTTATAGGTCTCACAAGTTGGTTCATTATAATTTGTAAATATTTCTAGATTGTAAATATTTTTATATATTGATCTGGATATTTTTGGATACTAATATTAGATATTTTTAGTACTTAATTTATTTATTTAATTTCTAAATTTTTTCGTTATAATATCTATATATTTATTTTTATGAAATAAGATCATAAAAATTCTAAAAAATTTCACAAACGTATAGCACAATCAATATAGATGAAGTAGATTAATTATGTATAATTAATAACTAAAGCAACTTTCAAGTATGCAATAACAACAACAATTAATAAATTTTAAAAAAGAATAATATTTAATTATGAATTAATTAAGAGTAGTAATTATACAGTGCATACAATTGGAAAAGTTTAGAGCATTCACTAGTAAAGATGTTATAATTCGGTGGACATTTTTGTATCTGTAACAATAACATAATAATCACTCCGACAATAGTAATATAAGATCTATTTAAAAAAAATAATTAATTAGCAAATAAAAAATCCAAATATAACCGAAAGCAAAAAAGCTAAGCAAGAGAGTAATTTTTTATTGTTGTCATAGGGAGGCTAATTAGCTTGCTACTTCATCATCTTATTATTTTGAGAAAAGGACAAATAGGTCCCTGAGCTTTTGTTCTGCGTACATTTTCGTCCCTAATCATTGAAAAATACTTTTAAGTCCTTGACCTTCACAAAACTTGGACGGATCAGTCCCTAACGAAGGCATTTGGACGGATCAGTCCCTGACGGAGGCATTTGGACGGAGGGATTGATCCGTCCAAGTTTTGTGAAGGTCAGAAATTTAAAAGTATTTTTCAATTGTCAGGGACAAAAATGTCCGCAAGACAAAAGGTCAGGGACCTATTTATCTTTTTCTCTATTATTTTTTATATTAAACCACTTCTTGACTAGTATTTTAGGCCATGAAAATTTTTTTTAAAAATAAAAAGACAACAAATACAAATGAACTATAAGAGAGAGAAAAAAGAGGACTGTTGAATCTTACTCTTTTTTTTATCTTTCATTGTAGACACAAATTCATGTTCTCAAGACAGAGAAAGCATTGATAATAATGGCAGTAATAACAATGGTGCGAAAAGTAGTTTCAGAAATGACATTTTGACAGAATTTGGAAAAATGAAAAAGGTGTTAGCTATGAAGGAGGGGAGATGGTTGGTTACCTTGATAACAATGACAGAAATAGTGGTGGAGTTAGAAATTTTTTTGAGAGGGCCAACATAAAAAATATAAGTTAAGAAGAAAAAAAAATAAAAATTAGAAAGGGATTAAATTAAAAAATTAGAGACTTATATATACAACTTATTAATTTGGGGGATCATTGACTCTTTTTTTATAACATGGTTCTGTTACTGGACAAAAATAAAATAGATTACAAAAAAGGAGCCTAATATAAGTTTTTATGTTTTAATTTTTTTTTTAAATTTAATTAAATTATTTATCTAAATTGACCCTACATTTAAAATTATATGGGAAGAGAAAATTGAAAAATAAGGGAAAAAGTGAATGATAAAAAAGGTAAAAAGTCTAAAATTAGTAAAAAAGTTGGATAATTCTTTTTTTCATAAAACAAGAAGAAAAAAGGGAAAAAGAAAAAAAGGAGTGTGTCACAAATCATGTATTATAGACACCTATTTTTCTGGGCAGATGGTAAAATAAAAGACTATTTAAGTATTTATCACTTTTTTATTTCGAAAAAAATTTTAAAATTGTGAGAATTCACATAATTTTTTAGAAACAAATAAATAAATAAAATTTTCTTTTATTAAATTCTACGAGTAATGCTTGCCAACTTTTTCTAACAAACATTAATTAATTTATTAAAAAATATTTTATTTATTTTAAATTCTAGACCTAAATCATAAACTATTAATTTTAAACTTTAAATTATTAATATTAAGGTTTTCAAAAAATAAAAATTTTTTAAATTAAAAAATTGACTAATATTAACTAATTAAAAGCAGATTCACTATATTTTCTCATTTTAAATATGTAATATTTGATAATCATATAATTTTTAATTTTGAATGCATCAATTTTTAAAAATTAAAATATGTAGTTTTTTATGTTTTTTTATTTTTTATTGTCACAATCTCTGACACTTGTCTAACGGTCTAGTGAATTAATTACACTAATTCAGGTTGGCTAGTGGTTTACCTTTTCTTAAGGTTTTTATAGGACCAAATTATTTTTTTCCGGGTTTGGATTTATAGGAAATTAGAAATCAGCACAATCAGTTATCCTTGTATATAAGGGGCAAACGGGCCAAAATGCACGTAACTTGATAAAAAATGTGAAATAGACTAAAAATTTAAAACCGCCATAATTAAAAAGTTTGTCTAATTTTGTCTAATCTGTGTATTTTGGCGGATTTTTCTGGTGGATCTGTTATTATTTTCTTTTGTAATTAAAGATGATAATTAAAGATGTTCTAAGTTATAATTTAAATTATATTCTATATTTGATTGATTAGAGACTTTAAGATGTTTTTTTTTGGTGACTTAAAAGAAAATAAACAAAAACTAAGAAAGAAAAAAAAACAAGAAACTGCTTAAGAAAGACAGTCCCAATGAATACTACTCTCAAACTCCTTCCAAGGCAATGGAAGCTCCACTTGGGGAGAAATAGTCCTCATTGCAGTCTTTGCCATGATGTCTGCTACTGTATTTGCATCTCTCAAGATCAACCGAAGATCAGCACGCCATTTCCAAGACATGATATCTCGGATTTTTAACACCAAAGGATCAATAAACCCAGAGCAATTTTGTAAATTATTAACAATAGTAAAAGCCTCCACACAGTCTGTCTCACATATAATGTCTCTTTGTCCCGAGTCCCATGCTAAAAGAAAGCCTCTCCAAATAGCAAACAACTCTCCTTGCAAAATGCTACGACTCTCAATTGTTCCCAGACAGCCTCGTTGCCACATTCCCTTCCAATCTCTGCTAACACAAGCAAAACCAACTCGAGCACCACTGTCAGGATAGCTAGCATCACAATTAATCTTAAAGGTACCCACTGAGGGGGGAATCCAAGAGCCACTAATGGTTGAGGGGATAGATAGTCGTTGCAACTCAAAAATATTTCGGAGCTCTTTTTCTAAGGACAAAGCCATACCAATCACCTTGTCTGTGGTCCAATGCTCGTGAGAATGAAAGATCTCCTTATTTCTCGAACACCAAATCCACCAGAGATCAGAAAAGAATCTAAAGGGGCGCTGTTTGCTATTATGTAAGAACCAACTCATCAAATCCACTGGTTGATCGGAGATCCCTAAAGCTTGCCAAACAAGTTGGGCTTTTGGACAATCCCGAATACAATGTAAAACCGATTCTTGACCTGAGAAACATCGTGGACAGCTATCCGTGTGCGAAATGCCCCTCCTAAAACGAAATGCAGCAGTAGGAAGAGCCTCCCGAAGATATAGCCAGGCCAAAAATTTGTGCTTTTCCGGAACATGTTGACGCCAAAGCCAAAGCCAATTACCCCTATCCTCCCAACTAAACATCTTCTTACTGAGCCACAAATAACCACTATGAGCATCATAAACCTTTGAGGCCGCACCAGTCCAACACCAACCGACCTCTGAACCAGCTTGAACATCTGGGTTGTAAGAGTTAATGTTGCTCTGCAGAGACTGATTCAGAGGAGAATAGATATTCTCAAGGTTCCACTGTCCAGATGACCAAAGGTCCAAGATCCTGAGATCCGAATCAGAAATGTGAACATAATCCATCTCCTGACACAGTTGCCCCTCTCTTCTCCATTTAGAAAACCAAAAGTTCTGTTCCAAATCCCCAATGCACCAACTAAAACCTTCCTTCAGGATATCCCAAGCTCGACATATACTCTTCCAAACATAAGATCCCCTTCCTCGAGACCGACTAAAACAATCATCCTTAGAAGAATGGTATTTCTCTGTCAACAGTTGAACCCATAGCTTGTCGGGATGGTGAAAAAGTTGCCAAACTAGTTTTCCAAGAAGAGCAATATTGGCACAAAAAGGATCTTTAATTCCCAGACCTCCAAACTTCTTAGGAGTGACCAACACTTTCCAGTTAACTAGATTCAGGCCTCTACCATCAGCTTGACCCGTCCATAGAAAGTTTCGCATCATGGATTCTATCTTATTAGTTACCCCTTTAGGGAAGAGAGATACTTGCATGCGATAAGTAGGAATCGCAGTCACTACCGAGTTGAGCAAACAGAGTCTGCCTGCCTTATTAAGCAATCTCCCTTCCCAGCTGGCTAGCCTTCCCCGAATCTTGTCCAAAACATCGTTGAAAGTTGCGCGTGTCACCCGAGAGTGATTAAGGTTCACCCCTAAATACTTGCCCAAGTTCTGGACGAATCTGATGGAGGAGACTCCAGTGAAAATCTCTTTTCTTGTTGCTGAAACATTCCTGGAGCATAGCGCTTTAGATTTTTCCACATTAACCTTCATTCCAGAGGCTCTGCAGAAATTTTCCAAAGCTACCATTACAGTTTGAACTTGCTATTTTTCAGCTTTACAGAAAAGAAGCAAATCATCGGCAAACATCAAATGAGAAATTCTTGGACCCCCTCTAGAAACCGCAACCGGCTTCCACAAGCCCTTATCAACTTGCTGATTAACAGAACAGGACAATCTCTCCATACACAACACAAACAGATACGGTAATATAGGATCTCCTTGCCTAAGACTCCTGCTCGGAGTAAAGCTATTTAATCTATCCCCATTCCAGAGGATAGACAGTGAGGAAGCAGTGACACAACGCATAATCAGATTGACTGTCGGAGGAGGAAAGCCAAAACTCACCAGGGTTTGTTTCAGAAATCCCCAATCCACTCTATCGTACGCTTTCTCTAAATCAATCTTAAAGGCCGGGGTGCCTTTCTTTGACTTTGTCTTCTTCATGAAATGGAGAACCTCTTGTGCTACAATGATGTTGTCTGGGGTTCCTCTCCCCGGGATAAACCCTCCTTGAAGGGGCCCAATAATCTCTTTGAGATGGGGACGAAGTCTATTGACCAGGACCTTCGTTATAACTTTGTAAACCACATTACAGAGACTAATTGGTCGGAAATCCTTCATGGAAATCGGGTTTTCTACCTTCGGAATAAGAACCACAAGAGTTTCCATCATCCTTGGATCCATATCCAAACCAGAGAACACATGACGAACCATAGTCCAAACATCAAAACCAACAATCTTCCAGTATTCTTTAAAGAAGAAAGCCTGAAACCCATCAGGGCCCGACGCCTTAAAAGAATGCATACTGAAAACAGCCGACTTAACTTCTTCCAGAGTAACTGGCGCTGTGAGGCTACAACAGGCTTCATCATTCAGGGAAGGCAGCGGCACATCACCAAGACAACCTAAGTCTACATCCTCCGACTGGCAGAATAGGTATTTATAGAAGGATTCAGCTTCCCTTCTAAGGACATCCGGGTCCGTTTTCCACACCCCATCTTGAAGAAAGAGACCATGAATCTTATTATGCTTTCTCCACACAAGAGTATGGACATGAAAGAACTTGGTATTTCTATCCCCAAATTTTACCCACTGCTTTCTGGATTTTTGAAACCATAGAAGTTCCTCCTGCACAAGCGTGTTATTAAATTCCTCAATCAGCTGTTTTTCTTTTTGCCGCATAGACAAATCTTCCATTACTTCAAGTTGCTTCTGAAGGAAATTGATCCGTCTCTCCAATTTGCATTTCCTAACGAAAATGTTGCCGAACACTTTAGAATTAAACTCCAAAGAGTTCTTCTGCACTTCTGAAAGCTTGCCATGCATCTCTCTGTAGCCACCATGACTAGTTCACAATATCTCTGTACCCCGGATGAGTTGCCCAAGCTGCAATAAACCGAAAAGGTCTATTCTTTTTCGGTTGGGGACGACCTGTACAGCGTACTAGGATAGGACAATGATCAGACTGAAGCCTATTTAAAATTTCTGGCAGAATAGGCATTTATAGAAGGATTCAGCTTCCCTTCTAAGGACATTCAGGTCCGTTTTCCACACCCCATCTTGAGACTTTAAGATGTTTAATTATATATTTTGGACAATATTTATTTTATTTTTTACAATGTTAATTTTATTATTTTGTTTCAAAAAATTTGGCTGATAATTATATTTATTACATATTTAGAATTATAGAGACTTTAATATTTATGAATTTAAAAATTATAATTTATTTATATTTTTAAAAATTATAATTTTATTAAAATAATTATAAAATTATGTTATATATATAGTGTAATATTTAATGATTTATTAATAAAATAAAATAAAAATTAAAAAAAAATTGACAGGCTTAATCTACCCACCCACCAATAAACAAGACGGAAATGAAATTCGGAATCGCTTTGTTAGAGGAGATGGAACGAACCAGCCTGCTAAATAATAAAGTTTTTGTAAAATGGGAGAACTAGCCCGTTTGTCACCCGCTATGTACCTTTGAATTGATTTAAAGGCCCAATGACAAACGACGTGGCTGAGAGGAAATTAAGAAACAGATTATCTCAACAATTTGGACCAAAACAAACAAGCAAGCCGACCTTGTTAACTGATTAATTCCCAAGGCGGCAAGGCATATTTGACCCAAAAAAAAAAAAAAAAAACCCAGAGCATCGGGACACATGGCGTTCCACAGAACAGAGGGAGCAAATAAAAAACAAAAGTGAGGAGGAGGAAAGCAGTGAAAAAAAAAAAAAAAACAAGAAGAGCACGAAGAAGATGTTGAGGGTTGCAGCAAAGAGGTTTTCTCCTCTGTCTTCGTCTTCATGGAGAGCTAACCATGCTACCTCTGCTTTTGTCTCTCGGAACCCCATCGCCCCTCACTATGAGTCCCACGATCGCGGATCCGCTCCCCAACCCAAATTCTTTCTCCCATTCCGAGGTTAGGGTTTTCTCCCTCTTTCCCTTTCCCTTTCCATATACATTTTTGTTTCAGCTCCAAATCAAAAGAGACCAAACAAATTGATTTGTGATTATTTCTGCCCCGTGCCCTTGATTTGATGCTTTTGTCTGTTCGGTATGTTTCGGTGCTTATGCGCCAACCTGATTTTATTATTATTCGCCATATCGTAGTATTGGTAGTTGCTTTGCGCAAATCATTTAACTCTTCCTTGGTTGGTATCCAGATTCGAAGTTCATCTATTGCGAGTTTTTTTTTTTTTTTTTTTTTTTTTTTTTTTTTTGCAGTCGAATATTTGTGTGGGATTTTGAGAATGTTAGTGATTGTTGATGATGGTGTTCTTCTACTAGTGCTATGTTGTGCCCGAAGAACAAAGAACAGAAGGATAAAAGATGGCGTTAGAATAATTCTCTTATCTTCCTTCTTTTGGAATTTTGAATTTTGATCGTGACACGTGAAATATCTTGCGTTTGTATTATCGTCATTTTTCGTTTGATAGTCAGAAGTTACCAGCTGTCAATAGAATTCAAATCGAATGAGCATTTGAACTATCAGTCTATCATGTTGTGTTCAAAATATCTTGTAACCAAAAGCTTTTCAAGAGTGTTTTATTGAGAGCAGACACACACAAGCCTAGCATGCTGTTGTTCTGAAGTATAACAGGTTATGCTTCATTGTAGACTTTGGATTATAGTAAAAATATAACGTGTACAAGAGATTGCATTACCAATGAAAAATTATGAAAGTGTAAAACATACCATGTGGGGAGCTTTCCTTCTGAAATCGATACTAGCATCGATATGAACTACAATTTCAAACAAATTACTCCTAAACTATTTGCATACATCTAGTTGTGCTGATAATAACTAGTAAATTCCATTGCTAATAACTGTTTGTGCTTTTGATTCCAGCTTCTAGGGATAAAAAGCCTACCCTTTCACAAAAAATTAAAAATAAAATATTAAGCTGTTTATTTGAATACATACCAAAGTATATTTGACAGGTCACAAAGCTTGATTATCTTCATGATTGTTATGTGTGTATGATGTAAGGTATTTGTTTGTGCCATTCTTTGATTTATTCCTCCTATGTCACTAGTTCAATATTTCTCAAGAGATTGTTTAATCAAGAGTTCAATATTTCTTCGGAACTAGTTCAATAGTTGATAACCAAATTGTCTGCCATCCTATGATTTGCCCCTCTTATATCACTAGTGCAATGGTTCACAAGTAGTAGTTTATTCAAGAGTTCTATTAATCATAAGTTAGGTTTCCCTGGAACTGGTTCAATAATTCATAACGAAAGTGTGTTATTCAACGACAAAACATTTAAAAAAGAAAAATAGGAAGAAAAGAAAAGAAGAAAGAAAGAAAGTCATTAGTGAAGCTTATTTGAGATTGATTGGTAAATATTTTGTACTTGTTTGTTGTTTTACTGAGCATTGTGGCTTTTAATTGTGTGTATGTTGATTTTTAATTGTGCTATAAAAGTAAGTGAATTTTGGGCATTTATATACAAGTACCAGCAAGGACAATACCCGGTGCCGTCGTGCTGATATGGTTATGGAGACCATTTAGCAGTATGTTGTATCCATCACATTTGGGTTGCCTTCGTTTTATTTTCCAGGGTTTGGTTTATTAACGTCTTAGCCAACTTAATGTTACTCGTTAATTTATTTTCAATTTGTACCCAGGTTTTGCTACTGGATTGCCAGTCCATACAAACGAAAACATTATTCCTGAAATTCCAGCAACTGTTGCTGCTGTCAAAAACCCTTCCGCTAAGATTGTATACGATGAACACAATCATGAACGATATCCTCCTGGTGACCCAAGCAAGAGGGCATTTGCTTACTTTGTCCTAACAGGTGGTAGATTTGTCTATGCCTCTCTGGTCCGTCTCCTTATCCTCAAGTTTGTTCTCAGTATGTCGGCCAGTAAGGATGTTCTTGCTCTGGCTTCACTTGAAGTTGATCTCTCCAGCATTGAGCCAGGCACCACTGTGACTGTTAAATGGCGTGGAAAGCCCGTGTTCATCAGGCGCAGAACAGAGGATGATATTAAGCTGGCAAACAGCGTTGACATTGGATCTCTTCGCGATCCCCAGCAGGATGCGGAGAGAGTCAAGAACCCTGAGTGGCTCATTGTGATTGGGGTTTGCACACATTTGGGTTGTATTCCCTTGCCGAATGCTGGTGACTTTGGTGGTTGGTTTTGCCCCTGTCATGGTTCACATTACGATATTTCTGGCCGAATTAGGAAGGGACCAGCGCCATACAATCTGGAGGTGCCAACTTATACCTTTTTGGAAGAGAACAAGTTGCTAATTGGTTGAAAGTCGCTGGATAATACCTACTGCACCTGTTTACAATTATTTTTTTCGATAATGTCGAAACGCGGCACGGACATTCTTGCTCTCGAGTACTTATTTGGTTTGTTTAGCAAGTGTTTATGCAGCTCAGAAATTTAACTTTCTGTGTTTGGCGTGACCTATATCAATAATCACCTGGATTTTTGCTTGTCATAGGCTTTCATTAGTTGATGACTTCAGGTGTATTGTATAATTTATAGCAGTGATACTTTTAGATGATCTAGAAATAAGATTCTGCTGAAGCAGTAAAATTTAAGGAATTTAATCAATGTGAATCGAGTTCTTCTAGTCACTGGATAGTAATGACTTTTGAGGTGAGTGGTTCAGTTAGCTTTATATATATATATATATAACGTGTTTTTTGTTTTTCCTCCGTAACATGATTATATGCTATGAAGCAGGGACATGGGATATGGACACACTATTTTTTATTTTTTGACATGAAGATATAAGTATTTTTGGGATAAATTGTAATAATATAATGAGATGTTATTGAATTTTTTAGTTATTTAAATTTTTCTTTAGTTACATAAAACATTTGAGATCAATTTTTTGTTTTAATAAATAGTAATATATTATATACTATTTATATTATAGAGATTAGGAATAAATTAGACAAGTCTATGCGTATGTACAAAAAAGTTCCAGGTCCGTGAAGGGTCATGATAGAAGAGTACGTCCTGTGTGGGTGACAGCATATGTGAAGGTATGTTGGATGGTTAGCATCTTATATACATGGAAGAAAACTATTTTGGCAAGTTTGGGACAATTCAAAATACTTTTTTACTTTGAGTCTAGGAAGTCGTTTAAGAGACTTCCGCCGGTCCAACCTGAACTGTAGAGCAAGTGTTTTGCGATTTGAAGTGGGAGGATGTGATGATTGTGAGGCGATCTAAATGATATTGTTGATGATTAGCCCTGTAGTGTTTTGATTAAGAAAAGAGGTTTTGAATAGATATAATACATTTTGATTTATGATGGATAGTGATTGAATGGATATTAGTCCCCAAGTATGTATTTTGATTATGATTGATGATGATTAGCAAGGACGGATATTTTATTCTGCTTGCATTATTTTTGTTATTAGTTTGACAAGAACGTATGTTTTATTCTGTTTGCACGATATTGATTTTATGATCATTTATATCTAACAAGGATTATGACTTTGTTCAGTTTATTTTGTATTATTATAATTTCATAGGAATGGTAGTTTCGTTCCATTGACAATATAAGTGAGGGGTTGAAACTATTAGAATATAATATTAGTGGATTAGGTTAAATATAGTTGGAATACTGGAGGGTTAGTAAATTAGGTGTATTTAGTTGAGTTGTTAGTGATGATTGTAGTTTGATTATCAGTATATATGTGTATCATTTAACAAGCAACTCAGAAAATAGATTTCTTTCAATATATGTGTTCCTAACTTGGTATCTAGAGTTTTTTTTTTTTTTTTTAGTTTGTGGCAGCAATTTTTTCTTCTATTTTTTTTGTCACTTTCTATTGTTGTATTAGATCACAAAC
This sequence comes from Arachis ipaensis, assembly GCF_059453495.1. Classification (NCBI taxonomy): domain Eukaryota; kingdom Viridiplantae; phylum Streptophyta; class Magnoliopsida; order Fabales; family Fabaceae; genus Arachis; species Arachis ipaensis. The sequence continues at coordinate 130,877,948 of NC_142441.1, forward strand.
CATCCTAAAAGATTCTCTATGTCGTTCTGAGTTGTACGAATAAAGCACCTTGTGAATTCGTTGCCTCACGTGCCCTCACCCCTCACCATATTTTCTGTTGATGAAACTGTTGAACCTTCATCATCATTCTCACTGCAATGTTTTCTTGGTCTTTTTTTGTCATCTTCCCAACGTTTTTCAGAAATTTTCACATACCATTGTGTTCACCTCTTTGTTGTGAGTTCAATAGACTCAACATCACCGTCGTCGGAGACTAGATGTGTCATCATGTGCCGTTCAAAGATCGCTGCTCCACCAAGAAGTTTGCTGCCCCATCTATCTTCAATCGGATTTTCAGATTCAATCTGGACCATCCATCTCAAATTCAAAGATCAACGGTCCAGATCAAAGAATTTTGTTTATGCACATATCTAGACCCAACTGGTTCCACTCACGACCCGCTTGAATCTATATGTTGATCGATCAACCTTGTTGACCCATGCCACATCATGTTGCTGACTGGGAGCCACATGGATCTTCTGCTCTCTATTGGGTCATTTGATAACTACTTGTCCTACCCGTCCACCTCTTCCAAATCAAAACAGGTATCATCCTCGCTTCAGCGCTCCAAAGTCTGTGCCTGTTACTGCAGCTGCCGCCTCTAATGTATCTACCCAATCTACCTTTGGTAGTCCATCTTCTGTTTCTCTACCCGATATTGAGTTTTTTCTTAAACAACTTCTCTCATACTCTTGTAATACTTCTGTTGCTCTGTCCACTCCTCCAGGTAACTCTAAATGGTACTTTAATTCTGGTTGTTTCAATCATATGTCACCTATGCATCATGTTTTCTCCTTTTTATCTACCATTACCGCCACACCATTTATTCATACTGCCGATGGATCTCTTATGTATGTGAATCATAAAGGATCTATCTCACATTCTAACCTTCACCTACCTTATACTCATTTCATTTTTAAATTGAATTTCAATCTTATCTTTGTGGGTCAATTAGTTGAACTTGATTTTGATGTTAACTTTTCTATTTCTAGTTTTTGTGTGCAGGAGACGGGACAAATTATTAGGACTAGATATAAGGTCAAAAGACTATTTGAACTTAGGAATCTTCATGTTTCCTCTACCACAAACCTCTGTGCTATTTCTCCTCCATCCACACTTCACTTATGGTATCGTCGTCCTGCTAACAGTTTATTAGGAAAATTGCGTCCTCTCGTGTCTAAGAAAGTATTAGGATCAGTTAATAATAATGAGTCTTTTGATTACATTTCTTGTCAAACTACAAAACAACCTTTATCTTTCGATAATAGTTCACCTCTTGCTTGTTGTAACACCCTAATTAGCCTAAACTTTACCTCGCGTCATAAAACAAAGGTTAATCAGAGATTACGACAGTTCTAAGCTCATACATAATATTTATATAGAAAGAATAATATAATCGAGAAGCCCGATGAAGGATATAGCTCAAATTTTGGATTTGAAAAGTGCGAAACGTACTAACGAAGCTTCTAACTTAAAACATAAGAAACAGATACATTATAACAAAAGATAAGTATATAATATCATAAGAAACTAGCCACGGCTCGCGGAGTTTAAGCTGGCTAGCCATATACAAGTATACCAAATCAGACAGTAAAAACAACTTATACAAGTTTTGTTCTCTCAATACACAAGCCTCTAGGCAAGGCAAAATACAAAAGTGAGAGACATATACAAAATAAGTCAAAAAGACTCAAAAAGATATCCGGATCTTCCGCTCCTGTCACCAACCAGACAACTCACCGTGGTGGGTTGCGACCTGCATATGAAAAATACAACAGAAATATGGTATGAGGACCGGAGGTTCTCAGTATGGTAACAGTGCCTACTGATGTAGGATATAAGATCTCGGGACGCCAAAGGCAATCCTAAGCTCCATATCCATCACAAGATTCAATCTTAAAGCATACTAAAATGGATAAGCATAGTTATATAAACCTTAACATAAATAAACTAGGTAATCTATCTTAAGAAATTTCTATTCTAACCAACACCGCTGTCCCACAGCCTTCACCAACCAATCCTCTCTGCGATCCCATTGCCACCGCCTACTTACCCTCCTCAGCACCAGACAAACACAGATAATACAAGCAAGGAAAATACAAGTAATATTCAAATATATAACAAGTAATTCAAGAAGCAAGTAGGCATATTATACAATTAGGCAGGCTCAAGTAATCAAAGCAAACAAGCACATAGGAAATGCATATGATGAATGTCTATCCTATTGGCTCGTGATATCACTTGTCGGTCTATAAATGCCAACCCGACACATCCTTTTGGATGTCGCCTTTCTGCCACTTCCGAGGATATAGCGCCTGACCCGCTCTTATTCCGAGGATATAGTGCCTGGCACACTACCGTTTCGAGGATATAGTGCCTGGCCCACTCTTGCGGCAGAAAATGAAAACAACAATTACACATAACTCATCACAAATCATTCCAAGGATATAGTGCCTGGCCCACTCTCTTTCAAACACTATCATTCCGAGGATATAGTGCCTGACACACTTTCCACATCCACAAGTCCATCAATCTCTAATCATCATCATTTCTCATCTCAAATCACTTCCAATTATCAACTCTCAACATTCTAAGGATATAGTGCCTGACACACTCTCAACATTCATATTTCTAAAGTTCATCATAAGCCATTCCACTCCGGACTTATTAGTCTATCAGTTTCTCAGTTCACATACCCATCTACCTTCACAAGCCATCAAACCATCCTCATTACACCCGAAACCTAAACTTCCGTTTTCTAATTTTTCATAATAATCATCAACTAAAACCCTTAGGTTATCTCTCATATTATCATACTCAAAATTAAGCCTACAAGCCTTAAAATGGTGTTATAGAAGCTTACAACCTTGTTGGGAAGGTGAAATAGTTGAAAACAAAGTTAAAATTTGAGAATCAAGGCGTGTGCGTACGCACAGGGGTGTGCATGCGCACAGGTACTAAAATTTGTAAAATCTGTTCACTCGCACAGAGTGTGCTAGCGCCCCCAACAGACGACCCTTCCCGACTTGTGCGTGCGCACAGGGCTGTGCGTACGCACAGGGCGCAATTCTTCATTGATGTGCACGCGCACAAGCTGTGCTAACGCTGCAAGCAGAGAGCCCTTTCCTGCCTGTGCGTACGCACAAGGCTGTGCGTGCACACATATCAAAAATTATAAAATTCTGCAACTTTGCAAAATTTCAGATTTTTAACACCAACTTTGAATGATCATAACTCCCTCTACAAAATTCCAAATTTTACAAACTTTATATCAAATTAAAGGGTTTTCAATAAGCTTTAATTTCAAACAAATCTCAATCAATTTTGAAAACTGAGTCAAAAGTTATGATCAAACAAAGTTCACCAAAAATCCACTTTTAACAAAAGTCTCAAAACCTCAACATTACCAACATTTCCAACCAAACTGATGAGCAGATAATTTATACGCTTTTTGGCATTGTTTTTAGTATGTTTTTAGTAGGATCTAGTTACTTTTAGGGATGCTTTTATTAGTTTTTATGTTAAATGCACATTTCTGGACTTTACTATGAGTTTGTGTGTTTTTCTGTGATTTCAGGTATTTTTTGGCTGAAATTGAGGGACTTGAGCAAAAATCAGATTCAGAGGTTGAAGAAGGACTGCTGATGTTGTTGGATTCTGACCTCCCTGCACTCAAAGTGGATTTTCTGGAGCTACAGAACTCAAAATGGAGCGCTTCCAATTGCATTGGAAAGTAGACATCCAGGGCTTTCCAGCAATATATAATAGTTCATACTTTGGCCGAGTTTAGATGACGCAAAAGGGCGTTGAACGCCAGTTCTACGCTGCAGTCTAGAGTTAAACGCCAGAAACACGTCACAAACCAGAGTTGAACGCCAGAAACACGTTACAAACTGGCGTTCAACTCCAAGAATGACCTCTCAACGTGTAAAATTCAAGCTCAGCCCAAGCACACACCAAGTGGGCCCCGGAAGTGGATTTATGCATCAATTACTTACTTCTGTAAACCTTAGTAGCTAGTCTAGTATAAATAGAACTTTTTACTAGTCTTTTAGACATCTTATGATTTTTAGTTCAACTTTGGATCATATTGATCACGTTTGGGGGCTGGCCTCTCGGCCATGCCTGAACCTTCATCACTTATGTATTTTCAATGGTAGAGTTTTTACACTCCATAGATTAAGGTGTGGAGCTCTGCTGTTCCTCATGATTTAATGCAAAGTACTACTATTTTCTATTCAATTCAATTTATTCCGCTTCTAAGATATCCATTCGCACTCAAGAACATGATGAATGTGTTGATTATGTAACGCTCATCATCATTCTCACTTATGAACGCGTGCCTGACAAACACTTCCGTTCTACATGCAACTAAGCTAGAATGAGTATCTCTTAGATATCTAATACAGGGGACCGAGTCCGAGTTATTAGTATCTTCGTGGTATAAGTTAGAACCCATGGATGGCCATTCCTGAGATCCAAAAAGTCTAAACCTTGTCTGTGGTATTCCGAGTAGGATCTGGGAAGGGATGGCTGTGACGAACTTCAAACTTGCGAGTGTTGGGCGTAGTGACAGACGCAAAAGGATAGTAAATCCTATTCCAGTATGATCGAGAACCTCCAGATGATTAGCCATGCCGTGACAGAGCATTTGGACCATTTTCACAGAGAGGATGGGATGTAGCCATTGACAACAGTGATGCCCTTACAGAAAGCTTGCCATGGCAAGGAGTAAGACTGATTGGATAAAGACAGCAAGAAAGCAGAAGTTCAGAAGAACGAAAGTATCTCTATACGCTTATCTGAAATTCCCACCAATGAATTACATAAGTGTTTCTATCTTTATTTTCTATTTATTTATTATTTATTTTCGAAAACTCCATAACCATTTGATATCCGCCTGACTGAGATTTACAAGGTGACCATAGCTTGCTTCATACCAACAATCTCCGTGGGATCGACCCTTACTCACGTAAGGTTTTATTACTTGGACAACCAAGTGCACTTGCTGGTTAGTTGTGCGAAGTTGTGAAGTTATGTTTGGACCATGGTATTGTGCACCAGTTATTAGCGCCATTGCCAGGTAGAGAACGAACAACAAATTTTACAACCTCTGAGTAACAATTTCGCATACCAAGTTTTTGGCGCTGTTGCCGGGGATTGTTCGAGTTTGAACAACTGACGGTTCATCTTGTTGCTCAGATTAGGTAATTTTCTTCTTATTTTATTTTCAAAAAGTTTTCAAAAATTTTTTCCTCTTTTTCGTTTTTCCCAAAATAAATGTTTTCAAAAAAATAAAATTACATTTTTCTTCAGAATTTTTAATAATGAATTCTAGTGTTTCATGAAGCATGTTGAAGCCTGGCTGGCTGTAAAGCCATGTCTAAAATCTTTTGGACTAAGGCTTCCAAACCATCAGCATAGAGGCAAGTTAATTTGATAACTAATGAGCAGTATATCTGAGTTACATGCTAAAGCTTGGCTGGCTATTAAGCCATGTCTAACCCTCAGATTGGAGCTTTAGACTAAGAGTGCAAGATTCCTGGAATTCATATTAAAAATTTTGGAATCCTTATTTTTCTTTTTTAAATAACTTTCGAAAAATACAAAAAAATCATAAAATCATAAAAACCAAAAATATTTTGTGTTTCTTGTTTGAGTCTTGAGTCAAATTTTAAGTTTGGTGTCAATTGCATACTCATCTTGCATTTTTCGAAAATTGCATTCATGCATTGCATTCATCATGATCTTCAAGTTATTCTTGATAACCCTTCTTGATTGATCTTCATATTATATTGTTTTGTGTTGTATGGTGTTTTTCATATGCATTCTTGCATTCATAGTGTCTATACATGAAAAATATTTAAGTCTTGGTGTTCATCTTGACATTCAAAGTGTTCTTGGTGTTCATCTTGACATTCATAGTGTTCTTGCATGCATCACATGTTTTGACCAAAATTTTCATGCATTGAGTCTTTTTCATGTTTTTGTCTTTCATCATTAAAAATTAAAAAAATTAAAAAAAAAATCTTTCCCTTTTTCACTCATAAATTTTCGAAAATTTGAGTTGACTTTTTCAAAACTTTTTAAAATTTAGTTGTTTCTTATGAGTCAAATCAAATTTTCAATTTAAAAATCTTATCTTTTTCAAAATCTTTTTCAAAAAATTAAATCTTTTTCATTTTTCTTATTTATTTTCAAAAATTTTAAAAATATTTTTCAAAAATCTTTTTCTTAATTTTATATCATATTTTCGAAAATATCATCAACAATTAATGTTTGGATTCAAAAATTTCAAGTTTGTTACTTGCTTATTAAGAAAGATTCAAACTTTAAGTTTTAGAATCATATCTTGTGATTTCTTGTGAATCAAGTCATTAATTGTGATTTTAAAAATCAAATCTTTTTCAAAACTAATTTCAATCATATCTTTTCAAAAATATCTTTTTATCTTATCTTTTTCAAAATCATATCTTTTTCAAAAATTTAATTTTAAAATATCTTTTCTAACTTCTTATCTTTTAAAAATTGATTTTCAAAATTTGTTTCAACTAACTAATTAACCTTTTGTTTGTTTCTTATCTCTTTCAAAACTACCTAACTAACTATCCCTCTCTAATTTTCGAAAATACCTCCCTTTTTTTCAAAAATTCTTTTTAATAAATTAATTGTTTAAATTTTAATTTTAATTTCAATTTTCCTTTAATTTTCGAAAATCATTAACTATTTTTCAAAATCAATTTTCGAAATTTCCTCTCCCTCATCTCCTTCTATTTATTTATTCATCTACTAACACTTCTCTTCACCAAAAAAATTCGAACCCCTTCTTCTCCTCTGAGTTCGAATTCTTCTCTTCTACATTCTTATTCTTCTTTTCTTCTACTCACCCAAAGGAATCTCTATACTGTGACATAGAGGATTCCATATTTTGTTTGTTATTCCCTTTTTTGTCATATGAGCAGGAGCAAGGACAAGAACATTTTTGTTGAAGCAGATCCTGAACCTGAAAGGACTCTGAAAAGGAAACTAAGAGAAGTTAAAATACAACAATCCAGAGACAACCTTACAGGAATTTTCGAACAAGAAGAGGAGATGGCAGCCAAAAATAATAATAATGCAAGGAGGATGCTTGGTGACTTTACTGCACCTAATTCCAATTTACATGGAAGAAGCATCTCCATCCCTACCATTGGAGCAAACAACTTTGAGCTGAAACCTCAATTAGTTTCTTTGATGCAACAAAACTGCAAGTTTCATGGACATCCATCTGAAGATCCTTTTCAGTTCTTAACTGAATTCTTGCAGATATGTGATACTGTTAAGACTAATGGAGTAGATCCTGAAGTCTACAGGCTCATGCTTTTCCCTTTTGCTGTGAGAGACAGAGCTAGAATATGGTTGGATTCTCAACCTAAAGATAGCCTGAACTCTTGGGATAAGCTGGTCAAGGCTTTCTTAGCCAAGTTCTTTCCTCCTCAAAAGCTGAGTAAGCTTAGAGTGGATGTTCAAACCTTCAGACAGAAAGAAGGTGAATCCCTCTATGAAGCTTGGGAGAGATACAAGGAACTGACCAAAAAGTGTCCTTCTGACATGCTTTCAGAATGGACCATCCTGGATATATTCTATGATGGTCTGTCTGAATTAGCTAAGATGTCATTGGATACTTCTGCAGGTGGATCCATTCACCTAAAGAAAACGCCTACAGAAGCTCAAGAACTCATTGACATGGTTGCTAACAACCAGTTCATGTACACTTCTGAGAGGAATCCTGTGAGTAATGGGACGCCTCAGAAGAAGGGAGTTCTTGAAATTGATACTCTGAATGCTATATTGGCTCAGAATAAAATATTGACTCAGCAAATCAATATGATTTCTCAGAGTCTGAATGGAATGCAAGCTGCATCCAACAGTACTCAAGAGGCATCTTCTGAAGAAGAAGCTTATGATCCTGAGAACCCTGCAATAGCAGAGGTGAATTACATGGGTGAACCTTATGGAAACACTTATAATCCCTCATGGAGAAATCATCCAAATCTCTCATGGAAGGATCAACAAAAGCCTCAACAAGGATTTAATAATGGTGGAAGAAACAGGTTTAGCAATAGCAAGCCTTTTCCATCATCCACTCAGCAACAGACAGAGAACTCTGAACAAAATACCTCTAATTTAGCAAACTTAGTCTCTGATCTATCTAAGGCCACTGTGAGTTTCATGAATGAAACAAGGTCCTCCATTAGAAATTTGGAGGCACAAGTGGGCCAGCTGAGTAAGAAGATCACTGAAACCCCTCCTAGTGCTCTCCCAAGTAATACAGAAAAAAATCCAAAAGGAGAGTGCAAGGCCATTGAATTGACCATCATGGCCGAACCCACAAGAGAGGGGAAGGACGTGAATCCCAAAAGGAAGACCTTCTGAGACGTCCAGTGATCAATAAGGAGTTTCCCTCTGAGGAACCAAAGGACTCTGGGGCTCATCTAGAGACCATAGAGATTCCATTGAACCTCCTTACGCCCTTCATGAGCTCTGATGAGTATTCTTCTTCTGAAGAGAATGAGGATGTTACTGAAGAGCAAGTTGCCAAGTTCCTTGGTGCAATCATGAAGCTGAATGCCAATTTATTTGGTAATGAGACTTGGGGAGATGAACCTCCCCTGTTCACCAATGAACTAAATGCATTGGATCAACTGAGATTGCCTCAGAAGAAACAGGATCCTGAAAAGTTCCTAATACCTTGTACCATAGGCACCATGACCTTTGAGAAGGCTCTATGTGACCTTGGGTCAGGAATAAACCTCATGCCACTCTCTGTAATGGAGAAACTAGAAATCTTTGAGGTACAAGCTGCTAAAATCTCATTAGATATGGCAGACAATTTCAGAAAACAGGCTTATAGACAAGTAGAGGACATGTTAGTAAAGGTTGCAGGCCTTTACATCCCTGCTGATTTCATAATCCTAGATATTGGGAAGGATGAGGATGAATCCATCATCCTTGGAAGACCCTTCCTAGCCACAGCAAGAGCTGTGATAGATGTTAACAGAGGTGAATTAGTCCTTCAATTGAATGGGGACTCCCTTGTGTTTACAACTCAAGATTATTCTTCTGTAAACATGGAAAAGAGGCACAGTAAGCTTCTCCCACTGCAGAGTCAACCAGAGCCCCCACAGTCAAACTCTAAGTTTGGTGTTGGGAGGCCACAACCAAACTCTAAGTTTGGTGTTGAACTCCCATATCCAAACTCTAAGTTTGGTGTTGGGAAGTCTCAACAATGCTCTGAACATCTGTGAGGCTCCATGAGAGCCCACTGTCAAGCTATTGACATTAAAGAAGCGCTTGTTGGGAGGCAACCCAATTTTTATTTATCTAATTTTATTTTTATTTTTATTGTTATTTCATGTTTTATTAGGTTCATGATCATGTGGAGTCACAAAATAAATATAAAAATTGAAAACGGAATCAAAAACAGCAGAAGAAAAATCACACCCTGGAGGAGGATCTTACTGGCATTTAAACGCCAGTAAGGAGCATCTGGCTGGCGTTCAATGCCAGAACAGAGCATGGATCTGGCGTTGAACGCCAGAAACAAGCAGCATCCTGGCGTTCAGACGCCAGAAATGCACACTGAGGAAAAGCTGGCGCTGAACGCCAGAAACAAGCATCTGGCTGGCGTTCAACGCTAGAAATATGCTGCATATGGGCGCTGAACGCCCAGAACAAGCATCAATTCGGCGTTTAAACGCCAGAATTGCATGCAAAGGTGTTTTACATACCTAATTGGTGCAGGGATGCAAATCCTTGACACCTCAGGATCTGTGGACCCCACAGGATCCCCACATACCTCCACTCACCTTACCTCCTCATAATCCTATATCACCCTTTCCCAAGAACCCTTCACCACTCATATCCATTACTCCCCTAAAACCATCATACAACCCACCTACACCCACCCACTCAAATTCAAACCATCAACTCACCTCCATATCTTCTTCTTCTTCTACTATTCTTTCTTCTTTTGCTCGAGGGCGAGCAATATTCTAAGTTTGGTGTGGTAAAAGCATAGCTTTTTTGTTTTTCCATAACTATTGATGGCACCTAAGGCCAGAGAAACCTCTAGAAAGAGAAAAGAGAAGACAAAAGCTTCCATCAAGGATCTATAGCTCAGTGGTAGAACATTTGACTGCAAATCAAGAGATCGCTGAGATACTTCAGGGGATACATTTTCCTCCACACAATTATTGGGAGCAACTAAGGGTGGAACATCAAGAGCACTCGATCATCCTTCATGAAATTAGAGAAGATCAAAAAGCAATGAGGGTGGAGCAACAAAGACAAGGAAGAGACATAGAAGAGCTCAAGGACATCATTGGTTCCTCAAGGAGAAAACGCCACCATCACTAAGGTGGACTCATTCCTTGTTCTTACATTCTCTGTTTTTCATTTTCTTTATGTTAAGTGCTTATCCATGTTTGTGTCTTATTACATGATCATTAGTATTTAGTAACTTTGTCTTAAAGTTATGAATGTCCTATGAATCCATCACCTCTCTTAAATGAAAACTGTTTTAATTCAAAAGAACAAGAAGTACATGAGTTTTAAATTTATCCTTGAACTTAGTTTAATTATATTGATGTGGTGACAATGCTTCTTGTTTTCTGAATGAATGTCTGAACAGTGCATATGTCTTTTGAAGTTGTTGTTCATAAATGTTAAATATGTTGGCTCTTGAAAGAATGATGATAAGGAGAAATGTTATTTGATAATCTGAAAAATCATAAAAATTAATTCTTGAAGCAAGAAAAAGCAGTGAATACAAAAGCTTGCAGAAAAAAAAAAAGAAAAAAAATGGCAAAAAAAAAATAGAAAAAGAAGAAGCAAGCAGAAAAAGCCAAAAGCTCTTAAAACCAAAAGGCAAGAGCAAAAAGCCAATAACCCTTAAAACCAAAAGGCAAGGGTAAATAAAAAGGATCCCAAGGCTTTGAGCATCAGTGGATAGGAGGGCCTAAAGGAATAAAATCCTGGCCTAAGCGGCTAAACCAAGCTGTCCCTAACCATGTGCTTGTGGCGTGAAGGTGTCAAGTGAAAACTTGAGACTGAGCGGTTAAAGTCAAGGTCCAAAGCAAAAAAAGAGTGTGCTTAAGAACCTTGGACACCTCTAATTGGGGACTTTAACAAAGCTGAGTCACAATCTGAAAAGGTTCACCCAGTTATGTGTCTGTGGCATTTATGTATCCGGTGGTAATACTGGAAAACAAAGTGCTTAGGGCCACGGTCAAGACTCATAAAGTAGCTGTATTCAAGAATCAACATACTGAACTAGGAGAATCAATAACACTATCTGAACTCTGAGTTCCTATAGATGCCAATCATTCCAAACCTCAATGGATAAAGTGAGATGCCAAAACTATTCAAGAGGCAAAAAGGTACAAGTCCCGCTCATCTGATTGGAGCTATGTTTCATTGATATTTTAGAATTTATAGTATATTCTCTTCTTTTTATCCTATTTGATTTTCAGTTGCTTGGGGACAAGCAACAATTTAAGTGTGGTGTTGTGATGAGCGGATAATGTATACGCTTTTTGGCATTGTTTTTAGTATGTTTTTAGTAGGATCTAGTTACTTTTAGGGATGTTTTTATTAGTTTTTATGTTAAATTCACATTTCTGGACTTTACTATGAGTTTGTGTGTTTTTCTATGATTTCAGGTATTTTCTGGCTGAAATTGAGGGACTTGAGCAAAAATCAGATTCAGAGGTTGAAGAAGGACTGCTGATGCTGTTGGATTCTGACCTCCCTGCACTCAAAGTGGATTTTCTGGAGCTACAGAACTCAAAATGGCGCGCTTCCAATTGTGTTGGAAAGTAGACATCCAGGGCTTTCCAGCAATATATAATAGTCCATACTTTGGCCGAGTTTAGATGACGCAAAAATGCGTTGAACTCCAGTTCTACGCTGCAGTCTGGAGTTAAACGCCAGAAACACGTCACGAACCAGAGTTGAACGCTAAAAACACGTTACAAACTGGCGTTCAACTCCAAGAATGACCTCTCCACGTGTAAACTTCAAGCTCAGCCCAAGCACACACCAAGTGGGCCCCGGAAGTGGATTTATGCATCAATTACTTACTTCTGTAAACCCTAGTAGCTAGTCTAGTATAAATAGAACGTTTTACTAGTCTTTTAGACATCTTATGATTTTTAGTTCAACTTTGGATCATATTGATCACGTTTGGGGGCTGGCCTCTCGGCCATGCCTGAACCTTCATCACTTATGTATTTTCAACGGTAGAGTTTCTACACTCCATAGATTAAGGTGTGGAGCTCTGCCGTTCCTCATGATTTAATGCAAAGTACTACTATTTTCTATTCAATTCAACTTATTCCGCTTCTAAGATATCCATTCGCACTCAAGAACATGATGAATGTGATGATTATGTGACGCTCATCATCATTCTCACTTATGAACGCGTGCCTGACAAACACTTCTGTTCTACATGCAACCAAGCTAGAATGAGTATCTCTTAGATATCTAATACAGGGGACCGAGTCCGAGTTATTAGTATCTTCGTGGTATAAGTTAGAACCCATGGATGGCCATTCCTGAGATCCGGAAAGTCTAAACCTTGTCTGTGGTATTCCGAGTAGGATCTGGGAAGGGATGGCTGTGACGAACTTCAAACTCGCGAGTGTTGGGCGTAGTGACAGACGCAAAAGGATAGTAAATCCTATTCCAGTATGATCGAGAACCTCCAGATGATTAGCCATGCCGTGACAGAGCATTTGGACCATTTTCACAGAGAGGATGGGATGTAGCCATTGACAACGGTGATGCCCTTACAGAAAGCTTGCCA